>NC_044051.1:42994686-43089686 GCF_902167405.1 Gadus morhua
AATACCTAGTAATTAGGGGACTGTAAAAGGAAGGGTTACCATATATATTTGTTTGTTGTAAAAGATGTAAAAAAGAAATGAAAAAGTTAAGTAAGCCGTGATTTGGGGTGGCCTGCTGCCGGATATTTGCTTACAGCGTGAAACGGAGCTCTTGCCTGACGGTGAAACGGGGCCGATGTATTACTGTCAATTTAGAGGGGGGAGCACCCCCACAGTGTATGGGGGCAAAGCGAGCGGCCGAACGGCCCCTCCCAACTTGGACTGCTCCGCGGTCGGTCATTTCTGATTGGCTCAGCCTGACACACGGCCGGGTCACTTACCCGGTACTTCTCGTTGATCTCACTGAAGTTACACAGAAATACGAAAATGTCAAAAAGGAAAAAAGGTGGTGGAGAGGAAAAAGAATTGGGTGGCGCTCAGAAGTTGAGGTTGAAAAGGAAAAAAATGTTAGAGCAAGACGCAGCCAAATGAGCTAAATTAACCGACCTTTTCCGTGGAGAAGCCAAGGTTGACGGCGACGCCCCTGTCAGCGAGACCAATGGTGAGGCGGGAACAGGACACAGCAGTATAGCTATGACTGGTGCACTAGCGAGCATGTTTGGCAATATAATAATGACTTAAACTAATTATGGTAGTACAAGAGACGTCGGAGAACTATTCATAATATTGTAATGACCAGGGAAGAGGCAGTGAATGAAGTATTGATTAGAGAGCGATTTATTAGATACCACCGCTAATAAACCATTGGAACACTTCAACACCGGTAACCACAGCAACGCACAACAAACCCCGGCCCGCAACCATCTCCCAAACCCTGTGTATGTGTATGACAATTTTTTTCCACTAAAATAATTGTATCTTGCACTATTTAGATCATATTCAGCCTTGATTTACCTTTCTATGCACATGCAATTTCTAATATTTTGTACATGGACAAGATTGCTTATAAAATATTTCCCAGTGATCTTCACAATATTCTAAACACATACACATCCCAACATTGACATTCAGTTGCAATGCACATATCCACGGATAAGGACTAGTTTTTATTATTTTAATTCTACGCACGCTATTCCCGCGGTCTCATAAAAGGCCTCTCCATCCCAAAGTCCCGGGCCAAATTTTTGTCCCAGTCCATCCCTGGCACGAACGTTAATCTAATGAAGCGTGTTCCAGAGTACGATAGTCCGACTTTTTTCGTGCTACACAAAACGAAATGTAAACCAATGCATTCTGAATGGGAGTGTTCTCAGACAATTAACGTGCTCCACAAAACGCTACGAGAGAGAGAGAGAAAGAGAGAGAGGGAGAGAGAGAGCGAGAGAGAGGCTTCAGAAAGGGTGTGCGCAGATAGTACAGTGCACCCTAGTTATGTTTATGCCAAAACCACAAATATATATGTATTGCATAATTATATATATTGCCTATATATATATATATATATATATATATAGGCCTAGGCTATATATATAATTAGGCTGTAATTATATTATTTAGCGTGTAATGAGACAATCTATAGCCAAATTGTCGAAGATGCCCGAGAATCTCCGGAGACATCAGCATGGGAAATCGGCGCCTCATCACGTATTTTCGTGAGACCAGGTTCGAGCGTGTGCATGGGTTGAATTGCGTGTGTCTCACGCCGAATGCATGAGACATGAGAGCCCTGTACTTACGTGACACAAACCAGCACCGCAAACGTTCTCTCCCGCTTGAGATGATGTCTTTCTTTATAGGTTCATGGGTCTGATTCGCCGATTTCCCATGCTGATATCCCCGGAGATTCTCGGGCATCTTCGACAATTTGGCTATAGATTGTCTCATTACACGTTAAATAATATAATTATAGCCTAATTATATATATAGCCTATATATATATATATATATATATGTATATATATATATATATATCTATATAGGCAATATATATAATTAGGCAATATATATATATAGCATTTATGGTTTTGGCATAAACATAACTAGGGTGCACTGTACTATCTGAGAACACCCTTTCTGAAGCCTCCCTCTCACTCTCTCTCTCTCTCTCTCTCTCTGTCCCTCCCTCTCTCTCTTTCTCTCTCTCTCGTACCATTTTGTGGAGCACGTTAATTGTCTGAGAACACTCCCATTCAGAATGCATTGGTTTACATTTCGTTCTGTGTAGCACGAAAAAAGTCGGACTATCGTGCTCTGGAACACGCTTCAGTAGATTAACGTTCGTGCGGATGAGCACGAAATCGCGTGATACCGGGTTGGTGCCTCACTGGTAGGTCCATGTTTACAGGAAGTTCATAAAAGTTGATTACCGATTAAGAAGGAAAGTTTTGGTATTTATAATTCATACAATTTATAATTCTAAACAATATCTAGTGATATCTAGTGTCGACACAGAAATGAAAGAAGTTGCATATGTAAGTTACAGGCAAAATATTTTTTCTGTTTTATGTGTCATGGTCTAGTCATGCTACTGTATAGGTTTGGCGCTATATTGGGAGATATTAATCAGGCATGAAAACGGGTTAGGGGTGAAAAAGGTGAGAAGGATATTATCCCTCTAGGGGGGTCCGGGGTATCTTCCCCCTTGAGAATTTTTTTAATATTCTGTTCGAGCCTGCATGAGAGTTC
This sequence comes from Gadus morhua, assembly GCF_902167405.1. Classification (NCBI taxonomy): domain Eukaryota; kingdom Metazoa; phylum Chordata; class Actinopteri; order Gadiformes; family Gadidae; genus Gadus; species Gadus morhua. The sequence goes on from NC_044051.1 coordinate 42,997,312, forward strand.
AATGTTGTCATTAGCCGTTACGTCTTTCTGACCAAACGCAGTTCAAGGCCGACCTGGGCTGTACCACTTCGGGAGGGGGCGCTCAGTTACTCCCCTCTAGACAAAATCGAATTGGTTGCGACGTTGACCCGGCGCCCCCAAAACGTTAACGGGCCACAGGGAATTCTCCCAACTCTCCCGATTACCACTCTGCGTGTGCGTGCGTGACTGTGTGTGTGTGCAGGTGTTATTCAACTGCCTGGTAAACATGTAGGCCTAAGGTAATATTCATACTGGTTTAAATAATGCATTTGATAGTAGGCTATTTCCCATCGTTGCTGAGCAAGAGTTTTGTTCGAAAGTTCAGTGATAGAAAACAAATAATAGCCCGGGCTATTGACGTTTTACGGTACCACTGTCATGCACCTACCCGATGTCAAGTGGACCGGGTTGAATTCACTGCGGGTCTCTCTTATATCCATCTTACCAAAGATATTTCGGTACTGTCCTTCTCAACACTCTCTGATCTCACTAAAAGGCTGGCAACACAAAACAGCAATATCGACGAGATGCGCTATGCATAGAGAAGAAAGAATACCGACATTGAATTTGCAACATTTTGCAACAAATTATTCTAAATCTGCCCATACATGGACACGGCAGAATTTTGCGGTTTTCACTCGCTACAATGTTGCATCTGTGGCTGCTGGTAATTCAATCACAAAGAAGTAAACTCTACGGGGCTACTATTATGCATTATGATGTTTTTTTTTACGGCACAGCGATCCGGGGCTATTCCCAAAAGATCCGGGGCTATAGCCTCGAATGCCGAGGTCTAATGAGACGCCTGCTCGCGCATTCAAAGTTCTCCGTCGGGATGTCGGATACGCATTGCAATTCTCCGCCCGATCGATCTTATATGTTGACAACAAAATATTTGTAAATAGTTTTGTAAATAAACTTCCAAAGCTTTAAAAATCCTATTTGGTATTTTATTGGTCCTTTGCAAAGTAAACAACGTACAAAGTAAATAAGGTCCAAAGTCAAACCGAGTAGCGTTTCCGGAAAGGATTTTGTTAGACGACTAATCACAGCCCTTACCGTCTCGTTTGCTTCGACTGATAGTTAAAAAATATTGGATGCGCACGTAAACTACGGAGAGGTTCTCCGACAGGCTCTCCATGTCTATTGCTGCGTTTTAATATCCATCCGTCTCGGAGGTCCGAGGACGTTGCCAAGCGAAACGCCCCTTTTCCTCGGACGGCGAACTCGCCATTTCGGTTGAACTCAGTGGTGACCGAGCAAAATTCCGAGACAGAATTCAAGATGGCTGCGCCCATTGTGACTTGAAGTATGAACTGTTTTCATTGTGCTTGGACCACTTTGGTGGTTAAAATTAGGGCTGCAACTAACGATTATTTTAATAATCGATTAATCGGTCGATTATTTTTTCGATTAATCGATGAATCGGATTGAAAAAAAATAAAAATAAAATTGGAATTGCCGCATCTTTATTCAAAAACTGAACATAACTTCAAATTCACAGTGTAGACTGAAATGTAAAAACACCAGGTTATTGCTCCAACGTCCCGGAACTATTAAAAGTAATATTAAATAATAAAAAGATTAAAAAAACATAACTGGGATAACACAAAAAAGAAACATACAATGTATGATATACTTTTATATGTATATAAGGGATGTCCATGGTTAACCGGTCAAACCTATTGATACCATTTTCGAGACTCCTTGAAATAGAACTTGTAATATTGCTTTAATTGCTGATAAGATGATGATAGTTCAAGATAGGACATTAAACAGGTCATAATTAATTCTATCTTTACTATCTATTTTATATTACTGGGAAAACAAGTCTTCACCAAAATCTCAATTTTTTTTTTTTTTTACTGCTGCATTTGAACGCATCAATCGTATTTCTGAGCCGACCTGAACACATCACATTTTACACTGTTTGTGACCATTGGTTAGTTGTTTTTTTTAAGCTAACTATCTCTATATCCTGCCGATTTTAACATGGATTTAAAAACGGCATTACTATTTTTAACTGACGGGACTTTCTACACCGTCCGGTTGCGTGATTACTACCGCTGCTTTGAATGACTGTTGATGCACGCGATGCCGACTCCGAGCCCGTCTGCACAACGTCTGCAGCAGCAGCAGCTGACAGAATTTTCGGTTGGACTACTAGACGGATACTGAGTTGAAGGAGTTTTTTTTAACCTAAAGACAGTGAAGGTACAACACTTTTATGTAGGCCTACAGTCCAGTTTTAAGATATGACAAATACAAGCTATGGTCGCTCACACTGAAGCTCGCTGTGGGCGTGCATGAACCGTGAATCAACCTGTCGGCGGCTGGCTGTAAACAGTGCTGCGCCTATGAGTAACTTATTAATCGCGCGACACAACGACATTTAGTAATCGATTTTTATCGATTTTATCGATTCGTTGTTGCAGCCCTAGTTAAAATGGTAATTTCAATCACTCGTATTACTGCAATACCTTACTGCGTCCGTATCTCTGCCTATGTACACAAATATATTGTATTCGTGTACAGCATTTTGGTCAACTACTGTTGTTTTAAATGTGCTATATAAATAAACTTGACTTGACTTGACTATGGCCTATAGCCTACTTATTTTGGAGCGCCTGGTCCTCTGCCAATGCTACCGTGACAACAGCTTTCCGGGTGGCGTCCATGTTTTCCTGTGTGTGGGCGTGGCGTCAGATCCGAGATCCGAGTCGGTTCGCAGAGAATACTCGAACGCAGCATAAGTACAGCACTTTACGGAGGACTATAAACTGGCCGGCCTCTGAACCTACCCCCCCCACCCCATAAATATTTTTTCATCGAATCTACACGATTCACGGAGGTCACCTATTTTGGTTTCAAAACGGCGAATTTCGCCGAAAGGTGAGTGATTTTCATGCCTGATTAGTGGATATTAGTGCATTGGCCCCTAGCCAATGCACTGTTAGCCATTTGGGCTCTAAGCGTTGCTCCGGGCAACCTATATACTGGTAGATCAACAAAAAAAAAAAGGTCTGGACGCCTTATTTGATCTGTTTTCATTCAGAAAAAGACCCCGGGTTACATTTTCGCTGGACTTAATGTACGGCCACACTGAACACATTGCTCGCCTTGGAGGCGTTGAAAATCGGCATATTTGCATAGGAAACCATTGGTTTAGGCGAGTAGATGCGTTACACGCAGTAAAGCAGCGCGTTAGGCGCGTTTTAAGCACCGAAATCACACGCCCAACGCACCAACGTGCCCAACGCACCAACGCGTGGAGTTCAAAAAATGTAACTTTTGACGTGCCAACGCGTGACGCTTAGCCGCGATAGCCATTCAGTGTTGAGCTTGACCCGACGTCACTGGCAGAGAGACGGAGGACGCACAGAAGCAGAAGAACATGGACGACCAAGTCATCGTTTCAGTGTATGCTGAAACGATGAGGAGGTTGTGAAACTCACCCCGCTGTGAGCGCCTACGGAGGATGTCGTGCACTAGAGTTTAGATTATCTGCCCGAGCCCGAGCCGTCCTGCGGGCCGGGTCGGGCCGGGCCTTTGATCGAGCGTTTGTGTTGTTGTTTTTTAATCATTGCTTTATTGGCCTAACCTGAGGAGAAATCTATGCCATGAACAGAAATATTCTAGGCCTTTATTAAATGGGTCTTCTCAATGCCGTGGAACGCTCCGTTCACTTGCATGGGTAGTAGTCCGGTAACTTGTCAACCCCAGCGTCTTCGGTTGCTAAGCGACGTCAACGTCTTTGGCGGACTATTTCTCTGCTCATCAACCCTACGAATGATGGTAACGAACAAATTGTAAAAAGACACACCATGTGAAGTTATTGTATCGTGTAATAAACAGGATAATGTATAAAACGTCACCGGTCATTATCGAAAATAAGCCCCTTCAGGGCGAAGCAAGACACCTCCGCTGGGCGGGCTCATCTAGCTGCGTAGAAGCGTTGATCCATTTTTGTGATACGCATCAAGCGTCAGGTTAAGCACGTTACTCGCGTAATCTGTCGCGCGTAACGCGTTCATTGTGGCCCAACATTACACTTTAACTATTATTCATAATGTTAGTATCATGATCATCATATGATTATGTCTGATAATATCAATAATAATAATAATACAAATATTAATCAATAATAATACAACAATAATACCTATTGGATGTCATACAAGTAGGATTAATTGTGATGGTTGATAGTAGGGATCGACCGATATATCGGTCGGCCGATATTATCGGCCGATATTCGCGTTTTTACGTGTATCGGTATCGGCCGATACGCGGCCGATTTTCGCAAATTTTTTATTTTTATTTTTTTTTACTTGTTCTACCTCACCTGTTTTTACTATTTGTTAAATATAGTTTTTTATATTGAAGTTCAATAAATGTTCCTTTTTTTTAATTGAGACTTGTAACATTTGTTATCAGTGTAATTTTTATGATTGAGGGAGCAAAAAAAAAAAAAAAAAAAAAAAAAAAAATAGTATCGGCTCTAAATATCGGTATCGGCGTATCGGCGTATCGGCTAAGGCTGATGAAAAAATATCGGTATCGTATCGGCCCTAAAAAATCCGTATCGGTCGATCCCTAGTTGATAGTATTAATATACGTAAGATACATGATGTCAGCAGCCATCATCTTCATTCCCAGTAGGATCTGAATGAACAGACGTCACCTCCTTCTGTTTGGATGGAGTTTCCACATCAAAAGTTAGTGTGTGCTTTGACAAATCAAACTAAACAAAAACTTACACTTGAATAGAGCTGGTTTCAGCCTCCACACTCCTACTTGCTCCACACTGGGGGGGAAACAAAGTGAGAGCAGCATGTTGAAATATTCACCTTCATCATCTGCTGTCTCATCACGTTCTACACAACATGAGTTACAGCTGCCTCTTCAAACCACTGCATCTAGCAGTGGCATGAATCCTTGTAGGAGACTTTGTCCCTGAGTGGTGAGCTGTCCTCTCCATACCTGAGAGTGTCCAGTCTCCAGCGTGGATCCTCCAGTCCAGCAGAGAGCAGCGCACGCAGTTCAATGTCTTCTGATGTGTAACTTGTCAAAGTCGAATGTAGTTCCCCACTAGGGGAGATTAGGATGCAGCCAGGTATCAACAGGACACACTTGTGGTCAGCGGCCGTTCTACGTTGGTTACACCCCGGGCAGGACCCCCTCCGGGCGCCCCCCAAAAAACTAAATGTTGGCCTAGAACACAAAGTTTTGTGTTATATATATTTATTTTTTTGGAGGGGGAGAGGGACACAAACAGCCATGTTTTATCATAACAATATCAGTGAAAGAGAATCTTATATTTCTCAATTGCAAGAAAGTCGAGGTATGACCAACTTCAGCCCACTAATCCATTAGAGAGCTGGAACTACTTACAAAAGCATGCCCCCAAAAAAATTGGTCCTCAGTAAATCATTGCTTCAAGTCTATTTTTAATGATGTGATTGTCACATCAACTATCTATAGTTTCTGTAAGCTGTTAGACTATTTTTTGTCTGTTGACATCAAATGGATGATGGTGGGTGGCGATGCTAGTTGAGTTTACCGTGTCATGTTGGGGCAGGGCAGCTCAGCGACCGCGGTCCTCCGTATGTTTATCACATAACCCTGCAGGCTTCATTAAGGATTTCAGTCCGCGCTAACAGTGGATCCCCCGTCCCCCCCCTTGTTGTTCCATTTGGGAGACCGAGAGGTGAACAGCCCCCCACACCCCCCTCCCCTTTCCCCGTCTCAGACAGCTTCTGTGACGGCACCTTCTCAGCAAGCAGGGGGCCTGCACTGCAGCTGCAGGGGGCGCCAATGTGCCAATTCCCCTCACAGTGATATGATAGATCATAGAAAACCGCTTCGCGGCGCTCAGGATTAATTTTTTTAAGTGCTCGTGCCGGCCCCCACGTGTCATCAAATAAAGCCGCCCTGGGCACCTGCCCGCTTTGCCCGTGCTTAAAACCGCCACTGCTTGTGGTGTAACTGTAACTGTGGTTTAAACTGACCTGAGAGTTTCCAGTGTACAGTGTGGACTCCCCAGTCCAGCAGAGAGCAGCTTCACTCCTGAATCCTCCAGATCATTGGTACTCAGGTCCAGCTCTCTCAGACTAGAGCTGGAGCTGAGAAGTGAGGCCGGAGCTTCAAAACCTCTCTCTGACAGACGACAGCCATTCAACCTTCACACAAAATAAACATGTTAGGAACTGTTAAATAATGTGAGTGTGAATGTGTGGATAAAAAGGACGCCGGGATCTGTTAACCGGCAGTGCGTTGCAAACTACTCGGCTTTGTTGTTATTTTTGTCATATTTGCTCCGGACGCCTCGATTTATTTTGCTCTCCTAGTTAGTCGAAGTGTGAGAACTCGGTTATTTTCCACCACACCGTCTCATCACGTTCTACACAACATGAGTGACTCTTCAAACCACTTCATCTAGCAGCAGCTTTAATCCTTGAAGGAGACTTTGTCCCTGAGTGGTGAGCTGTCCTCTCCATACCTGAGAGTGTCCAGTCTCCAGCGTGGATCCTCCAGTCCAGCAGAGAGCAGCGCAGCTCCAGAGTCTCCTGGGTGATTGTAGCTCAGGTCCAGCTCTCTCAGATAGGAGGGGTTGGAGCTCAGAGCTGAGGCCAGAGAAGCACAGCCTTCCTGTGTGACCAGGCAGCCAGACAAGCTGCACACACACACACAACATTTATAAAGTGTATTCATTTCGTTTGAAGACCAAGAAAAAGCTTTATTGATACTTCATGGAGACAAAGCTGTGTCACCCTGAGAGTCTGAGGACAGGAAGAGGAAGTGGGGAGATGACATCATCACAGACAGCAGAATCTCCTTCACTTGGATGTGAAACAGGATCTAAAACAAATGCTCCTTTCTCAATAGCTACAACTCAATGTGATATTGTTCAGTTAGAGTCAGGAGAAGTCCGCTGTGTTTGGTACGCTAAGACCGTTTCTTCACAGGTTCTAACATTGTGTAGAACCAGGGAGTGTTGTGTCAGCAGGGAAAAGAGCAACAGAAATGCATCAGTCAGGAGCAGCACTTACTGGAAGCTAGAATAACCAGTTTGAAGAAGAGGCTGACAACTGACCTGAGAGTTTCCAGTGTACAGTGTGGAATCCCCAGTATAAATTATAAACGTAATTAATATATACTTAAGCAATAGATCACACCAGGCTGTGGTATGTGCTCATTATACCACTGTTAAGGGGCGTTGTCCGGCCCCGACGCGCAGCGTTGTATAAAAGCAATATAAATATTGCTTTTATACAACGGTTACTGTTATGGCGAAACGAAAGTCATAGACAAACTACATTTAAAAATAAACCAAGAAAGTCAAAGTAGACGTTTTCTTAAAGAATACAAGAAAGTGGTCCCTCCTGGCTGCCGCTATGCATCGACGGTCGCTATGCAACACACTTTAGCGTCCCTCCGAGAGAAGGCTCCGATAGAGCGGTTCGCCGGCAATTTATCCTATGGTGCAGTTCACTCGCCGTGTGCCTAAGCTTTCGTTAGTCTCTCCATCGCCTTGCTCACTCCCGGAGTAACAACATTTACACCCTCTCGGTCATCCAACATATGTTTTACTTTGTAACTGTTTCTACTTCCAGGCGCGGAGTGATATGCAAACTTTCACAAACATATCGGGCGTCATAGCAGTTATGTATACGCTCATTATACAACAGTTGGGAACCAATCAGATCGCTGGATTTAGGTCCCCCGTTGTATAATAGTCAATACATTAGATCCTTTTGTTAATTCAATATTGGCTGTAAAATGTCTCATGTTGAATAGTCTGTAGAGTTTGAGAATAGTTTTGTATATTAATATCACTGTTTAATGTAGTATTGTGTCGCCATGTTCCGAGGGCCGCAAAGGATCCTGGGAGGGTCAGACCGCTACCAGTCGGACCTCCCAGCGCCTCCTGGGTCCGCGGTGGTGGGGTCAGTAACTAGTGAACACCTAGGTGCAGTACCTAGTGAACACCTATGTGGGGTCAGTACCTAGTGAACACCTAGGTGGGGTCAGTACCTAGTGAACACCTAGGTGGGGTCAGTAACTAGTGAACACCTAGGTGGGGTCAGTAACTAGTGAACACCTAGGTGGGGTCAGTACCTAGTGAACCCCTTGGTGGGGTCAGTACCTAGTGAACACCTAGGTGGGGTCAGTAACTAGTGAACACCTAGGTGGGGTCAGTAACTAGTGAACACCTAGGTGGGGTCAGTAACTAGTGAACACCTAGGTGGGGTCAGTAACAAGTGAACCCCTTGGTGGGGTCAGTAACTAGTGAACACCTAGGTGGGGTCAGTAACAAGTGAACCCCTTGGTGGGGTCAGTACCTAGTGAACACCTAGGTGGGGTCAGTAACTAGTGAACACCTAGGTGGGGTCAGTACCTAGTGAACACCTAGGTGGGGTCAGTAACTAGTGAACCCCTTGGTGGGGTCAGTAACTAGTGAACACCTAGGTGGGGTCAGTAACTAGTGAACACCTAGGTGGGGTCAGTAACTAGTGAATACCTAGGTGGGGTCAGTAACTAGTGAACACCTAGGTGGGGTCAGTACCTAGTGAACCCCTTGGTGCAGTAACTAGTGAACCCCTTGGTGCAGTAACTAGTGAACACCTAGGTGGGGTCAGTAACTAGTCAACCCCTTGGTGCAGTACCTAGTGAACACCTAGGTGGGGTCAGTAACTAGTGAATACCTCTGTTGCGTGCTGCTCACTTTACATGAACGCCCAATTAATCGTTTTTTTCTCAGAGGTTTTATTATTGCTCTCACGACCAGAGAACTGATGAGCAAAGTGCAGTTACATGTTTACAGTCATGATTTATATGAACATAACTTCCAAAATAATATACTTCCAGAGGTGAAGTATTCACAGCAGCAGTATGCTGCTATAAATGTCACTTTCAGTGTTGATATCAGGACGTTCCGGGCGGTCATTATTGTAAAACAAACGCACTCTGCCTCCCCAGACCAGACACCCAGCATTGGTTAACAGAGCTATTTCAGTCTCAACAGTTGCAGGCCTATGGATGCATTAGAATATCCACCTAAATATCAAGGGGTACCACTTCCAATAATACCAGAGTCATGTATGTGGTCATCACAGGTACTGAGTTATATAACTGTCCTCTGGTGTGGTGGTGTAACTGTTTGACCATTGGGTAAAACTGACCTGAGAATTTCCAGTGTACAGTGTGGACTCCCCAGTCCAGCAGAGAGCAGCTTCACTCCTGAATCCAGCAGATCATTGGTACTCAGGTCCAGCTCTCTCAGACTAGAGGAGTTGGAGCTGAGAACTGAGGCCAGAGCTTCACAGCATCTCTCTGATAGAAGACAACGATTCAGCCTTCAAACAAAATAAACACAACCTGTTAGGAACTGTTATTCAATTATAGGAGAATTATAACCAGTTTTTTTAAATACATGAAATAATAAATAATATGAATTACCTGGATCTTAAAATATCAAGACAAAAATTTCACACAGATGTTAAATTATCAAACAAAAATGATCATTATACTTCACTTAAACATAGTTTTATTAATAGGTTGTTATTAAACTTTATTAAACAACTCTAAACTGCACTTTACTGTCTGACTACATGATAATCAGAATAATAATGTTATGAACATACACAATATACCATCATTAACAAACTAAGAATATAATGTGTACCTAAACTGTCATGCAAACAAAAATATAAATATGTTGAGTTATTCTTATGAAAACAATGTATTTATGACCTTACCTTTCTGGATGTAAATCTGTTAAATGTCTTCTGATATTGACCCTTTTGGTGTTATTGTTTGGCCATTGAGTAAAACTGACCTGAGAGTTTCCAGTGTACAGTGTGGACTCCTCAGTCCACCAGAGAGCAGCTTCACCCCTGAATCCCGCAGATCATTGGTACTCAGGTCCAGCTCTCTCAGACTAGAGGAGTTGGAGCTGAGAACTGAGGCCAGAGCTTCACAGCATCTCTCTGATAGAAGACAGTCATTCAACCTGCACATACAATAAACACAACCTGTTAGGAACTGTGATTAAAGTAACGTAGATATTTTAACTAACTATTTTAACTGTGCGTTCACACCAAACGCGACGGGGCGACAGGATCCCATACAAAGTGAACGCAGAGACGCGTATCGGGAGAATTTTTCGCGAGAGAAAACCGGCAAGTTTTGATTTGTCGCGCCACACTTTCGCCGTGCACAGGCGAGCGCGTTCACGAGGATTTGTGGCGCGACAAATTCCCTTGAGTTGAAATATTTCAACTTTGACGCGAATTTCGCGTGATGACAGCCAGTCAGCGTTCAACAGCGTGGCCACTGAGTCACATGTTTAACGTAACAGCCAATCAGCGTTCAACCGTCAAACTCAGTGCAGTGCAGTCCGGGGTGAACCGCAGAATGGAGGAGAAAGTGATTTTTGCCGTTTGCGACTCCCGGAGCTCTATATATAATATAATAGTATATAATATAATATTTGTATATATAATATCACGGCCAAAAGCTCTGTGCGCCTCCGGATGGCCGTAGCGCGGGGAGCTCTCATAGGGATTGGGCTTCTCAGGGTTTGTTTACCGGCGTTGCTAGGTTTCCGGTCCTCTACCCAAAACATTTCCAAACTATGGAGCCATTTGTCTTCTGCTTCCATACAAGCTCCTCCGGCTCGTGGACGGCTTACCGCTCGGCGGTAAGCTTCGACGAACCGGGCATATCAAACTGTTTATTGCCCTGCCTTGAGGTCATTATTCTGTTTATTCTACTTCTCGCCGGCCAACATAATTAAACAATTCAAATACTTTAATAATTAGCCTTTTTCTTATTCGTATTGCATGCTTATTAAATGTATACCCTGTTTAAGTTAATCTCCCTCGAAAAGTAGTTCCCTTTAGAACTACGGTGAATAACGTTAGCTCAGCTGTAGGTAAATCGTTTCTATAGCAACCACACAAGGCTGATCTGATCACTAGTTTAATAACGTAGTTGCTACATTCGTATCAAGTCAGCTTTAATGACGATCGATCAAACATGCACTCCTTGGTTTATTTTTACAATGGACCTCATGTTGGAAATGTATGTGATAGAAAACGATACAAGCGGCGTATTGATCTACTGTGCTCAGTCAGCAGCAAGTAGAACCGACAAGTCAGCGGGCAATATGCCGGATTAATGCACCCCTCCCAGCCAATCAGAATTGAGCATTCTTAAATGAAGTAGAATAAGCAGAGTTACGAAATAGCAGGCGGCAGTCGCGGTTCGAAACTGATGTTATTTGGATCAAATGGGCTGTAGACCATAGGGTCTCGTTCCATATCTCGTTTGAAAATATCTATACATCGCCTAGCCCTAGTGTGTAGTATTATCTGTTGCGTCAAAATATATCAGCCCCTGCTATAAACCATCAAGTCCCCCGTAGCTCCCGCAATCATAATTCTTTGGCGCTGTTACAGGTTACAACTATTAAGTAAATGTTTAAATATAATTTAGCTGGGCGATCGCTACAGAGAATAAAGTACTCTCCTCCTTTGTCTCTTCTCTCCCTCTCCGTTTTCCCGCTCACTCGCTCTCACCATTCCCCCAGATGACCCTGAAGTCTCTTTATCAACCCATCCTATTGGTTAAACACAAAGCATCCATCTAACCAAACTACCGAACAAGGTTAAGGTTAGTGGGTTATTACTAATAGACGTATATTTATCATTGTATCCTCCACATCAATAATTACTTATTTATAAATATAGATACATATTTAAATACAGCTGTATCCAACTACAATACAACAATATTAATTCATGGCATTCCTTATTTCATAATAGAGCTTTTGAAATTGACTTTTCAACCTGGTTACACAATATAACGTTATGTATAATGAGATATATGTTATAAGGTAACCTCGAAAGATGTTTTTTATGTTATCAGAACTTTTACATTCTACTATTGTATTTTGAATATATATATATATTGTACATTGTGTTGTGTGTACTGTGATTGTTATTAGTTAACCTACAGAGATGTTTTGGAGGCTTTGACCACTGGCAGCAGCCTCAGAAGACCCTCCTCTGAAGCAGAGTATTTCTTCAGGTCAAACACGTCCAGCTCCTCTTCTGATGCCAGTAGGATGAAGACCAGAGCTGACCACTGAGCAGGAGAGAGAGATTTTCCGGAGAGACTTTCTGATGTCAGGTACGGTTCGATCTCCTCCACTAGAGAACGGTCGTTCAGCTCATTCAGACAGTGGAACAGATTGATGCTTCTCTCTGAAGATAATTCTCCTTTTATCTTCTCCTTGATGTAAGACACTGTTTCCTTATTGGTCTGTGAGCTACTTCCTGTCAGTCGCAGCAGACCAGTTTTAATCTGAGTGGTCAGTGATCTTTTTTTCTGTCCCAGCAGACCTCGTAGGACAATCTGATTGGTCTCCAGAGAGAGGCCCAGGAGGAGGCGGAGGAACAAGTCCAGGTGTCCGTTCTCACTCTCTAAGGCCTTGTCCACAGCACTCTGGTAGAGGAGGTGTTTATCTTTCCTGGAGGTTGAGAGCAGATTGACACCATCGTTGATGAAGGACAGAAAGACATAAAGAGCAGCCAGAAACTCCTGGAGGCTCAGATGGACAAAGCAGAACACCTTTTCCTGGTAGAGCCCAAACTCCTCTTTAAAGATCTGGGTGAACAATCCTGAGTACACTGAGGCTGCTCTGATATCGATGTCACACTCTGCCAGGTCTTCCTCGTAGAAGATCAGGTTGCCTTTCTCCAGCTGGTTAAAAGCCAGTTTTCCCAGAGAAACAATGATCTCTCTGCTCTCTGAACTCCAGTCTGGATCTGTTTCAGCTCTCCCACGATACTTCCTGTCCCCCTGTATGGACAGGACCCTCAGGAAGTGGCTGTACATCTGAGTCACGGTCTTGGGCATCTCTTCTCCTCTCTTGGATGTTTTGAAGAAGTCCTCCAGAACTGTAGCAGTGATCCAACAGAAGACTGGGATGTGACACATGATGTGGAGGCTTCGTGATTTCTTGACGTGGGTGATGATTATGCTGGCCAGCGTCTCCTCTCTGAATCTCTTCCTGAAGTACTCCTCCTTCTGTTGGTCAGTGAACCCCCTCACCTCTGTCACCATGTCAACACAGTCATCAGGGATCTGATTGGCTGCCGCAGGGCGTGTGGTTATCCAGATGCGAGCAGAGGGAAGAAGGTCGCCCCTGATGAGGTTTGTCAGCAGCACATCCACCGAGGTGGACTTTGTGACATCAGTCCAGATCGGGTTTCTCAGGAAGTCCAGAGGAAGTCGACACTCATCCAGACCATCCAAGATGAAGACAACTTGGAACCGGTCATATCTGTAGATTCCTGCCTTTTTGGTCTCAATAAAGAAGAGATGAAGAAGTTCCACCAGGCTAAACTCTTCCCCTTTCAGTAAATTCAGCTCTCTGAAAGTGAGGAGAAATATGAAGTGTATGTCCTGGTTGGTATTGCCTTCAGCCCAGTCCAGAGTGAACTTGTGTGTTAAGACAGTTTTACCAATGCCGGCCACTCCAGTTGTCATTACTGTCCTGATTTGTTGATCGCGTCCAGGTAAGGGTCTAAAGATGTATTCACATCTGATTGGTGTTTCCTTCCTGGCTGGTTTCCTGGAAGCTGTTTCAATCAGTCTGACCTCATGTTCGTTGTTGACCTCTCCACTGCCTCTCTCTGTGATGAAGAGCTCTGTGTAGAAGTTTGTCAGATCTGTTCGCTGTCCTGCTTTAGCGATTCCCTCAGACACACACTTGAACTTCTTCTTCAAATGAGACTTGATTTTATGTTGGCACTCGACAGCAGCAGATCCTAAATGAGAATGAACAGAAAGTCAGATAGTGAATGGAGACATCAGTTGAAGCATGTTAATATTTCCTGTAAAATGATCAACTTCGTGATATTTTTTGACTTCATTACTTGTGCTTCGAGAAGCTGGTTGTGACAAGGAATGGATAAAAAAAAATGTTGTTTGTCTGTTATTTCCACAGCAATACAATTGGTCTATTGATAGTAATAATGATAGTGAATCAGTGGAAAGGGACTTCATATGCTGATATAACATGATAGTGCTGCATCTCTTCCACTTATTTAGCTCGTAGTTATTCTGCTGTTGATTTGCAATTTATTGTTTAACATTCTTTATCTGATGGACCCACAATAACCCTTATTATCTGGATCAAACCATTTAACCTGAAACCCCCACATATCTGGATCAAACCATTTAACCTGATACCCCCACTATAACAAGTCTCTAAGGCTAAAGTACCTTAACGAAAAAGTATTTTTTCAGCATTTCCATATGAAGTACCTAACCTGCGTTCCCATCATATGCTGGTTCATTCCAGCTTCAACCAGTTAATTTATTAGTTGAAAAGACGAATCGATCTCAACAGTTTGGGATTCTGGGATATTCTTTATGTTGACTGCTAGTAATCCAATGCTACGACTTGACTGATGTTGGTCCACATTTGTCATCCCTTTCCGAGATTATTTTCTTTTATGTGAGGGAAAGACGTGACTATCGTGGTGAACATTAGCGCTCCATCATTAGCGGTCAGTCACTCAACCCTAACCCGTTACTGTTTTGGGGAATCCACTTGCAGAGGTGGAATAAACCATTTTGTGCTTGTCGATTACCATTTTGTGCTTTCTGGAAGGAGTAATACTAAATATAGATTTAGTTTTGCCAATTTAAAAATGGCCGTGAGGGGTTAAGTTACCAAACTATAAAAGGTATCCTGTCAAACTAGCAATAACACCATTGAGCCAAGGAATACAGCAGCACTTAGCAAAACCCCTACCTCTCAAAAAAGGTAAATTTTATTCCACACAAATGAAATCCCGAGTGGATGATAATGAATCACTGGATCCCAGTGGATTAAAGGACAAAGAAGCTCCCCTCTTGTCAAAGCAAAGCTGGCAGAGACCGTTTCTTTAAAAAGTAGATTCATGGTAACAACTCACCCACACCGGCAGGAGAGGACATCAGACCCAGGGTGCAGTATAAGTGTTTGTCCCTCTTCTTCATGCTATCAATCATCGCTTGACTTGCTCTCTCCCCTTTCCCCAACACCATGTTGATCAGACTATGTGCTTGGTCTGCTTTGGTCCTCTCCTCCATCACAGAGTCCTTTTCCCATGTACTGAACACCTTCTGCTGCCAAAGGTCATCCAGGAGACCTTTGATAACTGGGTCTGAGACTCTCTTCACGAATTCAGAACGGATCCTTCGAAGCTCCCCTGGAAGAGAAATCAAAAGGCAATATGAAATGACAATGAGCAAACAAGATAGTTGATTCATTAAACTCGTCTTTATTGGGGTAAAGATTAAACCGTTTGTTGCACCAACTTGTTAACTCACAACATAAAAGTCCTTAAAACGAACAACCTTGATAGTTCATTAAAATTTTGTTTCTAGTTCAGATCAATAATTCTAAAAACCCATGTCCATCATACAGCTAAGTATGTCCCATGTGCATTAAGATAAACAGAGCTGACCTTCCAGTTTATAGTAACGTGGCTTTGTGCCGATTCCATATACTTTCGAATATACTTTGGTTTTTCCTTCACTCTTCCTTGAGGCTAAGATTTTTTTGTAGTTAGAATATTTTCCTTGACATTACGAATGTCCGCATTACGAATAGTTTCTATTCTATGACGTGTGTTTCATGCGTGCAGATTAACCATCATCAACAATCTAAAGTGTATCTTTACACTTTTCGGCTTACACCATGTCCTCAGTAAAGAATTTAAACTAATGCCTTCAGGGCGGCGCTACTGTTCAATCAGGGCAAGAACAATGAGGTACTCCCACTCTTTTATCCCTGCAACCATCAGGTTAATAAATGATGACAAAAGTCAGGAGTAGGTGGAGAGCACACCAGTGTTGCTGGGTGTTTCCGGGGGCAGGGTGGTTGTTACTGACGGGCGAGTCAGTAACAACAGGCAAATTAATTGTGAGTTAAATGTGTGTGTTGGACTGCCTTTGATATATGTTTTTGTCTACCTCCTATTGCTATTTATTGTATTTATTATGTGAGACTGGAAACTGTGAACGAAATTGCCCATCTTGGGATAAATAAAGTTTTTCTGATCTAATTGGTTTAAATCTTTTAGTTGTAGGCTGCAAGCAAACAGTACACCAATATATTTTGGCAATATCGGAAAGTTTGGTGACAACTTTACATCACAATTCTTGCTTCAGCTTATCAATACATTGACAACTGGTCAACAAATGTATCTTGTATTAATAAGAAGGTTTAGGACTGACCCAACACAGGGCCGGCTCTAGTTATTTTGGTGCCCTAGGAGAGATTTGGATTCGTAAACTTTGGTGGAGCACATTTCTCTCATGTAAAAATAAGAAAAATCGAAATAATAATAATAAATACTATCTGGACAGTCAGATCTCCACTGGTTTAATTTTTGAATTACAATTATTTGGACGATTGAGTGCATGCAGGTGAGCGGGAAGGCATCTGCGTTTCTTCTCAAGATTTCTTCCTTGCTGATTCAAGGGAGTTTTTTCTTGCCCGTGTGGGGGCATGGGTAAAGGGGGGTGTCACAAATATTTGGCCTGTTAAAGCCCTTTGAGACTGTAATGGTGATTAAGGGCTATATAAATAAAATTGAATTGAATTGAATCTTGAGTGAGGGGCGCTGCCCTGCGAAGCCATGATTGTAACCTTGAATCGGCTAAATATAGGTTGATCTTTCGTTATATTTTCCCCAGACTATGCTTCAATAGTGATTAAACAATGATTAATAAGGCCTATTGTGATGGAAGTATTCTCTTGCTTCGTCTCACGCGCTGTCATTGTCGTTTCGCTTGCTCGCGCACACTCAAGAGATCATTAGCAATTAGCACAAATGTAGAAAGAAAACAAAATTCCTGTTATACATGCTCTTCATCAAGTTCATGTATGCTTGTTTTGCACCTCTCCGTTTTTGATAACAATTATAATAATGAATTAAAGCTGCAAGCAGCATTTTACGGGTGCCAAGCCTAAAGCCGACCAATAAGATCCTGTCAGACCATTAAGACCCTAGCAGACCATTAAGACTGTGACTCATCGGAGACTGCAAATGCAGTCAAAATATGACCTCGTCAGGTTCAAATGCGCTCATGGCTCTTAAAGGGGATGGGAGATGGCACTCTCATTGGTTTAATGCATGTTACGCCCATAACACACCTACGGGTATTCAGACCAACCCATTTTAGATTTGGATCGGGCACAAGAGTCATTTATCCGCCGGTATATAGCAACAGCGCCAGAGATCCGCCCACAAAGCCCCTTCCGTTTTGCGCTTCTCACTTGCGTTTCAGACCGTTAAAATAGGGCCCATTATGTCATTTAGTCTGAACAGAACAAATATGAATCTCCTACTGCTCTTCAAAATGTGTATTTCTGCTCTGTTTTCAAGATAACCTGAGCCCCTCTAACCCTATATATCTGGATCAAACCATTTAACCTGAGACCCCCTCTAACCCAATATATCTGGATCAAACCATTTGACCTGATATTCCCCTCTAACTCTATATATCTGGATCAAACCATTTAACCTGAGACCCCCTCTACCCCTATATATCTGGATCAAACCAGTATAGTCCCCTCTGTCTTCAAAGTAAGAGTCTCTTCGGCTCTTAATGATAATAATCCCCTCGGTCCTCAAAGTAAGAGTCTCTTACCGCGCCACTGTGTTTCGGCCAGTTCCTCCTGGTTCATTTCCTGCTCTGTTTGATGCTGTACAGACTGGGCACTGGTGACCTTTGACCTCTCCTGGCGTCTGTGGATAACACACACACACACACACACACACACACACACACACACACACACACACACACACACACACACACACACACACACTTAATTATCTTAAGAAATTAAAATATAAACGTACTTAAATAATATAACTTGTTACTGATGTTTTTACTCTGAGTAACCTAAAGCTTGAAACTAGAATCACAGAAATATAAATCTGTTGGATCAACACTGACGTAGTGTTGCTTTGGTCAAAGAAAATTATGACTAAATATCGTCGTCAACGACCCTTTAACAGGTGAGGAAACGAGACCAGACGCAACGTAAATGCTGGTCATGTGACAATAACTATAATTAAATGCATAATGCAATATTGTTGACGAATAAAAACCAGACTAAATGTCTTTTACAAAATTATACTCTAAAACTCGTAGAGAAAAATTGTTTATTTTATTTATTTCTGGGGCTGTATCAGGTTACGTTACTTCCTGAATCCCCGCTCGTCGCGGCAGTATTTAGATTCACAAGACGCAGCTGTGGTGGTAGCGTTAATAAAAACGTAAGGCCTTGTCCACACTAATCCGGGTAAATATAAAAACGTACAACTTGTAACTGAGGATACATAGAACATTGCACAGTAATCATCATTTCCATTTCACCTGCCATTTTTTTTTAGACGAGCGCAAGCTTGTGGCAGCGTCATGGCTGCCAAACGCCATCGTATCTGAAAGCCTCCGTCTACCCTGACCACACTACAACGCGAACCCAGCGTTTTCATATTCATCCACCTCAGCAATATTTTTTGAAAAGTATCGTTTTCAGTGTCGAAATTCGCCGTTCTAATGTGGACGGAACATGTTTGGTTGGTAAAATAATTATGTTTTTTTTTCTTCTGAGTCTGGAATGGATGTATTCTTGAGTCTATAAGGTAACAATAATATAATAATAAGATTACCTTGTTTGAATTGTGAAATGGGTTTGGCAAAAATAAAATGCTGGTTTTGTCAAAACTACTAGGTAGCCTACTTATACTATATTGACTGAGTTAAATACAACTGCATTACAAAAAAGTGACTAATACAATTTGCTTTAACTAAAACTAAAATAGTCATGGATTATTCTGACTAACAAAAGACTAAAATGCTCAGACTTTTAGTCGACTGAATCTTGACTAGACTGAAAAGAGTATGAACGTGACTAAAACTAAAAAGACAGCTTGACACAGACTAGACAAAAACTAAAATTAAAACAGGCCGCCAAAAACAACATTACACTGACGTACCAAACTGCTCTATCAAAGTCAGAGTCTTATTTAAGCATGTTATCTTTTCCTTCTCTGATATTAAGAACAGATAATGACCAAATGGAGGTCACTGTTTTACTGTCAGTCTTGACCACAGACAGCAGTCATGCAGACCAAACACAGTAGAGAACAAAGACAGAACCCTGTTCATCTCAGAGGAGCCCTACTGCTCACTGAGCAGTAAGGTAGATTAAGGTAAGTAAGTAAGGTCGATTTTTTGGGTTTACCTTTGTAAACTAGTTAGAGCCTCCAGACACACGCTTTGTAAGCCCAGGAGGTGACCTTAAATGTGCAGACGTGTTCCCAGGCACCACCAGATACAGAGAGAAAATGTTTTCTTTCAAAGTGTATGTGGTGGGGGGAACAAACTGCTTATTGGGCCGTGAGGAAGCAGAGAAAACGTGCCTAGTTAAGAGGATGGATGAGGTCAGCGGTGTGTCTGGGTCTGGTGGGCTATTGAAAACTGAGCCAGTCAGAATAGCCCTGCATGATGATACACCACCGTATGCAGTGCCAGCCGCCAGACGAATGCCCCTGCCACTGGTACCGCTGGTGAAGCAGGAACTACAGCGCATGGAGGATGAGGACATCATTGAAAAGGTGACGCAGCCGACCGAATGGTGCGCCGCCATGGTGCCGGTGCTGAGGCCGAACAAGAGAGAGGTCCGGCTACGCGCAGACCTCAGGAAATAGAATAAAGCAGTGAGAGAAGGAGCACCGCAGCGTTTGGCCTGTGAACGCTTCGACAAGTACCTGTATGGACTGGACAGTTTTAGACCGGTGGCCGATCACAAGTACCTGTATGGACTGGACAGTTTTAGACTGGTGACCGATCACAAGTACCTGTATGGACTGGAGAGTCTTAGACTGGTGACCGATCACAAACCACTGGTACCCCTTATGAACAGCAAGGATCTGGACTAGTGATCGACCGATATATCGGTCGGCCGATATTAGCGTTCTTTACGTGTATCGGTATCGGCCGATATTTTTTCTGTATCAGCAGATTTTCTTTTTTTGCCGTGATTTACCGACAGTTTAATAAATGTTCATTTTTCTTAATTGACACATTGTAAAAATTGTTATCATCATTGTGTCATTTTTATGATGTAAATTGAGGGAGGCTTAGCCTGGAAGTCCAGACCCACATCTAGAAAGCTGTAGGGTCTGGCAACGAGTAATGAAAATGGCCCAACTCGAGGGGCCGCACCAAGCATGCTGTGAAAATATCACTGGATAACACACATTGGATAACACTACGACCAATCAGAGGAAAACAAGGGGTGATGTATCCAGACCAGTGGAGCTAACCAATAGATAAGACTCTTGCCGTATCCAGTCGGTAAAACAGCAACGCTTTTGGCCCGCCTACATTGATACATCGATGTGATTGATTAATGTTCTGGCCAACAATACACACAAGTATATTGCTCGTTCCCAGAGTGACCGCAAATTCAAATTGTGCTCTCACGAGAACTCTGGATTTGCAGGGTATTATTGGCTCCAAATATCGGCTCAAGACAATCGGTATCGGCGTATCGGTTATCGGCTGAGCTGATGAAAAAGAATCAATATCGGTATCGGCCCTAAGAAATCTATATCGGTCGATCGCTAGTTTTTACTATTTGTTAAATATTGTTCAATAAATGTTCCTTTTTTTAAATTGAGACTTGTAACATTTGTTATCAGTGTAATTTTTATGATTGAGGGAGCAAAAGCAGTATCGGCTCTAAATATCGGCTCTAAATATCGGCCCAAGAAATTCGGTATTGGCGTATCGGCTAAGGCTGATGAAAAAATATCTATATCGTATCGGCCCTCAAAAATCTGTATCGGTCAATCCATAATGTATTGTACTTGGATGTTTTAATAAAATCCGAAAAGTAATTCATTCAGCGGCAATCAGAAAAAAATTGGCTAGTGGAGATTCAGATTGGCTGGTAATCAAAAAAGTTAATTTAGAACCTTACAGCCTGTATCCGAGTAGAACGGCTCTAAATAAGCAACAAAAGCAATAAAGTGTCAACTGTGTTCCCTGTGTTGTTCTACTAAGCAGCGGACGCTTGGTGGTGACGTATTACGACTTGACGTATTACAAGAGGCAACCGCACTCAGGCCCGGTTCAGATTGCCTAGTGTGAGCCCTAGGGGTGTAACGATACATGTATTCGTATTGAACCGAAATCGGTACGGACGTCACGGTTCGGTGCATGGAATTACACAGAGAATACACAGTATGAAATGAAATAAAACTGGCGTGCGAATCGAACTAATGTTAGATCCGCGATCTTCAGGGACAACTGAGACGCCTGAACGGGTCCCGGCAAGTTCGAGCTACACAAGCAGTCCGTTGATTGGTCGACAGAATCACACTTCCGTGAGACAGGGGGATAATAAACAAACAAATTATCCGCGAGGTATTTCTGGACGACGGCGAAAGCTTCGTTTATTGGCGGAAATGTCGCACAAAAGTTTCCCATCCTTCTTGGACGTCCTACGTGGTTGATCTTTGCTCATGGTGCGCGTTCTTCTTTATCCTTAGATTTATTAGGAGGCTACACTATGTCGGGCTGCTATGAGGTCACAATGCTAACGTAGCTGTCGCGGCTAACGTGATCCGGTTTAACCCACCCC
Source organism: Gadus morhua (assembly GCF_902167405.1). Lineage (NCBI taxonomy): Eukaryota > Metazoa > Chordata > Actinopteri > Gadiformes > Gadidae > Gadus > Gadus morhua. The sequence goes on from NC_044051.1 coordinate 43,019,063, forward strand.
CCCCCCCCCTACCATAAGGGTACTGTCGGTGGTGGAAACGCGAGCCGTAACTGAGCTGCGCCGAACCGTACCTTCACTACTCCACCAAGCCGCACCGAACCGACCCGCACTCTCTTGTGGAAATGCGCTAATTCTGTGTACTTTGCACTTTCATCAGTGTTTCCCCCAGCACTGTGTTGTTAAGGCGGCCGCCTTATCAACAATAGGGCCCCGCCTTGACTACCAATGTATATAAAATAAATAAAAAAAATTATCAATTTTTTTTTTTTTTTTTTTTTTTTAATTTTTTTTAATTATTATGCATTAACAAAGTAGAAAACTCTCGTAGGGAAAGAAAACATACTTCCATCAGGTGTAAAAATAAAGATCAATAATGCATCGGCGTTCACAACAATGGTCGTGACATCAAGCTTTTTGGTCAAGCTTTTTCTTGATGTCACAACAATGGTCTCGCGCCACCCCCCCCCCCCCCCCCCCCCCCCCCCCCCCCCGCTCCTTGACCACCTTGACTAAGACATTTACTGGGGGAAACACTGACTTTCATAAATAAGACATGCTGAATTTTCAGTCTTTTAACTGATTGTCTTATTTTGTTTACAAGTTACGGATAGAGTCTGGAGGTGATGTGGGTACTTATTGTTACTGTTTACATCTTAGATTACACAGTTCAGGCTGTTACAGCGAGCTCAGGGTAGAGACTGTATGACACTAGGGTGTAACAACCTGAGACAATAAAAAATAATTGCCTTCTGCATTCCTACTTGGGGCGTTAATCGTACTTGATTCACAATGCGTTTAGCTAACATTGAAAATAGAGCAGTCCGGTTCAACGTCTTTGAAAGACATTGAACCTCTAAAGTCTGCTACAAGCCGTCTTAATATTAATTTCATTCATACGATTCAAAAACTCCATGAGTCAATCCAGCACCAAGTGGTCCTGTGATCGGATGTTGGTATGTTCTGATCAATGATCTGCGGGCCGCCAGTTGAACAGCCCTGATGTATTGGCTGAATCCTCACCTTTTCTTAAAAGGTTGGTGATTTCCATCTTTAAACTGGTCAGGAGGAGGATCCATAGACCAGTCACTCTTCAAGGAGACACAGCTGGTTCCAGGGGAGTCTGCTCTCTGCTGCTGCTCTGGCCTTCAACACACACACAGCTGTTACTCAAACTAATGATGGAGTCATGATGTATCACTGCTGGGCTCTGAGATGGAAAACAGTCACAGACAGAGAGATCCTCTTCTTACCTCTTAGCTTTGCTCCGGCGGCCATGTTCCCCAGACAGAGCGGTCTTAGAGGTAGGACCCCTCTCCTCAGGAGGAAGATACATAGACCTGTCACTCCTCATGGAGACACAGCTGGGTCGAGGGGAGTCTGCTCTCTGATGCTGCTCTGGGCTTTAACACACACACACACACACACACACACACACACACACACACACACACACACACACACACACACACACACACACACACACACACACACACACACACACACACACACACACACGCACGCACACACACACAATAATTCTTCTTAAAAGGCATTTTTTATGTTAGAGCATTTTACTTGTTTCCAGCTTAAGTCCTTAATTATCTTAATTATAATACAGTGTTTCCCCTAGAATTTTTTTTAGGCCCGGTGGTAAGAGTTGATAGGCATACAAGGGATGAACAAAAGTCACTATCCTTCTTTCATGCAAATGTTAATTATCTATTTACAAATTGAGAATAACATACAAAACAATAAGATTAGTTATGTTGACACATTACACTGACTGTTAACCTTATGTCATCATTTACCTGAGGGTTTCAGTAGGTCACAGCAGCTATCTGCTGTGACCTACTGGAAACCACTACTGGAAACCTACTGATAGCTGCTTCCAGCTATCAGTATTTTTCCTGTGCTCTTCAGACCTTTCATGGTTGATTAGATGCATTGCAAGGTTATTCCAGTCTTTAAATCCTTCCTCACTCAGTTGTTTTTGTTTTCCAAAAAGGCAACAACAAAAGCAAAAAACACGGTCTGCACTTTCACTGTAGACCTGGGATGGGCAACTTTCATGATAAAGAGGGCCACATTTTTCATCATAACCATCAGAGGGCCACATGACTGCACACTTCAACCAGCGTGAGCTGAGAGAAGCTACACAATTTCGAATTTGGTAGATATGATTTCCTGCATTCTGGTGCATTTTGGGGATGGCCACTACCTAAAAAATCTTCCAGAATCATAACCTATGTGCGGTATGTTAATTTAACCAACAATTAATTTCATGTTTTGCATGCTCAAACAGCCACATGCATGTTTAGTATTGTTATCAGTGCAAAGGGCTCACATGTATCATTATTCAATGATGTCACAAAACTGAAAAACAGTGGCCCAACATTAGGTGCAACAACTCAATGAACTCAAACCCAACAAGCATGATATTCATTGCAGTTGTAGTAGTTGTAGTGGCGACTTATGTGGATATCTTTAATGGCTGATATCCTTTCTAAGCAAACTAGACGCATGGGTTTGCCTTTGAATTCTATGAATTCTTCTCATCTTTCTTGACAATTATATAAAAAAAAAAAAAACTTTATTTTTTTATTTATTATGTGCGGGCCTGACTGAGTAAGGATGCGGGCCGTATGCGGCCCGCCGGTCGCCAGTTGCCCATCCCTGCTGTAGACTAACCAAGACCTGTTCACCCTCTCACCATTTTTCATTACTATGTAATAGTATGCTTTAGTGAATCTGCGGCCCTTGGGCCAGAGTGCTGGGTCATCCACAAGAATATGTGTGCACCTGCCCAAGACACAGCAGCTTGGGCCAGAGTGCTGGGTCATCCACAAGAATATGTGTCTCCCAGTCATTGTTATCGTTATTGTCATCAATTTCAATAACCAAAGTGGAAGAAGGAGAGTGAGAAATATTCACTACCAGTTGTGCATCATCTCCGTCAGTTTGTTGACACACGTCATTAGCATCGCTGCAGGACATTAGCATGTCCTGCCTTTGGTCTTTCTTCTTCTTTTTATGTGACCCGCTTTCGTACGATCGCTTCATGTTTCACTCGATTTATGTCTCACTCGAATTCTCTCTCTCTCACCGCTTACTGTTTTGAATTTGACATAATTTCCACATACGCGTGATGAGCGTGATGCGCGTAACATGGAATAGTCCATGTAGTGCAGACTGAAGGGGGGTGCACACGGAAAGATCGTCAAAACATGAGTAATTAGACATCCCGATGCTACTATTGTGAAGAGATTTTTGTAAAAATAATAAATATGGGAACAAAATATATGCATTTGGGCATTTTGGGGGCCCCAAAAACCTTCTATGGGGCCCGGGGCTCCAGGCAAATGCCTGGTTTGCCTAATAGTACGGCCCGCCACTGGTTACATGCGTAACGGTACGGCCACACCAACCGCGTTACTCGCGTTACGGTACGGCCACACTAACCGCGTTACTCGCGTTAGGGGCTTCCAAACTCGGCATTTTTGCATAGGGAACCATTGGTATAGGCGCGTAGACGCGTTACATGCGTTGAAGCGTCGCGTTAGGGGCGTTAGGCGCGTCAGACGCACGTAATTACGCATGTAAACGCAGTAACGCGCCCAACGCACCAACGCCCGGAGTTCAGAAATGTGAACTTTCAACGCTCCAACGCGTGGCGCTTAGCCGCGATAGCCAATCAGCGTGGAGCTTGACCCGACGTCACTGGCAGAGAGTAGTGAGTTTGGACAGAAGCATACGGCCGACATCTTTCTTTATTCTGGGTGGAAAATAGTAACATAGTTACGCTATTAAATGCGTTTATGGAAACATTTTTAGCGAGAAATGTGCATTTTACTTTCATAATGTTCGCTCGGTGAATGTGAAGGATGTTTGGTTTGATAGTTATGACGAAGAGGGAACGCTCCGTTCACTTGCATGGACAGAGTCTCTGGTTGCTAAGCAACCTCAATGTCTTGGCGGACTATTTCTCTGCTGATCAACACTACGAATGCCGGAAAAACACCAGACACACCATGTGAAGTTATTCAACCCGATTATTGTTATTTATATCAGAGATTATTTAATCAAACCCGATCTAAGCTCTATCACCCAAACACGGCGGCGTTTGGGTTTCCTACCTCGGACTCCAGCGCAGCCACGGCCGACAACTATCTTTATTCTGGGTGGAAATAGTAACATAGTTACGCCATTAAATGCGTTTATGGAAACATTTTTAGCGAGAAATGTGCATTTTACTTTCATAATGTTCGCTCAGTGAATGTGAAGGATGTTTGGTTTGATAGTTATGACGAAGAGGGAACGCTCCGTTCACTTGCATGGACATGGACTCATCTAGCTGCGTTGGCGCGTTGACGCGTTGGAAGCGTTGAACCACCACACAATGATCAAGCGTCAGGTTAGGCGCGGTGTGGCCGCACCGTTAGGGGCGTCCAAACTCGGCATTTTTGCATAGGGAACCATTGGTATAGGCGCGTAGACATGCGCGTAGACATGCGTTGAAGCGTCGCGTTAGGGGCGTTAGGCGCGTCAGACGCACGTAATTACGCACGTAAACGCAGTAACGCGCCCAACGCACCAGCGCCCGGAGTTCAGAAATGTGAACTTTTCTTAGCCGTGATAGCCAATCAGCGTGGAGCTTGACCCGACGTCCAGTGGCGGCGCCAGAAATAATTTGTTGCAGTTGCTTATGGGGGGTTTACACCTACCCGATAGTGGGCCCCGATGGTGCCCGATGGCTTAATCAGCAGCTATCGTTATAACATCGGCAAATAGCGTGGTTGCATCGGGAAACACCGTTACTCTTCCCGGGAACATCGTTAGACAACGGGAAGAAATGCTCAATGATCGGGCAACATCGGCAAAGCACGAACATGTTTGTTAATTTTGGGTCTATCGGGGTAGAATCGGTTACCAGGTGTTGCTATGGGCTAATCGGCTATAATCGGGAATAGAACGGGAGTATAACGTAAGCAATCACAAGTCGTTTGGGAATTCTCCTGGGCACATCGGCTATATTCGTTAATCTTCCGCGCTTTATCGTGTTTTATCGTCTTTATATCGGCAACCTCAACACACGAAAGACCCTCGAGAACCCTCGACAAATAACGATTGGGAGTGACCAGATTGCATTAAGGAAGACCCTCAATCTGCCACTTGGGTTTAAATAGGGGGTGATGGATGGATGTCCTACTTTTATAATTACAGGGGTACTTCGCCCATTTAGAACCGGCGTTCTATTATTATAAAATCGCTATTGTAATATAAATAAATATCAGTCTAAACCAGTCTCCCCTTTGCCTTCTACCGAAATGACGCCAAATGACGCCAAACGCGTCATTTGACGTGTTTGGCGTCATTCGAAACGCACTTCGGGTGTCTTCCCTGGCATAAATCGTTATGTTATCGTTATAACATCGGGTATGTGTAAATGCTACCCCGATAAATTGACCCGATCATACATTTTTAGCCCGATGTCACCCGAATCACCCCGACTTCCACATCGGTGGTCCATCGGCCATTAGCGGCCATTAGCGGGATGGTGTAAACGGGGCATTAACAGTTGCTGTATAAATTCAAGAGGTTGCTGGTCAAAAAAAAAAACCTTGATCAAAACACCTGAATTTGGCAGAGGCACGGCCGGGAAGACATTTTCGGCACGGGTTGGGGTGGTTGCGGTCCCGTACCAGGCAAGTTTACAGTACAGTAACAACACAGACTAATCGCACCACTGTGATTGAGTGTGATCGTATCATTTGACAGTTCAACGTGCGCTATCTTTCTCCCTCTCCCTCACACACGCACAGATATAAAGACGTAAAGACATAGAACAATATAGAGGAAGATCTTTAAGAAGGCCAACATGAAAATAGCCCAGCGGCATGTACACATTCACTGCTAGTCCAGGTGGCACTGCGGCCACACGACATATAACAAACAACATAGTTCTCTCAATCAACAGCCCGTCAGCAGTCCCCCAACTACAAGGTTAGCTGTCCTGTCAATAGTGGTGAATTGCACATCTCAGACCCACCTTCGCCACGGTACATTCAAAGCATTCACATTAGTTGCGCGATACGTCTCAAATGTAGGCCTATGTGGAACATTAATACAATAGTTGCTATTATTGTTGATACTATTATACTTCATAATACTTCTATTAAGGGCGGATCATACCAGGCTACGATAAACCCATCCTTTGGCATGAGCCAAACCTAGAATCTAGTTCTACTTCAAAACAAAATCACATGGGCCCCAAGTCAATGTGCTGCGACGGGCAAACTTAATAACCAAACGGCCTACCTTAAATCGATGTCTTGATCACAGGACGTCTTGCAATATTCCACTTTAATCCATACGGTTTAACACACCAACATTGCTAGCAAGCATGTGCTAACATTGTATTGCTAATTCAGAACTGTGTGGGCTACAATATTTTCTTCCGTTTCTTGACCTCAGCATAACCCCCCCTCCGAACAACTGCCAAGTCCAACAAAAGTCTGGCTATTAACGAGCCCATCCTCAGCCTCGCCATCGCGAGTCGTGTTTGAACTTGATTTCTTTCGAAATAGTAAAAACTTGTCCATATTTTTTAAGTGCCAACGAGCCGGCAACGAACATCTCTGACTGATAATCTCGCCGCGAGATGTCCGCATATTTGAAATGTTATTTATTTTTTGTAAGACTATGCTATTAATGAAATTATTGTGTCATGTACATTAAATAATAATTAATTAATATTGTACATATTGCTTGGGATAGTTTTTGTTAATTGTGTGTATGTTTTTTTTTTTAATCTGTTCATGTCACTTACAGAGTGTGCGCATGCCCAACGCTCGGGAACTGGGCACGGTGAGGGGGAGGGGAGGAGAGGAGAGTCCCAGGCTGACTCGTGTTGATTTGAACGACAGTACAGTCACGGCCCTGAAATGTTGACGCTACTCACTGATTATGCACTTAATCTGGTGATTCATATGACAGGAATGGTCGGTATGGTGACGGGTACCGCATTCGGCCATAGGTTTAGTTGAACTTATTTAATACCATTTTACGGAAAATGGCATTATTTCAAATATGTTGTTTGAGTTTGACAAAAAATCAGGGGTTGCTCTGGGGTTTCTGAGTAATTGCTTGGAGTTGCTATAGCAACGGCCAGCAACCGTTTGGCGCCGCCCCTGCCGACGTCACTGGCAGAGAGTAGTGAGCTTGGACAGAAGCATACGGCCGACATCTTTCTTTATTCTGAGTGGAAATAGTAACATAGTTATGCTATTAAATGCGTTTATGGAAACATTTTTAGCGAGAAATGTATATTTTACTTTCATAATGTTCGCTCGGTGAATGTGAAGGATGTTTGGTTTGATAGTTATGACGAAGAGGGAACGCTCCGTTCACTTGCATGGACATGGACTCATCTAGCTGCGTTGGCGCGTTGACGCGTTGGAAGCGTTGAACCACCACACAATGATCAAGCGTCAGGTTAGGCGCGTTACTCGCGTTATCCAACGCGAGTAACGCGTTTGGTGTGGCCGCACCGTAAAAGCAACATTTTACTCGCGTTAGCGGCGTATGAGCTGCGTATATATACGCGTGTACATATACGCGCGTACGCGAGGAGTTCAAAAAATTGAACTTTCACCGCGCGTGATGCTTAGCCGCGATAGCCAATCAAGGTGGAGCTTGACCCGACGTCACTGGCAGAGAGTAGTGAGCTTGGACAGAAGCATACGGCCGACATCTTTCTTTATTCTGGGTGGAAATAGTAACATAGTTACGCCATTAAATGCGTTTATGGAAAAAAAATTAGCGAGAAATGTGCATTTTACTTTCATAATGTTCGCTCGGTGAATGTGAAGGATGTTTGGTTTGATAGTTATGACGAAGAGGGAACGCTCCGTTCACTTGCATGGACAGAGTCTCTGGTTGCTAAGCAACCTCAACGTCTTGGCGGACTATTTCTCTGCTGATCAACACTACGAATGCTGGAAACACACCAGACACACCATGTGAAGTTATTTAACACGATTATTGTTATTTATATCCGAGATTATTTAATCTAACCCGATCCAAGCTCTATCATGCACCCAAACACGGCGGCGTTTGGGTTTCCTTCCTCGGACTCCTAAATCCAGCGCAGCCACAGGCGTGTAGCTGCGTACGTAGGACCATTTCTGACACAAAATGGTCAAGCAACATTTTAGCTGCGTTAAATGTAAATGTAAATGCGCGTACATCTATACGCGGGTACGCGTTTGGTGTGTTCGTACCTTTACTCCTCAGGTCAGATGTATAGCTCTTCCTGAGTTTCTGGTCTGTCTGTTCACGTTGTGTTTTGAACGTGGCCGATACGACTACTGTGGATCTAGAGTGACGTCAGTCACATTACGATAAGACTGATCAACCTGAGGCAGGGCTGGACTGGGACCAAAAAATAGCCCTGGCATTTTTGGCCATGGCAGCCCACTATGATTATTTATACGACATGCGGAGGAACACAACATACCAGAGGATATCCGCATATTGTGCTGTTTCAGAGAGAGAGAGAGAGAGAGAGAGAGAGAGAGAGACACAGAGAGAGAGAGAGAGAGATATTCTGTGCGCCTCCTTTACGTTTTCTTCTCCATTTTTCTGTCAGTTAGTGACGTGACTGATTGACAGCCGAGGCCCTCTGCTTTGTGTGTGCCAGGGCCAGCCCAGAACCAATCATAATGAGTAATAAAGTTTTATTGAACTTTCGGGTTAAGTTGACAGCCCGCACGACACCTCGGCTGTGTGACATGGCATTCAAACAATAAATAATAATAATAAATAAATAAAAGTAAACCTTGTCGGCCCAAAAAGGCCTGCCAGCCCACCGGGCATTGCCCGGTACGACCGATGACCAGTCCAGCCCCCGACTCTGCTGTTCTGGGCTTCAACACACACACAGCTTTTACTCAGACTAATGATGGAGTCATGATGTATCACTGCTGAGCTCTGGGATGGACAACAGTCACAGACAGAGATCCTCTTCTTACCTCTTAGCTTTGCTCCGGCGGCCATGTTCCCCAGACAGAGTGGTCTTAGAGGTGGGACCCCTCTCCTCCGTCTCCTCATCCATAGTAGACTGGAGAAAATACGTTCCCTCCCATACGGTCTAAAGTTATAAAGTATAAATGTAAGGGAAGAAACTGAGGTTAAAGTGTTTTCATAACAAGCTAATCAGGTGAAAGGTTTTCAAAGTGGAGAAATAAAGGCTCCTCGCTGCGACCGACGGTAGGATGGGGAAGTAACTTTGCTGAACCGGTTTGACAGAGAGAGGTAGAAGCCCCAGAGGAGCCGCACCTCTCCGCGCGGGTCACGTGTTTTCTGGGAAACGTTCAGATTGTTTCGCAGCGCGCGCACACACAATGTTTATTGAAGAACTGGTCACAACACGCTGCTCTCCGTGAGAGTCAGGTACAGAGAGCGAGGAGGGTAACACCCCAGGTAGTGGTGTCATCAGTCACACGCGGCTCCAGGACATATTTGGCACAACAGCGCCTCCTCCTGAACAAATACAGTTACATGCATTCATACACTTATGCACTCTCAACACACACACACACACACACACACACACACACACACACACACACACACACACACACACACACACACACACACACACACACAGGAACCCCCTCCAGGTCAGAGGGTATAGGGGACCCCCTCCAAGTCAGGTCGAGGGGACCCCCTCCAGGTCAGGTCGAGGGGACCCCCTCCACCACATTTTGGTGTTTCTGGACGCTTTCCTTCTCACGGATTCTCCTTGTTTTCAGATTTACGTTTCATCCACTCTCACATCACATTCTCAAATTTCTATGATCTAGCTTTCAGAATTTAAACTTCCTCAGGGTGAGGAAGATGTAGGCCTACATTATTATTATTGTTTTCTGAGAGATGTAGACGAAGCCTTGGCTGTGCTTTTTATTCAGCGAACCCCCAACCTTAAAGTGTAAACTGATCCTCTGCTGAACACAGAGAACATTCAGTGGATCCACTGAGTTGTTTATCACCATTATGCTTTATTAACCAAACTGAAAAACAGTCCCTCAAAATGAACATAATAAACACACGGGATTGGGGGGACTGTTTGGTGGTGAACCTCCCCTTCCTTTGCGGCTGCTTGTGTTTTGCAGCCTCTCGGAGACACACACGCGCGCTCTCTCTCTCTCTCTCTCTCTCTCTCTCTCTCTCTCTCTCTCTCTCTCTCTCTCTCTCTCTCTCTCTCTCTCTCTCTCTCTCTCTCTCTCTCTCTCTCTCTCTCTCTCTCTCTCTCTCTCTCTCTCTCTCTCTCGTAAACTGTATCATTAATTAATGTAGCCCCACACACACACACACACACACACACACACACACACACACACACACACACACACACACACACACACACACACACACACGATGTGGGGGCGGGGCCAGGAGAGGACGCGTGTTGTTCAGGAAACCCTACGAGGAAGCACTTCTCTCTTTCAGGACAACAACACAACACGTTTTGGGACGCACAGGCTAACAGACAGCAACCGCAACAAGGTGAGTAAAGAAACACAGCTTTAGCACCTCTCTCCCCGCGGTGTGACCCCATACGGACCCGGACCTACGGCGGGGTTATGGTATGAACACGGACCTACGGCGGGTTGTGAACCCTGGCGGAGCGCTACTCTCTTAACCGCCGCAGTTTCTGTAGTCTTTACGGTAATGGTTTAGCGGGTGAGGAAACGCACCGACCAATTGCATGCGAGTTAAGCCATCCCACGTGAGGTTACCCAGCCAATCAAGTCTGTGCGTTCCAGCCAGGCGGTAAACATTGTAACTCCGTGAAGTTGCGCGAGTTAAGCTGAGTTCCCAGCGGACCTTTGTCGGTTCCCACAGCGTTTTCATCACGACAGCTTTTCGTTGCAGTAACGTTCCCGGACGGCAACTTTTGCTCAGGTTTTGGTTGGAAAGGGACCGTTTCTTTGGGAACTCTAAACGTTACGTGTTGTTGGTTCTATGTTTGGTTCCCTCAACGTTCCCCTAACGTGCCCATGGCCTTGTTGGTTATGTGTTTAATTTAAACTAGAGGAGTTCAAGGTAATGTCTGTTTCTCTCGTCGACACATATTGCACTACTCTGTACTGTGTAGTATCCCTTTCATGACTAGATTTACTTTCTCCACCCCCTAGTTGACCGTTTAACCACGTATAAAGGTATAGCTTTTACATTACCAGTCAACAAACCACCGCAAGGCCGGTACGGTCTTTCCCCTCCCCACACACAAATAAATGGTAACATATCGATCAGCAATGAGGTTGGAGTAGCCTACCCACATAAATAATTGTAATACACCAACATTGTTAACTGCCATACATAGCTAAACAAGCAAATAAAAAAATAAATAGGCCTACAAACGCAAACCAATTTTAACATTTGAACTTTTTTATCGCGCGATTAACGCAAACTTGTTAATTAAAGAAAAAAAATCTTTGGCTCAAAACAAAGAAGCAGTAGCCTGACTGCTATGTTCAAGGCGTATCTTTGTATGTTCATCGTTTAATTGCACTATAGGCTTTTTTTTTGTATCGTCCTGTTTTGATCAGTATATGCCAATATTGTTATCAATAAAAAAACATTTACACAAGGCAAGCCGATGCACTTCACCATGTTGATAAGAGCATTACAATGAGAACAATTAACGGGACAAAGAAATGAAGGGATATTTAGCATAGAAAACAAAAATTGCGATTGATTGTGATTGCTCGCGATTAATCGCGAGTTAACTGACATTAATTAAATATTTTAATCGCTTCACAGCACTAGTATAAAGCACTTGCATTTGAACGAGTTCAAACTGTTATTTTACTATTGTTATCCATGTTTTCTAGGAATGGCCTCTGCTACATTCTGGTCTGAGGAGGACTTCTCCTGTTCCATCTGTCTGGATGTGTTCAACAGCCCAGTTTTCACTCCATGTGGACACAACTTCTGCAGAACCTGTATAGCAACGTGCTGGGATGTCCGAGGCCAGTGCAGATGCCCTTTTTGCAACGAGCTGTTCCACACAAGACCTGATTTACGGGTTAATACCTTGATATCGGAGATGGTTGATCGGTTCAGAAGTTCTTTACGAGGCAAAACGCAGCCTTGTGTTGAACCAGACCTTCGGATCCCTGAAGGATCCTCCACCCACCAGGGACTGGGCGACGTTGGAGGTCCGTCCTCCGTCATACGTAGGGACCTTGTGGAGAGCCCTGGAACAGCTGAGGGGCGGAACACGGAGACGAAGAGGCTGGCTGAACTGAGATCAGCTCCAAACGAGTGTAAGTGTCCGACGCAAGATTCGTTCAGGGAAACACCATCTGTACAGGGAAACGTTTGCATTGTGGTTAGTGAATACAAAGGTGTCACAGGTGAGTGGGAGGGACCATCGCGGAGACTTAAGGATTGGCGGGAGAGGCCTAGTTATGGTGTGTTCCTGATGCCTCGTACACCACCCACACGTGCTGCAAGTGGGGAAATCTCCCCGATTTCTTGCTGCATTTCATGTAAGAACGCCCCCTTTTGGTCGGGACCTCCCACTCGGGATTCGGAGAGCGTACCGAGTTCAGCGAGGCCCCCCGTACGACTCGACAACAAAAATGGCTGGGGCCGTAAAGAGATTTTTTTTTTTTGTACGTGTTGTTCATTTTAATGTCGATTTTTAAATACTCTTACATCTTTGATTACATTGCTACTTTATCCAGTCACCAATTTATGCATTGCAAAGTCTTGCTGTGTGTGCAATACAATGTAAAGTTGTGTTGTTTGTTTTCAAGCTGGTTATCTAAAGAGGCTAATGTAGCTAACTATAACAAGGACTAGTCAATGACATGCCAAAAAGACAAACGGGAACGCTATAAGTGCTACGAGCCAGGAAATTACGTCACAAGAGCAACTCGTGCGGGTGGTGTACGAGGCATCTGGATCACACCCTTGAACTGCAATACACTATGGGGGAGGTGGACATGTCTGCAAGTCTGGACGCAAGGCTGCAACACAGTTTAAGGAATCTACACAACAAAGAAGTCAGTCAATTGCCCTGGCCTGACGATCAGACTCTGGCTGCAATGGCAACGCAAATGACAATGATCTTAATAGCTCTCAGGGCGCACTCACACTAGGCAAGTTTGCCTGTTCCGTGCTGCAGGAAGATTCAGCACGATTCCCCCCCTTCCCACACCCCCCGCTGGCCCGTGGTCACACTGCTCCCAAAGGCCGTGGCCTGGGCACGATTGCTCCTTCATACATACGTCATCACGTCGTAATACGATAAATACGTCTGCGACTGCGACTGAATGCTGAAGTCGGCCCAAATTTCGAGTAAACACTCGACTTCACTATCGCACCATCGTAAACCCACTCGTGAACCGCTTGCCGCCATTGTTTGAAATGATTGCTGTGGGGAAGAAGGGCATGGACCTATAAAGAAAGAAGGGTCTAGTAATTATATTAGCAAGGTGAATATAATTGTAGATTTGATTATGTTATTTCCACGACAGTATCTGATTAGTTTGATTTAGGGCTTTCAAATGCACATTCAATAGTCCAATATTCTCAAAATATAAAATCTTTTTTTTCATTAGGAAAGAATAAATTGCTATATTGCTCTCTGAACAGGGCAGAATATATAATATAAATCATACCACTGTTAAATAATAATAATAATATAAAATTTATAAATAAGCAGCTTTTCAAAACAACAACCTGAAACAAGAATTAATTTCTGCAATTTTAACTATAAAAATATTCTGGTTGTATGTTTTGATTAGGGATCGACCGATACGGATTTTTTAGGGCCGATACGATACCGATATTTTTTCATCAGCCTTAGCCGATACGCCGATACGCCGATACCGATATTTAGAGCCGATACTACTTTTTCTTTTTTTTTTTTTTTTTTGCTCCCTCAATCATAAAAATTACACTGATAACAAATGTCACAAGTCTCAATTTAAAAAAAGGAACATTTATTGAAATTCAATATAAAAAACTATATTTAACAAATAGTAAAAACAGGTGAGGTAGAACAAGTAAAAAAAAAAAATAATAAAAAAAAATAATAATAATAATCGGCGAAAATCGGCCGCGTATCGGCCGATACCGATACACGTAAAAAACGCGAATATCGGCCGATAATATCGGCCGACCGATATATCGGTCGATCCCTAGTTTTGATGCATAATAATGTGTATGTAGTGTACATATTGAGGGACTAACTGCACTTTATACATGTTCTGTCTAAATTTCAAAGCCCCTCACACACACATTGGATTTCCAATTAACAAAATTCAAAAACACAATGTGTACTATTGCTTAGATAATCTATTGCAAATTATTCCACTATGGCACCTAGCACATGATATTTTCTATGTTTTTGTCTTTTTATGTTACACTTTTATTATTATAGTTTTATGATGAAGACGATGAAGAATGGTTCAGCAGCTCATCATGTCTGGTTCTCCCTCAGATGCCTGTGACCTCACAATGGACCCGAACACGACCCACAGAGACCTCTCTCTGTCTGAGGACAACAGGAAGGTGATTGTGTTTGGAGAGGACCAGTCGTATCCGGATCACCCAGAGAGATTTGACTCCCATTACCAGGTGTTGTGTAGAGAGGCTCTGACTGGCCGCTGTTACTGGGAGGTAGAGATCGAAGAAGTTGTTGTGATCGGAGTGACATACAGAGGAATCGCAAGGAAAGGAAAGGGTGGTGACAGTGGGCTTGGATGGAACAACAAGTCCTGGATTCTTCGATGGGATAAAGATGGTTACACTGCCGTGTACAACGGTATAGAGACAGTCCTCCCTCTCCCCCCCGCTGGCTCCACCAGAGTAGGAGTGTATCTGGACCGGCCTGCTGGCTCTCTGTCCTTCTACAGAGTGTCCCCAGGTGGAGGAGGGTCCTCAGACACACTGACACACCTCCACACCTTCTGGTCCTCCTTCACCCAGGAGGACCTCCTCCCTGGGTTTGGGGTATGGGATTATTATAGCACAGTGACTCTGTGACGGATGGATGGACGTGCTTGGGTACATTTTACGCACGCACGCACATGCACACACACTCTCACACACACACACACACACACACACACAGAATATGCTCCTTCAGGGACTGAAGGAAGTGGCTTTTGCCTTCATTCATGCTATTTTGTAAAGATCTTTTTGTTATTCTGTTTTATTTGAAGGGATAAATGCTATTTTATATTTTGTTTTGTCCGCTAGAAAATCATCATAAGTGTATTATTTGTCCATTCACGTTCATCTGGCTCTGCTTTTTACAGCAATAAATCCTTTTGTCTGAAGTAACTCAGTTCTCGAGAAATCTTTTCACTAGATAATTTTTCGATCTGATAACTACTATTACTTATATTGAAGTTCAAAACTTTAAATAAGTTCATAACTTGTTCCATATTAAAGTCGACTGTTATCCATAGGTTATTGGCAGTGCTCATTCTGTGTCATATTATCTACTTTAATTATCACTACTAATATAAACCCTTATCTTGTTCCGTCTTAGTATGTCTTCTTTGATCTTAAACTCTGTAACCTCTGCTACTCGGTCAAGGTTACCAGAATAACCTCACGATGCAGTAACAAAGCCTTTCCGGCGTTGCACCGAATACTAAGACCCACCGAAAAGTGTGACCCCAGGGGGCGCTGTTTCACAGTTTCTGCAACATGCACGTTTGCATTATAACAAAAACATAAATAAAGCATAAGCTCTCCCCCCACCGGTGGGTCTTTGTTTTCTTGATACTAACATTGATTCTAAACAGCGTTTTACACAGTAGCCTATAATAGGAAATGCTCAAAGGTAAATCAGCGTAATTTAACACTGACTGTAGCTTTTTATGGGGAAAGAAGCAACGGCGAAGGGCCGTACTAAGTGATTTATTTGATAAACTTTTTTTACACACCGCTATCAGAAACCAAAGATCAACCATGGTAAATGAGACTGTCAATATGCTTAATATATTGAGTAATATTCATGTTAAAGCCGTGTCGTGGTTTATTTCCTTTTCGCTAAATTTGAATATAATAATACTGTGCCCTTTTTGAAAAATTAGCTGCACTTCGTTCATAGAAGTAAGTGAGAGTTAACATGAATATTACTCAATATATTAAGCATATTGACAGACTCACAAATAAATCACTTCCGTCACACCAGAGTACTTCCGTCGCGCCTGGGTTGTTTTTGTCACGCCGGGTGTTGTTCTCTGGGGCTGCAGATGGATACTATAGACCTCTGAAGAATCGGCCTCGAGGCTCCCATCGGACAAACGTCTATGAGAAATAACATGGGGTCTTTGAATGATCGTACGTAACAAACTCTGTAGGTGGCGAAGAAGTAAAGCTTCAGTGCACTGGGTTTTAGATAGGACAACCAATGTGTTCTAGTCATAATTTTGATGGTAATAATAATTTGACTCTGGCTGTAAAAACAAATAAATGGACCTTAGGTCCAAATGTGTATATTTTGTCTTGCTGTTGTAATGTAGCCTAGGGCGTATACCATTTCAGTTGCGATCTTAAACAGGCCTTACTCGCACAGTGAAATTGATTTGGAAATTATGTTTGTAATGTAGGCCTGTGAAGATAATATATTGTGCCTGCCCAGGCCTTATTTCGTTTCAAAGTCAGGATTTTTGCACAATGAAATGTAGAGTTAAATTGGAAGTTGTTGGAGAGACTTTGGTATTTGTCAGCCACATAGAAAATACAACCTATTTGCTTTGTGTGAGTGTCTGCTGGTCAACTCTCTGAGGACGGCCCCCACACACTGACCGGGGCCCCCGGGGCCTGCAGGACCACCCTGCAGACACACACACACACAGTGTCAGACACACACACACACACACACAGTGTCAGACACACACACATACACACACACACACACACACAGTGTCAGACACACACACACACACACACACACACACACAGTGTCAGACACACACACACACACAGTGTCAGACACACACACACACACACACACACAGTGTCAGACACACACACACACACAGACAGTGTCAGACACACACACACACACACACACACACACAGTGTCAGACACACACACACACACATACACAGTCAGACACACACACACACACACACACACACAGTGTCAGACACACACACACACACACACACAGCGTCAGACACACACACACACACACAGCGTCAGACACACACACACACACACACACACATACACACACATACACACACAGTGTCAGACACACACACACACACACACTGTCAGACACACACACACACACACACACAGTGTCAGACACACACACACACACAGTGTCAGACACACACACACACACACACACACACAGTGTCAGACACACATACACAGTCAGACACACACACACACACACTGTCGTGGCAATTTCTGTATCAGATATTGCGTCTAAGCAGATGAGATATTTAGATGCAAAAAGCACACAATACTGTTGACAATTAGTGGTTATATATATTTGTATTAAAAGTACGAACAAAGATACATCACAACATGCATCAACAAACAACATAACAGGCATACATTACAATAATCTGAGGCCTCAGATGAGAGCTTCTCTTGGCGTGTTACTTCATTCTCTGAAGGTACGCTGGGGAGAAGTCCACCGAGTGTTTGAAAGTAATGAGTTCTTATTCACTGGGGTTGGCATCTGGAGGGGGTGTCCCCCCCATAAAACCAACAGCCTTTGTTTACCAGATGGTAATCTTTTCTATTGAAGCCCCCCCCGATGTCATTTGAGGGGTCGGCGGCCCTGAGTGACCTTCTGGTCTCGTTGACGTTAGCCAGGGGGTTGAGGACATCAAAGCATTACGATTGGCTGATTTACAACACACGAAGATAGGTACAGGCAGGCAATAAAATGCTTCACACGACTCTCGAACGTTCACACTTTAAATGACCCAAAAGGAGCCCAGAAGGCAGACACTATATAAAATTACACAGAATAGCAACAAAACTTAAATTCATATAGACCAAAACAATACAACATGTAGATTTTCCATCACAACACACACACACACACACACACACACACACACATACAAAGTCAGACACATACACACACACACACACACACATATATACACACACACACACACACACACACACACACACACACACACACACACACACACACACAGGTATATACACACACACACACACACACACACACACACAGAGAGACACACATGTATAAACTGTGGCAACCCGGCCCTGACACAGCATCCATTTCTTGTCACCTCATCGTTGTGCTTTCCGATGCCGGTTCTATAGCCTTCGTTGAGCTGCTCTGCTGTGCGTTCTGAAAAAGGTAAGCTTCAAGCTATTATCAAGGTGGCTTCGGCTGAATTCATGCTTCTTACATTTTTCCGTGGAATGTTTCAAGTCCTTCATCCCCGTTGTGGTCCACACCACTTCAGTCCCAGAACTTTGAAACAACAGGCAGGGGAAACAAAAGAATGCATTACCTACCATACATCCAGCTAGCCAATTCCCATTCACATACGTGTCTGAGGAGAAGCTCAGAGTGTATGCCCTCTCACGATCGGTGGTCGGCTGAGAGATCGTTAAATCAGTCCGGTCTCAAGTCCTTCACCCTCTTCTTTGCCACATCTGACCGACGGAAAAAATGGCGATTGCCGTAAAGAAACAACAGAGTTTTCTTTGACTGTGGTTTCCATATCTGCTTTCAAAAGTTTGCGAGTATCTGCTAGTTAGTCTCTCTCTTCACTGCAACTCGTCGTTTTGGCGCGCATGCTGCTGATGGAGGTAGCCTATTTGATTGATCGCTGAATTGGCCAATCAGGTGGAGATAAAAAAAAAGAAAAACAATGCCATTGGCCTGCAGGCGCACACTGGTGCGACCTGAAGAATTTTTTTCTTACGCCAATGAAAAGCTGTCTCTGCTTGATAGACAGCAAAAAGTTTGCAAGCTTATGGTGCGTTCGAGTATTCTCTGCGAACCGACTCGGATCTCGGATCTGATGCCACGCCCACACTTCAAGCGTTTTATTATTTCGCTCGGTCGTTGGAGGAAAACATGGACGCCACCCGGAAAGCTGTTGTCGCGGTAGCATTGGCAGAGGACCAGGTGTTCCAATATAAGTAGGCTATAGGCCATAGTCAAGTCAAGTCAAGTTTATTTATATAGCACATTTAAAACAACAGTAGTTGACCAAAGTGCTGTACACAAATACAATATATTTGTGTACATAGGCAGAGATACGGACGCAGTAAGGTATTGCAGTAATACGAGTGATTGAAATTACCATTTAAACCACCAAAGTGGTCCAAGCACAATGAAAACAGTTCATACTTCAAGTCACAATGGGCGCAGCCATCTTGAATTCTCTCTTCACCGCTGAGTTCAACCGAGATGGCGAGATCGCCGTCCGAGGAAAAGGGGCGTGTTTGTGCGTGTCACTAGGCAACGCCCTCGGACCTCCGAGACGGATGGATATTAAAACGCACCATTACATTGACTTCAACGTGACCGGCGCCCCTGACTTGGAGGAGGGCTTTATTTCGAATGACCAATAACTAGCCTAGCCCAAATCATCGACATTCAGACGCATTTAAATGGTTGCTGGCAGTGACAAGTATATCACACAATTAAACGAGGATAAACGCTATGGATTTTGTTGATTTATTTCGCATTTTAAAAAGTTGATACATAGTTGACAGATATATCGAGTGAATATATCACGGAGGGGCGGCACCCTAGTGCCCTCTATTGACCCAGCGCCACCAACACACACACGCACACACACACACACACACACACACACACACACACACACACACACACACACACACACACACACACACACACACACACACACAAAAACACAGTTTTGGGAAGTCTAATTCAGTCACTGTGGTGAAAGGATGAATTAGGTTGTACAAACATACCTTGAATTAACCTTTCTCTATCTTATTTTCGCCTGCTTGTTGTGGTGTGTATAGAGGGCATTGGCGGTTCTACGTCCAGTTACGCCCCGGGCAAGACTTCCTCCATGGGGGAGGGGGGGGGTGTATCATGACCCTATGGACTTCAGTGGGGGTTTCATTCCGTCTGTGCACGGCACCTTCTCAACGAGCTGGTGTGCGCCTGCAGCCACAGGGGGCGCAAAAATACCAATTCCCAACACAATGTTATGTAGTACTTCATTGAAAACCGCTACGCAGAGCGTTTTTTTTCTTACTGCTCGTGGCGCCCCCCAAAAATATGGCGCCCCGAGCGGCTGCCTGGCTGGCAGGGGGCAGAGAGGGAGACGGGGAGGGAGAGAGACGGGGGGAGAGAAAGAGAGACAGAGAGTGTGTCCGGCCGTCTGTCTGTGGTTTATTTCTACAACCCACACAGAGACACTGAGGCCCCCCCCCCCCCCCCCAACCAAAACCCAGGGAGGAGGTCCCAGAATAATATCGGAAAACATTTGTCATTTTATTAATAGTTTCTGATTAATATATTTTTATTATTAAGGCACTTATGCAAGCATTATTTAATAATAAAACGAGAAATCTTCGGCTGAACACACGAGAACATTCAGTTGGATCCACTGAGTTGTTTATTACAATTATGCTTCATTAACAAATACAGAAGAAAAATAGTCCCTGACATGTACACAATAAACACAAGGACTAAAACAATAGAAGCAGCAGACTTTACAAATCATCAACAGGGGTGCACGTATCTTTAATAACTGAACATGTTCTACGGCCGTTTGTTTCCCAAGAGAACAAAAGGAATAAATATTCAGTATAAAGTAATTTACAACATGCAACATTATCCCACAGACCTCTTGGTTATTATGAATAAAATATGAAATCTGCTTTCAATCAGGTGTAAATCAGGATTATGACAAAAATGATGATATCAGAGCCCTTAAGACCAAAACTGGTGATGAAAATCAGAAAATATACAAACATTCACCATCGATAGGTAATTTATATACATTTCAAATAATAAATGTGCTTATTTAACTATGGAAGATCTTAAATGTGTTTTCCTGGTTTACCATGCAATACTTTGCAGAACAGAGGGAGAGGGATAGAAAAAGAGAGAGAGGGAGACAAAAGAGAAACACATAGATAGAGAAAAACAAAGAGAGACAGACGGCAGGAAAGAAATAGAGAGAGAAAGAAAGAGAGCGAGAGGGCTAGAGAGAGAGAGACAGAGTGAGAAAAAGAGAGAGAGCGAGAGACTATAACTGCCACACAGACACTGAGTCATCAGTCCTCTCAGGCCTCCAAAGCCTCTTCATCAAAAGCCTCTCATCCTCTAACGATAAGGCAATGTGTGTAACCGCCCATCCCCCCGTTCGTTTTTTTACAACCGACACAGAGACACTGAGTCACCCTCCCCATACACCTCAAACCCAGGGAGGAGGTCCTCCTGGGTGAAGGATGCCTGGAAGGTGTTGACGTGTGTCAGTGTGTCTGAGGACCCTCCTCCACCTGGGGACACTCTGTAGAAGGACAGAGAGCCAGCAGGCCGGTCCAGATACACTCCTACTCTGGTGGAGCCAGCGGGGGGGAGACGGAGGACTGTTAGTCTACCGTTGTACCGGGAAGAGTAATGATCATCATCACAAACAAGAATCCAGGCCTTGTTGTTCAACCCAAGCCTGCTGTCAACACCCCCTCCTCTCCTTGTGATTCCTCTGTATGTCACTCCTATCTCAACATTTCCTTTCCACTCTACTTCCCAGTAACAGCGGCCAGTCAGAGCCTCTCTACCCAACAACTGGTAACAGAAGTCAAATCTCTCTGGGTGATCCGGATACGACTGGTCCTCTCCAACCCGCGTCACCTTTCTGTTGTCCTCAGACAGAGAGAGTCGTCTGAAGGCCGTGTTTGGGTCCAGTGTGAGTTCACAGGCATCTGAGGAAGAACAAGGCAAGATGAGCTTCTGCTTTTAGAAAATTGTATATACTGAATCTCCTACCGTAATATTTAGACGACATACACATAATATGCCTCAAAACGTTCAACATGATGAGCTCATTGCTCCTCTTCAATATTTCAGATATATTTGACATACTTTTGAAGATATTAGACTTTGAAAGGTTCCGATACACATCCATTGTAATCCACCTGTGTAAACAACAGACTGAACCAGCTGAGCTCACATACAGGCTGGAAACTAACTGTTGGTACCATAGAACTGGTTCATACATTCTATATATAGACATGTACACATACGTACACACACCTATAACAAACATACTAGACATACATCAACACAGGGAAACATAGCTACACAAACGTATACACAAGTCCACATGTGAATGACGGACGTCACCTCCTGCTGTGTGGATGGACTTTCCATCTCAATAGTGAGTATGTTTTGTGATGAATCAAACCGACACTTACACTTCTTTAGAGCTGGTTTCAGCCTCCAGACTCCACCGTGCTCCACACTGGGGGGGAAACAAAGTGAGAGCAGCATGTTGAAACATTCACCTTCATCATCTGCCATCTCATAACGTTCTACACAACATGAGTGACAGCTGACTTTTCAAACCACTTAATCTAGCAGCGGCTTGAATCCTTGTAGGAGACTTTGTCCCTGAGTGGTGAGCTGTCCTCTCCATACCTGAGAGTGTCCAGTCTCCAGCGTGGATCCTCCAGTCCAGCAGAGAGCAGCGCAGCTCCAGGGTCTCCTGGGTGATTGTAGCTCAGGTCCAGCTCTCTCAGATGGGAGGGGTTGGAGCTCAGAGCTGAGGCCAGAGAAGCACAGCCTTCCTGTGTGACCAGGCAGCCAGACAACCTGCACACACACACACACACACACACACACACACACACACACACACACACACACACACACACACACACACACACACACACACACACACACACACTATTACGTTTTCTAGAGGTAAATCTGTTGAATGTCCTCTGATGTGGAACTTGTGGTGTAACTGTTTGACCATTGAGTAAAACTGACCTGAGAGTTTCCAGTGTACAGTGTGGACTCCCCAGTCCAGCAAAGAGCCGCTTCACTCCTGAATCCTCCAGATCATTGGTACTCAGGTCAAGCTCGCTCAGACTAGAGGAGTTGGAGCTGAGTACTGAGGCCAGAGCTTCACAGCATCTCTTTGACAGATGACAGCCATTCAGCCTGCACACACAATAAACATAACATTTTAGGAACAGTGAAGTTTTAGGAGAATTGAAACCAAAGTATTTTTTCACAGATAAGAAAGTAATATAATTAACATTAATGAACTGGATCCTTAAATATTAAGTGTATGATTTCACATAGTTAATAAACAAATCGTACCATTATACTTCCATTAAAATTAATTTAATTATATTATACCGTCATTAACAAACTATGAATGTGTTACAATACACACCTCTTACAAAATAAACAGAACATGTTAGGAACTGTGTTGAATGTTTTATTGGAACTTTGTTATTAGTTATGTTTTATTAGTTCAGTGCAGTACATCTTACTTAGAGGTCAGATAACTAAAGATTCAAATCTCCTGAAAATGACGCTAAAAAGTTCTAAGAATCTGATACAATGAATACACTGAACATTGCTAAACAACGCTTAAGACCAGCTTACTATCTGACTACATGATTATGAGTAGAATGGGAATGCCTTAAAACATACACCTTTTACCATCATTAACCAATTTAATCGAAGGTACACCTTTTGCTGTCATGGCAACATAAATAGAGTGAGATGAGGTCTTGTGTTTGATAATATGAGTGGTAATGGCGCTGCGATGCACTCAAACTGCCAAGATTTAGGTCAGTGCTGAGTTATAGCGCGGCTGTATTGCGGCGCCGGTGTGATCGCTCTATTGGGAAACACGACCCACTTAAGTTCTCATGAAGACACTCTGCTTTGATCAGAAAATGAAAAGACAAGTTTGTACTAGTACTAGTGCAAAGTTTCATTGAAATGTCTCCGCAGCACTAAAGCTATTCAAGAGCATGTGAAGAAATGCACTATTCTGGATGACACAGAGAAGAAGAAAAATCCTAATTTGAGTTTATAATCCAATCTGCAGCCGGTTAATATTAGTAGGTATTTGATTGAGGAGGAGGAGGATGAAGAGTTGGTTGCAGTGTTGTTTTTGGCAGGCATTTTAGATTTAGTTTTAGTCTTAGTCTTTTTGACGAAATGCTTCTTAGTTTTAGTCCCATTTTAGTCATTTCTATCTTTGAAAGTTTTAGTCTAGTTTTAGTCTGACGAAAACTCAAAAGGTTTTAGTCTAGTTTTAGTCCGACGAAAACTCCAAAGGTTTTAGTCTAGTTTTAGTCCGCTGCTAGCACCGCTGCTAGCACCGCTGCTAGCACCGCTGCTGCTGCCATGGTGTGTGTGTGTGTGTGTGTGTGTGTGTGTGTGTGTGTGTGCCTCGTCCACCAGCCTCTCTCTGTAGTGTATGAGTGTGTGTGTGCCTCGTCCACCAGCCTCTCTCTGTAGTGTATGGGTGTGTTCGAAACCGCGTTCTTGCTTACTACTCCTACTAACTATTACGTCAAATTGAGTATGCAGAACGTAGTAAGCGAGTTTTAGGTAAGCGAGTAGTATCCGAATGTCTTCGACTTCCGGAAAGATTTTGAGTAAGCATCGCCAGCTTACTAGACGTACTCAACTGCCCCAGAATGCACTGCGTCTATTCAAAAGAACAGTGGAAGCAATGGCGCTAAACGGGGAGCCGCAGCAGCAGTGCTTTTAATAATTGTTTAATAATTGTTTTTAACATATCACCGCAAATCCTTAGGTTGAAGATGTACTGTGACGTTAAATGTGACGTTTATATATTTATTTATAATATTTATTAACGGCGCCCGGCCGGTAGGTTATTGACACGTCATTTGATTCACGTCATGTGAGGTGGTTAAGTAAGGACGGTCTTCTGAACGTCGATTACTCAAATGGATTACTCAATCATTATTTAAGGATTCGATAAGTAAGCCAAATATTTAGTAGGTAGTAAGCAGTAAGCAAGTACGCGGTTTCGAACACACCCAATGAGTGTGTGTGTGCCGTGTGCGTGCAGGCGCAGCTGCGCGCGAGCGAGGCTTTTAGTGTGATGGGGGCGTGACTGTTAGGACAAGCAGCTGGCTCCATTTCTGATGTCTGAGCTCTTGATTGACATTGCACGCATATTATAGTTGGCGGGAAAAAAGCATGTTTTGAAACTTTGTTCGTCCACTCACTAACAATTTAGTCTCGTCTAGTTCTCGTCTGACGAAAATGTCTACATTTTTCGTCACATTTTAGTCTTTATATGGCTTTGGTGACGTTCGTCTTAGTCTCATTTTCGTCATGGAAAAAAGGGGTCTGACGACGTCATTTTCGTTTTCGTCTTGCCTGACGAAAACAACACTGGTTGGTTGGTGAGGAAAGAGATGTCGAGGCGCTGGCGGGAAAAACTGAAAAAGACCCTGTACGCAACCAAAACTTTAACCACTTATTTAAAGTGAAATGGTCACAGATGGATTGTCTGTGACTAAGGACATTGTCACGTCTAATAAAGTTTCGGGACCAGTGACGAATTCCTTAGGGTGCCACCAAATTAAAAAGTTAGTGTCACCTGAAGAAATGTGTCTTGAGCCCTGAGGGGAAATATTCTCCTTATTTATATAGATCTGTTAACATTCTGGAGAGAAATCTGTTCAATGTCCTCTGATGTGGACCTTGTGGTGGAACTGTTTGACCATTGAGTGAAACTGACCTGAGAGTTTCCAGTGTACAGTGTGGACTCCCCAGTCCAGCAGAGAGCAGCTTCACTCCTGAATCCTGCAGATCATTGGTACTCAGGTCGAGCTCTCTCAGACTAGAGGAGTTGGAGCTGAGAACTGAGGCCAGAGCTTCACAGCATCTCTCTGACAGATGACAGCCATTCAACCTTAACACGCAAAAAAAGTTTTTTTTAGCAACTGTGGATAAAATAATTTACATCTTTTACAAGACATTATATCCTTATTCAATATCCTTTATTCAATATTGGCTATAAAATGTATGATATTGAAAAGTTAATTCGAAGTCTTTGAAAATGGTTTTGTATCTTAATGTTTTATTGTAGTATTATGTAAATTATGTATTGTATTGTAGTACATGCGAGTGGCGACCCCCTGCTGTGGTCCTCGTGCAGGAAGCTCCGGTGGTTAGCAAAGCAAGCTAGCTTCACACCAAAACATCCCGACACGAACAGAAGCACCCATAAATCAATCCCAAAATACACTCCCTCCCGTACTCATTTAACCATCAAACAACTGAGAAGTAGATGTTTGAATATAATTTAGCTGGGCGATCTCTGCAGAGAATTAAGTACTCTCCTCCTTTGTCTCTTCCCTCTCCAATCCAGAATATAAGTGTTATGGGCCAAACATTTTCACGTCTAATAAAGGGGTGCGACCACATTTGTTAGTGTGCCACCAAATGAGAAAGATAGTGCCACCAGTAGGAAATGTGTCTTGAGCCCTGAGACCACATATTTTACCTATTTATTTAGACCTGTTAACTTTCCGGAGGTAAATCTGTTCAAAGTCCTCTGATGTGGAACTTGTGGTGTAACTGTTTGACTATTGAAAAAGACTGACCTGAGAGTTTCCAGTGTACAGTGTGGACTCCTCAGTCCAGCAGAGAGCAGCTTCACTCCTGAATCCTGCAGATCATTGGTACTCAGCTCCAGCTCTCTCAGACTAGAGGAGTTGGAGCTGAGAACTGAGGCCAGAGCTTCACAGCATCTCTCTGACAGATGACATCCATTGAGCCTTCACACAAAATAAACAGAACATGTTAGGAACTGTGATTAAAGTAATTTACAGTATTTACTATTAACATAATGAAGGATTTTTGTAGAAATCTTTAATTTGAGGTGTTTTATTAATTTAACTAACATATACTAGTCATTACATTAGATTCTTATGTTTATTAAAAAATGAGTGTATAATGTAAAATAGTGAAAGGCTGATTTGTAGTCATTGAAAATGTATTTTTAAATCAATATTACATTTTATTGTAGTATTATGTATATTATGTATTGTATTGTAGTACATGCGCACGACAACCACCTGCTGTGGTCCTTGTGCGCCACTCTGATGATATATATCCCCTTAGGAAGCTCTGGTGTTTAGAAAACCAAGCTGGCTTCACACCAAAAGTGTGAAACATCCCGGACACGAACAGAAACATGAATCAAACAATCCCTAAATACACTCTTCCGTACTCATTTAACCGTCAAACAACTAATGAGTAAATGTTTAAATATCCTTTAGCTGGGCGATCTCTACAGAGAGTAACGAACTCTCCTCCTCTGTCTCTGCCCTCTCTCTCCTTTTTCCCGCTCACTCGTGACCTGTCACCCTACCCCAAGATGGATTGATGGATTGAATTCATATAGGGATGTTCAAGACACTCAAAGACGCTTTACAATGAAGGGGGGACCACACTAACCACCTCCTCAATCAAATACCTACTAATAATAACCGGCTGCCGATTGGATTATATGCTCTTATTAGGATTTTTCTTCTTCTATTTCATAATAAATAGAGCTTTTCAGTTTGACTTTTCACCCTGGTTACACGATTGAACGTTATGTATGCTGAGATCCATGTTATAGGTTAACCTCGAAAGATGTTTTCAATGTTATCATAACTTTTCTATTCTACTAGCATCTCTCTGACCGAACAGCCTTCTCGCTCGATGAACAGAACATGTTAGGAACTGTGTTTAATGTTGTATTTGATATTTGATATTAGACATCTTTTATTAGTTTACCTAAATGTCAATACAGCAGATCTTCAAAACCTGACTTATTTAGAGGTCAGATAACAAAATATTCAACACAACTCCTAAAAAATGTCCCTAAAAATATTATTAGACTTAAATAAAAAAGTCTTAAGTCCACCTTACTGTCTGATTACATGATTATGAGTAGAATAGGAATGCAATAAAACATACACCTTTTACCATCATTAACCAATTGAATCTAAGGTACACCTTTTGCTGTCATGGCAACATAAATAGAGTGAGATGAGGTCTTGTGTTTGATAAGATGAGTGGTAATGGCGCTGCGATGCATGCAGACTGCTAAGGTTTAGTTCAGTGCTGAGTTAAAGCGCGGCTGTATTGCAGCGCCGATGTGATCGCTTTATTGGGAAACACGACCCACTTAAGTTCCCATGAAGACACTCTGCTTTAATCAGAAAATCAAAAAACACTGGTTTGTACTTTGTACAAAGTTTCATTGAAATGTCACCGCAGCACTAAAGCTATTCAAGAGCATGTGAAGAAATGCACTATTCTGGACGACCCAGAGAAGATAAATCCTAATTGGAGCATATTATCCAATCAGCAGCCGGTTATTAGGGGTCCGAGCAGAAAAGATGCTTGGCCCCTATTGTTTCTGTAACGTTTATTTTTTTCCTCAAATTCTGTAAATGTCATACTGCAGCCTATACCGTAAGTTGAAAACTCTTGAAATGTTCAGGTATGGTTACCAACAACCCCCACTATCCTTAAACCCAAATTTGTGATACTGCACCCAAAGGTGGCTCTATTATAAAAAATCATGAATTAAGCTTATTTCCCCTCACCAGATTGACATGGACTCAAAATTATTTTATCATATTAATCTCTAAAATAAGATGCATCTTTTTCACCCTGGTCTTCTGCTCTAAGATTTTTTACTTTTCCCACAATTTCATAGAAAAGCCAAACGTCCACAGACTCAACTCATTTTGCCTATATGACCATTTTGTTATTGAATAACTACCATACTGCTATCATTAGGTGGATACCATTAACAGTGCACATTTTCAGATCTGTACTCTTAATACAGATCCCTTAATTATCTTGTGAAATGTGTGCTTGGAGTTTTCTTGTTGTGGTGTGCTTATCAATATACATTTTGACCATGTGAATGAGGCTGCAGTTCAGGTTTATCAGTGGCTCATATATAATAATGGGATAATGCCTTGTACAGGTGATCCTTAGGTTGAGAGTTTGAATCTCAATCATAGCATCATGAACAAGCTAGTCTGGCTGAACGGAAGTGGACAGCGTCTATTGCCTAGCGTCTGATTTCACGGCTACTCCTCCCCTTCCCGTTGCTGGCATTTCCCCCCCGGCACTATTTAGCATGGACACCGCTGCTGCTTCCCGGGCTTAGCCCCGCCCTAGACAATTGTGATTGGTTTAAAGAAAAAAAAAAAAACAGGCCCGCCCAGTTTCCCCACGGATAGACGGCTCGAGGTAGCGTGGTTCCAGACCATTCTACTTGCTGTAGTTTGGTCTGGCTTTGCGAGACTATGAACAAGCTGAACATGACATTGGGCCATTGCTTTGCAGCTCACCTGAAAGCCAACCACAGTATAGCATTAAGTGGAACATCTTCATCAACATCTTTCCTTCATAATTATACGTCATATTTATAAATCTTCCATTAGTGTGTTCTTGACATTTATTTTGCTCTGACCCCGTTAATCACCGCTTGCGGTTACATTTATTAGTTGGTATTTGATTGAGGAGGAGGAGTATGAAGAGTTGGTTGGTGAGGAAAGAGTTGTTGAGACGCTGGCGGTAAAAACAGAAAAATACCCCCTACGCAATCAAAACATTAACCACTTATTTAAAGTGAATGAATCTGTTCACATGAATGGACACAGATGGATGGTCTGTGACCAAGGACATTCTCACGTCTAATAAAGGAGTGTGACCAGTGACACATTCCTTAGAGTGCCACCAAATTAAAACGTTTGTGTCACCAGTAGAAAATGTGTCTTGAGCCCTGAGAGGATATATTCTATTTATTTATTTAGATCTGTTAACATTCTGGAGAGAAATCTGTCCAATGACCTCTGATGTGGACCTTGTGGTGTAACTAGGGTGACCAGATCCCAATTCACCAGAAGTGGGACAAACACTACGTTTGTGCGGGACAAAGTGGGCAGGCCCGGTTCTACGAGAAATTACGCTCGGCGACACCTCCGAGCGGGGGGCCTTCAGTGGGGGTTTGAACGCTAGCTAGTTCAGCTGCTGTTACCTTATCTGCGTTTGAATCTTGTTTGGGTTTTAGCAGGAACGTATGCATGGACTGGGAAGCCTCCTTTTGAGCAACCCGTTGTTTGTGACTCTCGCATTTTCTGTGTCTTTTTACGTCGAATTCTCCTCCGTGTGAAATGGAAAATTGACTTATGCAAACGTCACATAAGACTTTACCAGACTCCCCTTGCACTGGTTTCACCCATGGATATATGGTTTCACTGTCTTTGTTGTAGCATATGTTTTCCAGGACGCACAACACGGGTCGCGCTCTCCTCCATATCTCCTGCTGTTCTGACCTGATTGTTTCTTGTTGGTGGGCGTGTCCTTAACCGGCGTCCGTGTCCCAGTTTGATTGACATGATCACACAGCCCGCCCCTCCCCCTGATGACAGCCCTCACTGCTGTATCCGCACACAGCTGTTTGATAAATGCCCGATTATAAAACACGCATTTCCAAAAAAATAAAAAATCGAGTCTGACTGTCAATAACGATGCGGAACAACGTCTCAATTTGCGGGACGTGTACAAAGTCATGGAAATGTGGGACTGTCCCGCACAAAGCGGGATATCTGGTCACCCTAGGTGTAACTGTTTGACCATTGAGTGAAACTGACCTGAGAGTTTCCAGTGTACAGTGTGGACTCCCCAGTCCAGCAGAGAGCAGCTTCACTCCTGAATCCTGCAGATCATTGGTACTCAGGTCGAGCTCTCTCAGACTAGAGGACTTGGAGCTGAGAACTGAGGCCAGAGCTTCACAGCATCTCTCTGACAGATCACAGCCATCCAGCCTTCGCACGCAAAAAAATGTTATTAACTGTGGATAAAATAGTTTACATCTTTTACAATACATTAGATCCTTAGATTCAATATCCTTTATTCAATATTGGCTATAAAATGTATAATATTGAAAAGTTCATTTGTTGTCTTTGAAAATGGTTTTCTATGTTAATGTTTATCGTAGTATTATGTAAATGATGTATTGTATTGCAGTCCATGCGCGCGGCGACCCCCTGCTGTGGTCCACGGGCACAACTCTGATGATTTAAATCCCGCTCGGAGGAAGCTCCGGTGGTTAGCAAACCAAGCTAGCTTCACACCAAATGTCCAAAACATCCCGACCCGACCAGAAGCACCAATAAAACGATCCCCACATACACTCTCTCCCGTACTCCTTTAACCATCAATCAACTAAGAAGTAAATGTCTCAACATCATTTAGCTGGGCGATCTCTAGAGAGCATAAAGAACTCTCCTCCTTTGTCTCTTCCCTCTCTCTCCTTTTTCCCGCTCACTAGTGACCTCTCACCCTTCCCCAGATGACCCCGAAGTCTCGATATCAACCCATCCTATTGGTTAAACCCAAAGAGCGTCCATGTAACCAAACATACTGAACATGGTTAAAACCTTTAAAAATAGTGGGTTACCTTTTATTCATAATAAATGATTATTTATTAATGTATTCTTCTCAATATTTACTTATTTAAAGTTATGGCTGCATATTTAAATACAGCTGTATTTAACTATTAATAAACAATTATTATTAATTCTTGGCTTTCCTTATTTATTATTTCATAATAAATAAAGCTTTGAGTTTGACTTTTCAACCTGGTTATACAATATGACGTTGTGTGTTTGTGATACATGTTATTAGTGAACCTACAAAGATATTTTCTATGTTATCATTACTTTAATATTCTACTATCAGGTATATTGTGTTGTATGTTATTAGTGAACCTACAGAGATGTTTTGGAGGCTTTGACCACTGGCAGCAGCCCCAGAAGACCCTCCTCTGAAGCTTTGTATTTCTTCAGGTCAAACATGTCCAGCTCTTCTTCCGATGACAGTAAGATGAAGACCAGAGCTGACCACTGAGAAGGAGAAACACGTTTTTTGAAGAGACTTCCTGATGTCAGGGACTGTTGGATCTGTTCCACTAGAGAACGGTCGTTCAGCTCATTCAGACAGTGGAACAGATTGATGCTTCTCTCTGAAGAGAGATCTCCACCTATCTTCTCCTTGATGTAAGACACTGTTTTTTTATTGGTCTGTGAGCAGCTTCGTGTCAGTTGCATCAGACCATGTTTAATCCGAGGGATCAGTGATCTACTTCTTGTCTTTCCCAGCAGACCTCGTAGGGGAATCTCATTGGTCACCAGAGAGAGGCCCAGGAGGAAGCGGAGGAACAAGTCCAGGTGTCCGTTCTCACTCTGTAAGGCCTTGTCCACCGCACTCTGGTAGAGGAGGAGGAGTTTATCTTTCCTGGAGGTTGATTGATCTTCTGAGAGCAGATTGACACCAGTGTGGATGAAGGACTGAAAGACATAAAGGGCAGCCAGAAACTCCTGGATGCTCAGATGGACAAAGCAGAACACCTTGTCCAGGTACAGCCCACATTCCTCTTTGAAGATCTGGGTGAACACCCCTGAGTACACTGAGGCTGCTCTGATATCGATGTCACACTCTTCCAGGTCAGCCTCGTAGAAGATCAGGTTGCCTTTCTCCAGCTGGTTAAAAGCCAGTTTTCCCAGAGAAACAATGATCTCCTTGCTCTCTGAACTCCAGTCTGGATCTGTTTCAGATCTCCCATGGTACTTCCTGTCCCCCTGTATGGACTGAACCCTCAGGAAGTGGCTGTACATCTGAGTCACGGTCTTGGGCATCTCTTCTCCGCTCTTGGATGTTTTTAAGATGTCCTCCAGAACAGTAGCAGTGATCCAACAGAAGACTGGGATGTGACACATGATGTGGAGGCTTCGTGATTTCTTGACGTGGGAGAGGATCGTGTTGGCCAGCGTCTCCTCTCTGAATCTCTTCCTGAAGTACTCCTCCTTCTGTGGGTCGGTGAACCCCCTCACCTCTGTCACCATGTCAACACACTCAGCAGGGATCTGATTGGCTGCCGCAGGGCGTGTTGTTATCCAGATGCGAGCTGAGGGAAGCAGGTCGCCCCTGATGAGGTTTGTCAGCAGCACGTCCACCGAGGTGGACTTTGTGACATCAGTCCAGATCGGGTTGTTCTGGAAGTCCAGAGGAAGTCGACACTCATCCAGACCATCCAAGATGAAGACAATTTGGAACCGGTGGAATCTGCAGATTCCTGCTTCTTTGGTCTCAATAAAGAAGTGATGAAGAAGTTCCACCAAGCTAAACTCTTTCCCTTTCAGTAAATTCAGCTCTCTGAAAGTGAGGAGAAATGTGAAGTGTATGTCCTGGTTGGTTTTGCCTTCAGCCCAGTCCAGAGTGAACTTGTGTGTTAAGACGGTTTTACCAATGCCGGCCACTCCAGTTGTCATCATGGTTCTGATTGTTTTATCTTGTCCAGGTAAGGGTTTAAAGATGTCCTCACATTTGATTGGTGTTTCTTCCTTGACTGGTTTCCTGGAAGCTTTTTCAATCAGTCTGACCTCATGTTCCTTGATCACCTCTCCACTGCCTCTCTCTGTGATGAAGATCTCTGTGTAGAAGTCATTCAGGCCTGTTGGATGTCCTGCTTTAGCGATTCCCTCAAACACACACTTGAACTTCTTCCTCAAATGAGACTTTATTTTATATTGGCACTCGACAGCATCAGATCCTAAATTAGGAAACAACAGAAGGCCAGTTTGTGGATGGTAGAAACACGTCAATATTTCCTTTCAATTATCAACTTCATGCTATTTAGTGGCTTCATTACTTGTGGTCTGAGAAGCTGGTCTTGGCAAGGACTGCATGTTATAGATTCAAAATGTTCAGGACAGCAATATAATTGGTCTAATGACAGTAATAATGATGGTGAATTAGTGTAAAGTGACTTGCTTTGCCGATATAACAAGACTGTTTTGCATCCCTTCCACTTATTGTGCTGTTGATCTGCAGTTTAATTATGATATAATATAACCTGATAGACCCACAATAACCCAAGATATCTGCATCCAACCATTTACCTGATACCCCCACAATAACCCTACATATCTGGATCAAACCATTTAACATGATACCCCCACAATAACCCTACATATCTGGATCAAACCATTTAACCCCAAAGAGGGAAGATGTCTCCACATTGAAGTTAAAAGTCATTCAGTAATTCTCCTCTGTCTTCAAAGTAAGAGTCTCTTCATGATAATAGACTCCTCTGTCTTCAAAGTAAGAGTCTCTTACCGCCCCACAGTGTGTCGGCCAGTTCCTCCTGGTTCATCTCCAGCTCTGTTTGATGCTGTACAGACTGAGCACTGGTAACCTTTGACCTCTCCGGTAGTCTGTGGAGAACACACACACACACACACACACACACACACACACACACACACACACACACACACACACACACACACACACACACACACACACACACACACACACACACACACACACACGCACACACACATACACACACAATTGCATTGTTCCTGACTTGTAAACATCAGCACCAGTAGCGTCTGAAATCAAGAGTCTGCTCTCTTCTGCATGACTCTTCTAGAAAATGGACGTTTGATAGCTGTATCTTTATAATCTCTGATAAATCATTACCTCTTCTCAATAGAATGATTTCCATCTTTAAACTGCCATGCTTTATCCATAGAACGGTCACTCTTCATGGAGACACAGCTGGGTCCAGGGGAGTCTATTATTTTCTGCTGGACTCTTCTAGAAAAACAAGAAACAGGATTTATGGACGCTTGATAGAAGCTGTATCTTCATGATCTCTGATAAATCCTCACCTCGCGGCAATAGACTGATTTCCATCTTTAAAGTTATCAGGATGACCCATAGAGTGGTCACTCTTCATGGAGACACAGCTGGGTCCAGGGGAGTCTGCTCTCTGCTGCTGCTCTGGGCTTCAACAGACACACAGCTGTTACTCAGACTAATGATGGAGTCATGATGTATCACTGCTGAGCTCTGAGATGGACAACAGTCACAGACAGAGAGATCCTCTTCTTACCTCTTAGCTGTGCTCCGGCGGCCATGTTCCCCAGACAGAGTGGTCTTAGAGGTAGGACCCCCCTCCTCTATCTCCTCATCCATAGTAGACTGGAACCTGGACACAAACACAACTACCCATTGTTTCTACTGCCACCCGGCGTTTTAATTCTGCTTTTATATCAATTGCTTATTGCCAGTCACAGGGGGCTCTGTCCGTGGGACGAGCGGCAGGTCTTGCCTGCAGGCATATTCATAGACCCTCTTATTCTCAATGAGGGGAAAGGTGTGGAGATGCCTCCCAGACGTTTCTAATAACTCTTTAATAACTATTTATCTTTCCACACAGAAGGTCTCTTAAGTTCTTCAAATGTGTGATCAAGATCAAGGTCATCACGCGAATAACATTCCTTTCTGCTCCCTGTGCTGGTTAAACCGCTCTGAGAGCATGACCATATATGGACTTCCTCAGGTGGTGTGACATCACAACCAGATCTGTAATGCGGGCCCACAGAGAACAAGACCCAGAACATGATGAAGTTTAAACACCTTCAGTAACCAAGAGGGCCGTCTTCCTCACTAATGAATATAATAATAATATAAATAATCATAACATCACAATTATAGCAGCTGTACATTATTTCCCAAGTACCTTTAAAGGTCCCCTAGGAGACAAATCCTAAATCAGAAGATCTTTTTATAATTATTGAAATTATTATAGAGAAGAAAATCCCCTAACCCCTACCTGCTCCTTAATGACCTGTCTCTGTACTGTCTAACCCCTACCTGCTCCTTAATGACCTGTCTCTGTACTGTCTAACCCCTACCTGCTCCTTAATGACTTGTCTCTGTACTGTCCAACCCCTACCTGCTCCTTAACGACCTGTCTCTGTACTGTCTAACCCCTACCTGCTCCTTAGTGACCTGTCTACTGTCTAACCCCTTCCTGCTCCTTAGTGACCTGTCTCTGTACTGTCTAACCCCTACCTGCTCCTTAATGCCCTGTCTCTGTACTGTCTAACCCCTACCTGCTCCTTAATGACCTGTCTCTGTACTGTCTAACCCCTACCTGCTCCATAATGACCTGTCTCTGTACTGTCTAACCCCTACCTGCTCCTTAATAACCTGTCTCTGTACTGTCTAACCCCTACCTGCTCCTTAATGACCTGTCTCTGTACTGTCTAACCCCTACCTGCTCCTTAATGCCCTGTCTCTGTACTGTCTAACCCCTACCTGCTCCTTAATGACCTGTCTCTGTACTGTCTAACCCCTACCTGCTTCTTAGTGACCTCTCTGTACTGTCTAACCCCTACCTGCTCCTTAATGACCTGTCTCTGTACTGTCTAACCCCTACCTGCTCCTTAATGACCTGTCTCTGTACTGTCTAACCCCTACCTGCTCCTTAATGACCTCTCTGTACTGTCTAACCCCTACCTGCTCCTTAATGACCTCTCTCTGTACTGTCTGACCCTACCTGCTCCTTAATGAAAAAAAAAAAAATTAAATGCACTCACAACAAACACCGTAAAACACCTTAGAACTGGGTAAAGCCGGTGCAATGTTGTTCTCAGAGAGTTGCTTGAATTAACGTCCCACGCTGGATACGATGTGAAGCAACATGCGGGAATTTCTTAAGATAGAAAGACACCTTTGTAGACTACCTCTCCGCATTGGTAACGTGTCCCTCATTGTCCCACACTAACACACTCTTTGACACACATGATGTTTGTTGGGGTCTACCCAGTGATTAAGACTTTGTTCAAATATAAAGAGAGCTATGATGTCTAGCTCAGACAGAGAGACAGAGACACAGTGAGAGATTTATGTATGCTACAGTTCAATCATGTACGTAACATTTAGTAACGCCATTCGCCTTTACTGAAAAGTAGTACTCTTATAGTACTCCTATTGATATGAAATATAATTCAACCGTATTTATGATCAATCACGGATCAGAGTGGAGTACAGTACCTTAGTCTTCTCCCTGCTGTAGTGAAGTGAGCCACACTCAACCGTCCGACTCATAATAAGGAAATGATGCTGTGAACCAACCAGTTGGACCAGTTGCCCTCGCAGTGCTGCCTCCTAATAGCTGCTGTTCCATGACTTCACTCAGGGATGAACAACAATAGCTTTGTTAAATATGAACGCTGTGTAGGGAGCTCGGATGTCTACAAGCTCAGACAGAGGAAAACAAAGAGACAGAGTTCAAAGAGCATGTTTAGACACTAAGTCACAGATGCAGCTCCTTCTTTACAGCAGAACCCACAGGAACATAGATATCATGTTATCAAAAAAGAGACTCATAAACATTGAAACATATGAAGAGAATGTGCGTCCTCTATTCTGTTTCTGCTGATCTCCTCCTTGTGAATCCTCCTCCATCCTCTAAAGA
Source organism: Gadus morhua (assembly GCF_902167405.1). Taxonomy (NCBI): domain Eukaryota; kingdom Metazoa; phylum Chordata; class Actinopteri; order Gadiformes; family Gadidae; genus Gadus; species Gadus morhua. The sequence continues at coordinate 43,056,464 of NC_044051.1, forward strand.
CAGTTCAGCCTCTTGTTCGTATGAACACTTGATTTGCTTCGTGAACGTATAAATCAGTAGAATCTATACAATGAATGATTTCACTTTTCAGAAGAGCAGAGCGTCCTCAGAATACTCACAATAAGGCCACGCATGAACACACACAAACACACACACACACGCGCGCTCACTCATACACGCACACACATACACACACACACACACACACACACACACACACACACACACACACACACACACACACACACACACACACACACACACACACACACACACACACACACACACACACACACACACACACACACATTATTAAAGTGATATAGAAGACGGTATTTAGTTTTTATAAAAACAAATAGTAGTCCCAATTTAACAATGAACATATATTATATTAAGACACTACAAAACAGAAAATACAGGATATCATATGTAAGGAATATACATATGATATCCTGTTACCTTCCGCGAGCCGGGCATATCACTGTTAAACTGTTTATTGCCCTGCCTTGAGGTGATTATTCCGTTTATTCTACTTCGCGCCGGCCAACATAATAAAACAATTAGCCTTTTTCTTATTCGTATTGCATGCTTATTAAATGTATACTCTGTTTAAATTAATCTCCTTCGAAAAGTAGTTCCCTTTAGAACTACGGTGAATAACGTTAGCTCAGCTGTAGGTAACTCGTTTCTATAGCAACCACACATGGCTGCATCTGATCACTAGTTTAATAATGTAGTTGCTACATTCGTATCAAGTCAGCTTTAATGACGATCGATCAAACTTGCTTTAAAAACTTGTTTAACTTTTTTAAACAAGGTTTATTTTTACAATGGACCTCATGTTTGAAATGTATGTGATAGAAAACGATACAAGCGGCGTATTGATCTACTGTGCTCAGTCAGCAGCAAGTAGAACCGACAAGTCAGCGGGCAATATGCCGGATTAATGCACCCCTCCCAGACAATCAGAATCGAGCATTCTTAAATGAAGGAGAATAAAAATAGTTAATTTGGAAGGTAAACCTAATTCTTACTTGTAATTTTGTTCTATACACAAGAGCATGTTTACCATCTGAGTCATCTTGTTGGGTTGGATTCTTCTCGTGTTTCTTGCTTCCTCATCTTGCTGCACACTTTACAGGCAGCTATTCAGAAAGGTGCCAAACTAAACACACACACACACACACACACACACACACACACACACACACACACACACACACACACACACACACACACACACACACACACACACACACACACACACACACACACACACACATTCAGTTTTTACATCTTGGTCGTATTTCGAGCAATAATTGTTTATTTTTCTTATTGCTTTAGATTCTGATGAATCCAATGACATTTTTTACTGTTGATTATTGATCGGGACTTTAGTCCTCATGTGGGACTGTGTTGACCTCCTTGTCGTCATGTTGTTATTGATGACACACACACACGCACACGCAAACACACACCGACACACACCACACGCACACACACACACACACACCTGCGACTCCTCACCCTAATCCTGTTGGCCAGAAGGTGAACCCCACCGAGGTGGATTCACCGCCCCCTAGTGGCTCCACATGCAATAACAGGACTAAAACATGGCTTTGATAAACGGCCTCACATCTTACTATTTAGTCTTCTATCAGACGCGTTTATCCAACGCTACAGACAGTTAACACAGATCCACTAAGGGGGTGAGTGGCCCCTTACTTAGTCCCTGACATGTACACAATAGTCCCTGACATGTACACAATAAACACGAGGACTAAAACAATAGAAGCAGCAGACTTTACAAATCATCAACAGGTGTGCACGTATCTTTAATAACTGAACATGTTCTGCGGCCGTTTGTTTCCCAAGAGAACACAAGGAATCAAGATTCAGCTTAAAGTCATTTACAACACGCAACATTATCCCACAGACCTCTTGGTTATTACGAATAAAATATAAAAACTGCTTTAAATCAGGTTCCTTGTTAGGATTAGTAGAAAACAATCCTACAATCCAAACTCTTTGTCTCTAAAAATGTACAAATATTGTAGCATAAAAAACATGATTTATCATCAATAGGTATTTAATATACATTTCTATTACATTTAATCTTAATAAACCTGCTTAGATAAGTATCTTCCTTTCATGATCAAATTTTCAAAAGCCCAATAAAGAGAGAGAGAGAGAGAGAGAGAGAGAGAGAGAGAGAGAGAGAGAGAGAGAGAGAGAGAGAGAGAGACAGAGAGAGAGAGAGAGAGAGAGAGAGACTATAACTGACACACAGACACTGAGTCATAAGTTCTCTCAGGCCTCCAAAGCTTCTTCATTAAAAAGAAGTACAAAGTAATACACTCATCCTCTAACGACAAGGCAGTGTGTGTGCGTGTGCGTGTGCGTGTGTGTGTGTGTGTGCGCGTGCGTGCGTGCGTGCGTGCGTGCGTGCGTGCGTGTGCGCAGGGGCCCCGCTCAGTCCGACGAGGAGGTCCCTTTTTTTTTTTCTACACCCGACACAGAGACGCTGCTCCCCCGCCTCTCTACCCAGACCCCCGGGAGGAGGTCCTCCTGGGTGAAGGAGGAGCAGAAGGTGTGGAGGTGTGTCAGTGTGTCTGAGGACCCTCCTCCACCTGGGAACACTCTGTAGAAGGACAGAGAGCCAGCAGGCCGGTCCAGATACACTCCTACTCTGGTGGAGCCAGCGGGGGGGAGACGGAGGACTGTTGGTCTACCGTTGTACACGGCAGAGTAACGAACATCAGAACAATGAAGACTCCAGGACTTGTTGTTCAGTCCAAGCCTGCTGTCATCACCGTCTCCTCTCCTTGTGATTCCTCTGTATGTCACTCCTATACCAACCCGTCCTTCCCTCTCTACCTCCCAGTAACAGCGGCCAGTCAGAGCCTCTCTACCCAACACCTGGCACTGGGAGTCAAATCTGTCTGGGTGATCCGGACACGACTGGTCCTCTTCACCCCACGTCACCTTCCTGTTGTCCTCAGACAGAGAGAGGTCTCTGTAGGCCGTGTTGGGGTCCAGTGTGAGGTCACAGGCATCTGAGGGAGAACCAGACATGATGAGCTGCTGAACCATTCTTCATCATCATCATCATCATCACTAGTACTGTTCTCCTGAGCAAAACGTGTGGGGGGGGGGGGGGGGTCATGTGATGTTATAGGACCAAGACCAGGACCAAGACCCGGACCGGGGCCAGGACCGGGACCAGGACTAGAGCCGGGACCAGGACCAACCGGATCGGGACCGGGACCAGGACCCAGACCAGGACTGTAACAAGAGCCGGGACCAGGACCCGGTCCAGGACCAGATCGGGACCTGGACCAGGACCAGGACCCGGACCAGGACCCGTACCGGGACCAGGACATGATGAGTTGCTGAACCATTCTTCATCATCATCCAACCCAGTCTCACGGTAATACGTGACACTGTCACGTCACGTCATTTAATCTATTCATTCGTGATCTGGGACATGTAATATAATTTTTTTCGTGCCAAAAGCACAAATTTCAAACTCAAAAAAGATGAGATGAAGCAGCTACCTTTTTTTTCAGTTGTGGTTTGCCTAAAGAGCAGCGCACCTGCATTAAATATATCCGTGAATTGTCACAATTTGTCAGAATCAAAGGTGAAAGTAGAAACGGGTGGCCAAAAGCTGTCATATTGTTAGAAATTTGTGCTTTGGGCATGACAATTTTTTAATTACGTGTTCTTGATCACGAATGGATAGATTAAATGACGTGACAGTGTCACGTATTTCCGTGAGAATGGGTTGCATCATCGCCATCATCATCGCCTTTAGAAATATTTGTGAACATTGGTTATAAGATCATTGAAGTGAAACTTAAATGTAAATCCCATGTGTGTGTGAGTGACTGTCCCATTCAAACATTGAAGCCTAGCCGAAAAATGTATGAACCGAATCTACTACCGTAATATTTGCACGACATACACTTATATCAAAACGTTCAGCATGATGAGGTCATTGCTCCTATGGAATATTTAAGATATGGTCAACATACTTGTCAAGATATTAGACTTTGAAAGGTTCCATTGTAATCCAGCTGTGTAAACAACAGACTGAACCAACTGAGCTCACATACAGGCTGGAAACTAACTGTTGATACCATAGAACTGGTTCATACATTCTATATATAGACATGTACACATACGTACACACACCTATAACAAACATACTAGACATAGATCAACACAGGAAAACATAGCTACGCAAACGTATACACAAGTCCACATGTGAATGACGGACGTCACCTCCTGCTGTGTGGATGGACTTTCCATCTCAATAGTGAGTGTGTTTTGTGGTGAATCAAACAGACACTTACACTTCTTTAGAGCTGGTTTCAGCCTCCACACTCCACCGTGCTCCACACTGGGGGGGAAACAAAGTGAGAGCAGCATGTTGAAACATTCACCTTCATCATCTGCCATCTCATAACGTTCTACACAACATGAGTGACAGCTGCCTCTTCAAACCACTTCATCTAGCAGCGGCTTGAATCCTTGAAGGAGACTTTGTCCCTGAGTGGTGAGCTGTCCTCTCCATACCTGAGAGTGTCCAGTCTCCAGCGTGGATCCTCCAGTCCAGCAGAGAGCAGCGCAGCTCCAGAGTCTCCTGGGTGATTGTAGCTCAGGTCCAGCTCTCTCAGATGGGAGGGGTTGGAGCTCAGAGCTGAGGCCAGAGAAGCACAGCCTTCCTGTGTGACCAGGCAGCCAGACAACCTGCACACACACACACACACACACACACACACACACACACACACACACACACACACACACACACACACACACACACACACACACACACACACACACACACACACACACACACACACACACACACACACACACACACACACACACACACACACACACACACACAATCATTTACTTTATCTGCTTGAGAGCAGTTCGTACTAAAGTAAAGTAACCACATTTATAAAGTGTATTCATTCCATTTGGACATTATTCCAATATTGAGACAAAGCTATGTCACCCTGAGAGTCTGAGAACAGGAAGAGGAAGTGGGGAGCTGACATCATCACAGACAGCAGAACTTCCTTCACTTGGATGTGAAAGGATCTTAAACAAATGATCCTTTCTCAATAGCTACAACTCAATGAGATATTGTTTGATTAGAGTCAGGAGTCGGGTCGGCTTAGCTCAGGAGATAGAGCAGTTGTCTTGATACCGAAAAGTTGCTAGTTCGATCCCCAGCTCCTCCTAGCTGAGTGTTGACGTGTCCCTGAGCGAGACACTTAACCCTAACTGCTCCTGACGAGCTGGCTGTCGCCTGGCATGGTTGACTCCGCCGTCGGGGTGTCAATGTGTGTATTAAACGATGTAAGACGCTTTGGATAAAAGCGTCTGCTAAATGCCCTAATTATAATTGTAGGAGAAGTCTGCTGTGTTTGGTACGCTAAGACCGTTTCTTCACAGGTTCTAACATTGTGTAGAACCAGGGAGTGTTTTGTCAGCAGGGAAAAGAGCAACAGAAATGCATCAGGAAGGAGCAGCACTTACTGGAAGCTAGAATAACCAGTTTGAAGAAGAGGCTGACAACTGACCTGAGAGTTTCCAGTGTACAGTGTGGACTCCCCAGTCCAGCAGAGAGCAGCTTAAGTCCTGAATCCTGCAGATCATTGGAACTCAGCTCCAGCTCTCTCAGACTAGAGGAGTTGGAGCTGAGAACTGAGGCCAGAGCTTCACAGCATCTCTCTGACAGGTGACAGCTATTCAACCTTCACAGGTAATAAAAATAACATGTTAGGAACCGTGATTAAAATATCTTATATATATATTTTTTTAAACCTTTATTTAACCAGATCTTATATTATTAACGTTATGAAGGACTTTTGTTGAAATCATTTATTAGAATTGTTTTATCAATTTAACATTTTATTCTTTCATTTTATTCATATTGAATAGTTGTTTTATAGTGTTTGAAAATCGTTTTGTATATTAATCTTGCTTTTTATTGTATTTATTATGTTTATTATACATTGCAATACATGTTATTAGTAGATCAACAGAGGTGTTTTGCATATTATTAGAAGTTATATTCAAATATAATTTGGGCCGGCGACCCCCTTCACAGTGGTATAATGAGCACATGCCACTGACTGAAGTGAGTTATATAACCGTCCTCTGATATGGAACTTGTTGTGTAAGTGTTTGACCATTGAGTGAAACTGACCTGAGAGTTTCCAGTGTACAGTGTGGACTCCCCAGTCCAGCAGAGAGCAGCTTCACTCCTGAATCCTTCAGATCATTGGTACTCAGGTCAAGCTCTCTCAGACTAGAGGAGTTGGAGCTGAGAACTGAGGCCAGAGCTTCACAGCATCTCTCTGACAGATCACAGCTATTCAACCTTCACAGGTAATAAAAAGAACATGTTAGGAGGTGTGATTAAACTAATGTAGATCTTTTACTATTGAGTTGGACTTTTCACCTTGGTGAAGTTGTTATAACTTTTATATTCAGCTATTATATATACTAGAGTTTTGGCGCTCGCGTTGCGTTCGCTCAACCTCTAGTTGTATTTAAACCCATAGCAATAATGTGGAAACCCCAGTCGATAATGTAACAAATATCTGAGTGCATAATATCATAACATTTTGCCTATAATGTTACAATGTATAACATTTGTTCACCACAAATTACTCTTAAAAGCAGTGCCAACATTTAAATATTTTTTAACCATTCAGTGACCAAAAGGCAACAGGCAGATAATCATTTAGGGGGCCACTCAATGACATGCAGAAGCGTCATCAACACGCCCACAGAAGTGGTGTGAGAAATACAGACTTCCTACTCCTCATTCACATATGAGAAAATACTACCTCAGGGGAACTATTATTCAGGAGATTTTTATTGAAATACAGTGGTATTTAATTATTAATAAACAATTATTATGCATTTTTGGCTTCATTCATTCATTATTTCTTAATAAATATAGCTTTTGAGTTTGACTTTTCACCCTGGTTACATAATAAATAAGGTTTTTATGAGTTTGTCTCTTCAACCTGGTTAGACAATATAACCTTGTGTGTATAGTAATCTATGTTATAAGTGAACCTACAGAGATGTTTTGTACGTTATTGTAGTGTTTATATTCTACCATTAGGTATATTGTGTTGTGTGTATTGTAATACATGTTATTATGAGTGAACCTACAGAGATCTTTTGGAGGCTTTGACCACTGGCAGCAGCCTCAGAAGACCCTCCTCTGAAGCAGAGTATTTCTTTAGGTCAAACACGTCCAGCTCCTCATCTGATGTCAGTAGGATGAAGACCAGAGCTGACCACTGAGCAGGGGAGAGATATCCTGTGGAGAGACTTCCTGATGTCAGGGACTGTTGGATCTCCTCCACTAGAGAACGGTCGTTCAGCTCATTCAGACAGTGGAACAGATTGATGCTTCTCTCTGGAGAGAGATCTCCACCTATCTTCTTCTTGATGTAAGACACGGTTTCCTTGTTGGTCTGTGAGCTACATCTTGTCTGTCCCTGCAGACCTTGTTTAATCTTAGTGACCAGTGATCTACTTTTTGTTTGTCCCAGGAGATCTCGTAGGATAATCTGATTGGTCTTCAGAGAGAGGCCAAGGAGGAAGCGGAGGAACAAGTCCAGGTGTCCGTTCTCACTCTCTAAGGCCTTGTCCACAGCACTCTGGTAGAGGAGGAGGAGTTTATCTTTCCTGGAGGTGGGTTGTTCTTCTGTGAGCAGATTGACCCCATCGTGGATGAAGGACCAGAAGACATAAAGGGCAGCCAGAAACACCTGGATGCTCAGATGGACAAAGCAGAACACCTTGTCACCTCTGTACAGCCCACACTCTGCTTTAAAGATCTGGGTGCACAGTCCTGAGTACACTGAGGCTTCGTTGAAATTTTTTTTACACTCTGCCAGGTCTTCCTCGTAGAAGATCAGGTTGCCACTCTCCAGCTGGTTAAAAGCCAGTTTTCCCAGTAAAACAATGATGTGCCTGCTCTGTGAACTCCAGTGTGGATCTGTTTCAGCTATCGAACGATACTTCCTGTCCCCCTGTATGGACTGAACCCTTAGGAAGTAGCTGTAAATCTGAGTCACGGTCTTGGGCGTTTCTTCTCCTATCTGGGATGTTTCGAAGAAGTCCTCCAGAACTGTAGCAGTGATCCAACAGAAGACTGGGATGTGACACATGATGTGGAGGCTTCGTGATTTCTTGACATGGGAGATGATTGTGTTGGCCAGCGTCTCGTCTTTGAATCTCTTCTTAAAGTACTCCTCCTTCTGTGGGTCAGTGAACCCCCTCACCTCTGTCACCATGTCAACACACTTAGCAGGGATCTGATCTGCTGCCGCAGGGCGTGTGGTTATCCAGATGCGAGCGGAGGGAAGCAGGTTGCCCCTGATGAGGTTTGTCAGCAGAACGTCGACCGTGGTTGACTCTGTGACATCATTACAGATCGGGTTGTTCTGGAAGTCCAGAGGAAGTCGACACTCATCCAGACCATCCAAGATGAAGACAACGTTGAACCGGTCGTATCTGCAGATTCCTGCTTCTTTGGTCTCAATAAAGAAGTGATGAACAAGTCCCACCAAGCTAAACTCTTTATTTTTCAGTAAATTCAGCTCCCTGAAATTGAAGAGAAATGTGAAGTGTATGTCACGGTTGGCCTTGCCTTCAGCCCAGTCCAGAGTGAACTTGTGTGTTAAGATGGTTTTACCAATGCCGGCCACTCCAGTTGTCATAATTGTCCTGATTGGTTTATCTTGTCCAGGTAAGGGTTTAAAGATGTCTTCACATCTGATTGCCGTTTCTTCCTTGGCTCGTTTCCTGGAAGCTGTTTCTATCTGTCTGACCTCATGTTCCTTGTTGACCTCTCCACTGCCTCTCTCTGTGATGAAGATCTCTATGTAGAACTCAGTCAGAGGTGTTGAACGTCCTGCTTCAGCAATTCCCTGAAACACACACCAGAGCTTCTTCTTCAATTGAGACTTGATTTTATGTTGGCACTCGACAGCAGCAGATCCTAAATGAGAAAAACAACAGAAGACATCAGTAAGTGGATGGTGGCATCAGTGGGAACATGTCAATATTTCCCGTTAAATGATCAACTTCATGATATTAAATGGCTTCATAACTTGTGGTCGGAGAAGCTGGTCTGGTTTATGTTTAATATTATTAATCGTGAAAATGATAATAATAATTACATTGAATATCATTTAATTTCAAGGTGCATTTCATGACACCCAAGGTCACCTTACAGTTCATAAAACAACAAAAAAATCGAGTGTCAAAAACAGCAAGAGCTGCATTGCCAACAGCATGATCAAAACAAGACATAAGACCCAGGTAGGAGGGGGTAAGAACAGTGAGGAGACCCAGGTAGGAGGGGGTAAGAACAGTGAGGAGACCCAGGTAGGAGAGTGTAAGAACAGTGAGGAGACCCAGGTAGGAGGGGGAAAGAACAGTGAGGAGACCCAGGTAGGAGGGTGTAAGAACAGCAGTGAGGAGACCCAGGTAGGAGGGGGTAAGAACAGCAGTGAGGAGACCCAGGTAGGAGGGGGTAAGAACAGTGAGGAGACCCAGGTAGGAGGGGGTAAGAACAGTGAGGAGACCCAGGTAGGAGGGTGTAAGAACAGTGATGATACCCAGGTAGGAGGGGGTTAGAACAGTGAGGAGACCCAGGTAGGAGGGGGTAAGAACAGTGAGGAGACCCAGGTAGGAGGGGGTAAGAACAGCAGTAAGGAGACCCAGGTAGGAGGGGGTAAGAACAGCAGTGAGGAGACCCAGGTAGGAGGGGGTAAGAACAGTGAGGAGACCCAGGTAGGAGGGGGTAAGAACAGTGAGGAGACCCAGGTAGGAGGGGGTAAGAACAGTGAGGAGACCCAGGTAAGAGGGTGTAAGAACAGTGAGGAGACCCAGGTAGGAGGGGGTAAGAACAGTGAGGAGACCCAGGTAGGAGGGGGTAAGAACAGTGAGGAGACCCAGGTAGGAGGGGGTAAGAACAGTAGTGAGGAGACCCAGGTAGGAGGGGTAAGAACAGTGAGGAGACCCAGGTAGGAGGGGGTAAGAACAGTGATGATACCCAGGTAGGAGGGGGTTAGAACAGTGAGGAGACCCAGGTAGGAGGGGGTAAGAACAGTGAGGAGACCCAGGTAGGAGGGGGTAAGAACAGCAGTGAGGAGACCCAGGTAGGAGGGGGTAAGAACAGTGAGGAGACCCAGGTAGGAGGGGGTAAGAACAGCAGCACAATGGGGATACGAGGGGAACCCACGGTAGGGGGTCATAGGGGGTCCTCGAAAAACTGTGTATTGAGGAGAGATTTGAATGTTGTCAGGGTGTCTCTAAAGCCTTTGAGCAGTGCAGCTCAGAGCCCTAGCACCCAGGGTGCTGAGAGGCCTAGCACCCAGGGTGCTGAGAGCCCTAGCACCCACGGGGCTGAGAGCCCTAGCACCCACGGTTCTGAGAGCCCTAGCACCCACAGTGCTGAGAGCCCTAGCACCCACGGGGCTGAGAGCCCTAGCACCCACGGGGCTGAGAGCCCTAGCACCCACGGTGCCGAGAGCCCTAGCACCCACGGTGCTGAGGCGGGAGGTGGGGACGGTGAAGACCAGCTGAGGATGATGAAGGGAGCGGCAGGGCCTGTCCTCCTGGAGGAGGTCAGGGGGATAAGTGGGGGCCACGTTGTGGAGGGCTTAGTCGGTGAGCAGAAGGGTTTTAAGGTCAGTCCGGTGTTGGACAGGGAGCCAGTGTAGTCGGACGAGAAGGGGGGTGATGTGGTCGGGGGATTTGCTGCTGGTAATGATTGTTTAACATTCTTTAACCTGATACCCCCACAATAACCCTACATATCTGGATCAAACCATTTAACCTGGAACCCCCACAATAACCCTTCATATCTGGATCAAACCATTTAACCTGATACCCCCACAATAACCCTTCACATCTGGATCAAACCATTTCACCTGATAACCCACAGAAACTCTACAGATCTGGATCAAACCATTTATTCCCAAAGAGGAAAGATTGTCCTCCACATTGAAGTTTGAAATGTATAAGTCACACATTTGGTAATTTAGTCTGAACAGAATAAATAATAATCAAATTCAAAATGTGTATTTCTTCTCTGTTTTCAAGATAAGAGTCTCTTACCTCTCAACAGTTTGTCGGCCAATCCCTCCTGGTTCATCTCCATCAGGCAGAGCTTTGTGATTTCCACCACTCCCTCTATGGCGCGCCTCCTCTGCTCCTCCTTCTCACCATCCACCTCCACCTCCTCCTCCCTCTGACCCTCTGAGCATTGTGGGTAATCTGAGAAGAGATCCCCCCAGAGCTTCTTCAGCTCCTTGTCGAGGAAAGCGTGTGCGTTCTCCTCAGCCCTCTGGAACAGAACAAACATCAAGGAGAACTTTACTCTGAGCTCTAAGCATCTGTCCTGGATTCACGTCAGCTGGTCTAAAGAGGGAAGCCTGGAGACTATGAGGTCCACAAGAGATGCTTTCTGATGTTCATGGAGAGCTGAAGTCAAACGTCTTGGTGGACATTTACACACCTTGATCAGCTCGGTTTGATGCTGCTGTACAGACTGACCACTGGTAACCTCTGACCACTCCTGGTGTTGTCTGTTGAGAACACACACACACACACACACACACACACACACACACACACACACACACACACACACACACACACACACACACACACACACACTTTGACATTGGTACTGTTAGGACTGTTTTTCTCCAGCTCATCATTGCTCTGTCTCTCATCGGGACCAAGAGGCCACGCGACGCAGAGGGAGGCTGTGGTACCGCCGTCTGGTGCAGGACCGTTATAGACACATAGGCTGTGTCCCAATTCCTAGGACGCATCCTTCGAAGGCTGCATTCGAAGGATGCGTCGACGCAGATTGCGTCACAGCGACGCGCCAAGTGCTGTCCCAATTCCAAGGGTCCTTCAAATGCGGCCTACGAATGCAGCCTTCTTTTCCCGGATTTGAAGGATGCATCGGCTGTATCCTTCACGGCCCAACGTATCCCAAGATCCTTCACGGCCCAACGTATCCCTCCCAAGATTCATTGCGTACTCAATCAATGGAGATGGCGGAGAATGGCGAATTAAGTTCTGCATTTAAATGTAAGTATTTGGTTTCTAGTCACTCGAGTATTTAACGATACAAATGTTAAAAAAAACAAGGGCCCTTAAAACGTTTTTCATTAAAGTAATAGGCAATATAAGTAAGGTAACGTTACAGTTAGTGACGCTGTCGCCGTAATGTTAACTAAGAACACCCGTTAAGCCCTATAGTTTCAAATGTAAGAGGTTAAAATGGTTATATTTACCGAAATTTTGGCGATTATATAGATAATTTGCTATTCTGTAACGTTAGATAAATGGACCAACGTGAACACAGGTTGTGGGCCCTGGTTTTCAGACCGTAACGTTACAGACGTTGGGATTGATTACACAGTTAACTTCGTTATCTTGCTATTTAAGCTGTTTTTGTTTGGTAGTGTAAAGCAAAACTAATTCTAACATTTGGTTTTGGTTTAGGGAGCCAGCAGCATACTGCTCGATTTATTCTATAGAGGGGGGAGAACGATGAGCTGTTCACCGGGGTGAAATACTCAGCAAGTGTGGCTTGGGGGTAAAGAAACAATCGTTTATTTATATCGTAAGTTAGTTTATAAAAATTATTATAGGCCATTTATGTATCTTCATTTGACCATCTTTTAAAGGTTAGTTCAATTAGCCCTCATTAAACAGCAGGACGGATACAACATCCCCAGAAATCGTTTACTACGATGTCCTATTTTGGGTTATTAAAGAAAGAAAGACAAAAAAAGTCACAGCTCGCATCAGTACTAGACAGCACTAGAAAAACACAAAGAAAAAGGGTGTTTTGACTTCTACTGGTTGTCTTATTATTATGGGCTTCATATAGGATGAGGGCTAATTTAAATGTAACCTTTACAAGATGGTCAAATATATATATTATAAATGGCCTATTGTTAACATGGGCTATTAACATGATTGATAAATGTGTCTCTTGTTTTCTCTGATTAATAATGTCTCTGTGTTTAGGACAATTCTGGAGGAAATAGGCCTGCAGGGGAAGGTGACTCCCCCGCAGGCAAAGAAAAACTTTTGCTGAAATTTGTTTTGATACTGCTCTTGTTGTAAACTGCCATGATTGATTTCCTCTGCCTTAGGATTGCAAGTATCCAGGGTAAGGAGAGGGGGTAGGTGGGAAACCCACTGCTGCCACTTGGCCCTGGTTTGTCCCCATGGATAAGGTATTGGATTGGGACAGAGGCATTCCACCAACCCCCCTGTCCTAATTGCCTCCATCCCTGAGAACACACCAGGGCCAAGTACAGCAGTGGTGGATCAGGAGGTTGAGGACAAGGATCAGGAGGAGGAAAGACAGCGAGGGCCAAGGTCCAGAAAGAGGGACAGAGAGGAAGACATGTTCCAGAGTCGCTCACTATCTTCCGAGAAGGACTCAAGATTCACCTGTTCAGAGTCCACCTCGACTGCATAGCCACCCTCCCCCTTCTGGCAACCATTGTACACTGTGTTGTATTGTATTATAGGACTTAACTGTGTAGCAACTGCAGTAGCTGCTATCATGGCTGTAACACAGGGAACTGTGTTGTGGTACTTGCACTTGGTTCTATGAACATCCTTTCTGTACCGACAGCGATATATTGATGCACTTCTTATGACAAATGTACTTATTGTAGGTCGCTTTGGATAAAAGCGTCTGCTAAATGCCCTAAATGTAAATGTAAAATGTAAATGTTCCAGTTAATAAAAGAGGACATGAGGCTACAAAGGGAGGCAGAGGAGAGCAAAGCCCAGGAAAGCAGGGAAAGAATGGATAGGTTTTTCTCAATTTGGGAGCGTTTGGTGGACAAATAACTTATGTTCTGTTATATTTAACACATTGTTTATTATGTACATATTTATTGAAACTAACTATTTAACTAACTATTTATTAAAACCCTTACTAACTTTTTTGTATTGACTAATGTATTCGTATATAACTTATAAAACATATATACAACAATAAAACTATTTACAACAAACATTCATGTGACTATTTACAACAATTATTATAAAACTACTATATACAAAAACATAATGATCAATAATAATTTTTGTTGGTTTCTTTTTTTTCCGCGCTGTCCGGTAACTAACAGGTCAGTTCAGCTGTCAGGGTTGCTAGGTGACAGGAGCAGCGCGTGGTCACGCAAGTGAAAGGGCGGTAACGGTTTGTTACGTAAACCAGAAATGCTCCGTAGGCTAGACCGTCCCATTTCTTCGGCCTTCGGAGTGTCCTTCGCGGTCTACGAAGGCCGCATCCTTCGAAGGACGCGGTCTACGAAGGATGCGTCCTATGAATTGGGACACAGCCATAGACATAGTAGAATAGACGCCTCGTACCCCAGTTTACCCTCCGGGTCCCTACAAATGAAAGAGTATGTTGCCATTTTTGCACATGTAAATTTAAATGTTGCGGTTCATTGTCTAACTTTCGCCTTCCCAACGTGAACAACCTATTTATTAGCTGTCTAAACGCTTTGCCACAGCAGAGGCAGACGTTGGCCTACGCACAGAGAGGGCGGGTCCTGGGGGAGGGGCTAACTGGACAGAAGGGTAACCTATTGGAGGAAATTAAACTAGCTCTCAATCTTGCTCAGAAACTGCTTCCTCCTGGCAGTATTTGATCCTGATTAATTATGTTCTGATTAATGATCGGCGGGCCGGATCAAGATGATCCGTGGGCCACCAGTTGAACAGCCCTGATGCATTGGTTGAATCCTCACCTTTCCTTAGAAGGTTGCCAATTTCCATCTTTAAAGTTATGAAGTGGTTCCATAGACCGGTCACTCTTCATGGAGACACAGCTGGGTCCAGGGGAGTCTGCTCCTTGCTGCTTGAGTCTTCTAGAAAAACAAGAACCAGGATTTATGGACATTTGAAAAATGCTGTCATTTTACAATCTCTGATGAATCCTCTCCTCTTCTCAATAGACTGATTTCCTTCTTTAAAGTTAAAATGTTGTTCCATAGAGTGGTCACTCTTCATGGAGACACGGCTGGGTCCAGGGGAGTCTGCTCTCTCCTGCTGGACTCCTCAAGAAAAACAAGGGTTTATGGATGTAGATAGATAGATACTGTGTTTCTATAATATCTGATGAATTCTTACCCTTTTTCATTAACTTGCTTCTTTTTTCTGAATAGGTTACGTATGCCCTTCATGGAGACATGGCTGGATCTAGGGGAGTCTGCTCTCTGCTGCTGCTCTGGCCTTCAACACACACACTGTCACGGTTAGCGGGTGGCAGGCAGGCAGGTAGGACCCAAACGCAGACAGTTCGAGTAAAAGGATAATTTAATAACTAAAAAAAGGCAAGGAACACGGGTGACGCGGGGAACACAGGTAACACACAGGACAGAACTCACCACGAACTAAAATGATCCGACAAGGAACAAAGCAAAGACAAGGGCTTAAAGGGGACTTATTATACCACCAGGTGTGAGTGTGATTAGCCTTACAAGCCGTTTCGAAAATCTGCCTAATATGACATCACTAGTGGGTGTGTCCACCTAGATCTGTGCTGGATAGATCTATCTACCAGCCTACCCAGTGGACTGAAGTAAACATTGCTCATCTATCCAGCACAGATCTAGGTGGACACACCCACTAGTGATGTCATATTAGGCAGACTTTCGAAACGGCTTGTAAGGCTAATCACACTCACACCTGGTGGTATAATAAGTCCCCTTTAAATACCAAACACACAGGGCACGCAACGAGTAACAGCTGAGACACATTAGGGAGGGAGCAGTAATCACACAGGAGGGAAACCTGACATGGGGAGAAACAAGACCGATACCAAAGTAAAACAGGTAACACAACAAAACAAGACAAGGAAACAGACAGACCATGACACACACAGCTGTTAATCAGACTAATGATGGAGTCATGATGTATCACCGCTGAGCTCTGATATGGACACTCACAGACACTCACAGACAGAGATCCTCTTCTTACCTCTTAGCTTTCCTCCGGCGGCCATGTTCCCCAGACAGAGCGGTCTTAGAGGTAGGACCCCTCTCCTCTCTCTCCCCATCCATAGTAGACTGGAGAAAATACGACCCGTCCCATACGGTATAAAGCTATGAAAGTATAAATGTAAGGGAAGAAGCTGAGGTTTAAGTGTTCATTAAACAAGTTATCAGGTGAACGGTTTTGAAGGTGCAGGATGAAGGGCTGCAACAGACACACACACACACACACACACACACACACACACACACACACACACACACACACACACACACACACACACACACACACACACACACACACACACACACACACACACACACACACATTATTAAAGTGATATAGAAGACGGTATTTAGTTTTTATAAAAACAAATAGTCCCAATTTAACAATGAACATATATAATATTAAGACACTACAAAACAGAAAATACAGGATATCATTTAAATAGTTAATTTGGAAGGTAAACCTAATTCTTACTTGTAATTTTGTTTTATACACAAGAGCATGTTTACCATCTGAGTCATCTTGTTGGGTTGGATTCTTCTCGTGTTTCTTGCTTCCTCATCTTGCTGCACACTTTACAGGCAGCTATTCAGAAAGGTGCCAAACTAAACACACACACACACACACACACACACACACACACACACACACACACACACACACACACACACACACACACACAAACACACACACACATTCAGTTTTTACATCTTGGTCGTATTTCGAGCAATAATTGTTTATTTTTCTTATTGCTTTAGGTTCTGGTGAATCCAATGACATTTTTTACTGTTGATTATTGATCGGGACTTGAGTCCTCATGTGGGACTGTGTTGACCTCCTTGTCGTCATGTTGTTATTGATGACACACACACACACACACACACACACACACACACACACACACACACACACACACACACACACACACCACACACCGCACACACACACACACACACACACACGCACACGCACACGCACACACCTGCGACTCCTCACCCTAATCCTGTTGGCCAGAAGGTGAACCCCACCGAGGTGGATTCACCGCCCCCTAGTGGCTCCACATGCAATAACAGGACTAAAACATGGCTTTGATAAACGGCCTCACATCTTACTTTTTTGTCTTCTATCAGACGCGTTTATCCAACGTTACAGACAGTTAATACAGATCCACATGGGCGCTGGAAGTAAGGGGCTGAGGGGCGGCAGCACCCCCTGGTGGCTGAGAGGGAAACAATGTCGGAAAACCATTTGTCGTTTTATTTATAATTTCTGATTAATATATTATTATTCTTAAGGCAGTTATGTAAGCATTATTTACTAATAAAACGAGAATTATCGACAGCTGAACACATGAGAACCTTCAGTCAGACTCAGATCCAATGAGTTGTTTATTACAATTATGCTTCATTAACAAATACAACAGAAAAATAGTCCCTGACATGTACACAATAAACACGAGGACTAAAACAATAGAAGCAGCAGACATTACAAATCCTCAACAGATGTGCACATATCTTTAATAACTGAACATTTTCTGCGGCCGTTTGCTTCCCAACACAACACAAGGAATCTAGATTCAGTTTAGAGTTATTTACTAAATGCAACATTATCCCACAGACCTCTTGGTTATTATGAATAAGATGTAAAAACTGTTTTAAATCAGGTTCCTTGCTAGGATTATGAAAAAAAAATTATAGTCCTACAATCCAAACTGGTTCATGGTTTTTCATGATCAACAGAGAGTGAGAGTGTTATGGCCGACTAGAGTGTTATGGCCGACTAACTTTAAAGGCCATATAGCTTTTAGCTTGTTGTTATTCACGCGTGTGTCATATCCAATCTTATTGCAAAAAATATATATAACTCACGAGGAGGCAGGATAACTTGTACGGGTTTATTTATCCAAAAAACAAAAACATCAGGTAATCCAAATTTACATGTTCTCCGGTCCAATACCGAATAGATGCTCAAAGTTATGATCCTTTTTGCTTTTAAATGGAACATGACGACGACGGTCAAAAACTTATTTCGATCCACACCTACAAACTTCTCCAATCTAATAACCAAAGTTGTTTAATTAACAGTCATGCGCACAACCACAAGTTACGGCATTAATCGGTCGCAAAACAATAATAGACAACGCGAACTGACTAAATGCAAAACTAAACATATTAAATATTATTCAAAACGTTTCCTTACATATAGATATAGCAATAAAAATAACAGCTTTACAAATTGAAAATAAACTAAAATTGGCTCTTAGAGAGAGAGAGAGAGAGAGAGAGAGAGAGAGAGAGAGAGAGAGGGGGGGGGAGGGAGGCAGACGGGGAGAGGCAGACGGGGGAGGGGGAGGGGGGGGGGTAGAGATAGATAGAGAGAAACAAATAGAGACAGATAGCGGGAAAGAGAGAGTGAAAGAGAGCGAGACGGATAGAGAGAGAAAAAGGAGCGAGAGACTATAACTGCCACAGAGACACTGAGTCATCAGTCCTCTCAGGCCACCAAAGCCTCTTCATCAAAAGCCACTCATCCTCTAACGATAAGGCAATGTGTGTGTGTGTGTGTGTGTGTGTGTGTGTGTGTGTGTGTGTGTGTGTGTGTGTGTGTGTGTGTGTGTGTGTGTGTGCGTGTGCGTGCGGGTAGAGTGTGTGTGTGTGTGTGGGTGCTCGCCCGTCTATGTGTTTTATTTTTTCTACATCCGACACAGAGACGCTGCTCCCCGCCCCCCTACCCCCACCCAGACCCCCGGGAGGAGGTCCTCCTGGGTGAAGGAGGAGCAGAAGGTGTGGAGGTGTGTCAGTGTGTCTGAGGACCCTCCTCCACCTGGGGACACTCTGTAGAAGGACAGAGAGCCAGCAGGCCGGTCCAGATACACTCCTACTCTGGTGGAGCCAGCGGGGCGGAGAGGGAGGGCTGTTCTACTATTGTTGTACCGGGCATAGTAACGACCATCATAACAAACAAGACACCAGGACTTGTTGTTCTCTCCAAGCCTGCTATCATCACCCCCTCCTCTCCTTGTGATTCCTCTGTATGTCACTCCTATATAAACCCCTCCTTCCCACTCTACCTCCCAGTAACAGCGGCCAGTCAGAGCCTCTCTACACAACACCTGGAGCTGGAGGTCAAATCTGTCTGGGTGATCCGGATACGACTGGTCCTCTCCAACCCGCGTCACCTTCCTGTTGTCCTCAGACAGAGAGAGGTCTCTGTGGGCCGTGTTGGGGTCCAGTGTGAGGTCACAGGCATCTGAGGGAGAACCAGACATGATGAGCTGCTGAACCGCTCTTCATCCTCATCATCATCCTCATCATCATCATCATCATCATCATCATCATCATCATCATCACTAGTACTGTTCTCCTGAGCAAAACGTGTGGGGGGGGGGGGGGGGTCATGTGATGTTATAGTTACGCTATTGTTACATTAAGTTTCATTATAGTCCGGGAGCAGGACCAAGACCTGGACCGGGACCAGGTCCGGGCCCAGGACTTGAGCCGGGACCAGGACCGGGACCAGGACCAGGACCAGGACCGGGACCGGGACCGGGACCGGGACCAGGAACAGGACCAGGACCAAGACCCGGACCGGGGCCAGGACCGGGACCAGGACCAGGACCGGGACCAGGACCAACCGGATCGGGACCGGGACCAGGACCCAGACCAGGACTGTAACAAGAGCCGGGACCAGGACCCGGTCCAGGACCAGATCGGGACCTGGACCAGGACCAGGACCCGGACCAGGACCCGGACCGGGACCAGGACATGATGAGTTGCTGAACCATTCTTCATCATCATCCAACCCAGTCTCACGGTAATACGTGACACTGTCACGCCATTTATTCTATTCATTCGTGATCTGGGACATGTAATATAATTTTTTTCGTGCCAAAAGCACAAATTTCAAACTCAAAAAAGATGAGATGAAGCAGCTACCTTTTTTTTCAGTTGTGGTTTGCCTAAAGAGCAGCGCACCTGCATTAAATATATCCGTGAATTGTCACAATTTGTCAGAATCAAAGGTGAAAGTAGAAACGGGTGGCCAAAAGCTGTCATATTGTCAGAAATTTGTGCTTTGGGCATGACAATTTTTTAATTACGTGTTTTAGATCACGAATGGATAGATTAAATGACGTGACAGTGTCACGTATTTCCGTGAGAATTCCGGTTGCATCATCGCCATCATCATCGCCTTTAGAAATATTTGTGAACATTGGTTATAAGTAGAGCTGTCAGTTAAACGCGTTATTATCGGCGTTAATGCAAACCAAATTTAACAGCGTTAACATTTTTATCGCGCGATTAACGCAATTATTTTATAAAAAAAAAAAAAAAAAATTTTTTTTTTTTTTTTTCTTTGGCTCAAAACAAAGAAGCAGTAGCCTGACTGCTATGTTCAAATTACATTTGTTCAAAGCAGTCGTTTAATTGCACTATAGGCTCTTTTTTTGTATCGTCCTGTTTTGATCAGTGTATATGCTGCATTTTTATTTCCAAGTGATGATAGACTTAGCACAGCAGTGCGATGATCCATACAATTCTCATGTTCATGCAAGCGATTAGCACAGTTTTTCCAGTCATTAAATCCAGTGACAAATTGATTGTCTCTTATACTGAACAACTTGCAGCAGTAACAGAATACATTAGGCTACCAGTAGACGGTGAGTACACTAACCATTTTCTTGACAGGGTTTCTCCATTTAGCTTTTTTCTAAAGAAATGTTCCTTAGTTAAGCTTCGGTTAATGTCTCCATATTTCCTCTTTGATGCAGAGAAATCTCCAATATTTTGACAGCGATGGAATCGTGCAAAGTACTCACGCATCCTGTCGTCAATTTGGTCCCACTTTGCAGGATCAGATGGATAGCTTGTCAATACCCTTACCGGGTCTAGAGGCTCCGTCAAAATGATATTGGGCTCACTTTTTCTGGCCGGCTGCTGTCTTTCCATCATTTTGTCATTTTGTGACGGCGCTGATGCCAATGTTGTTATCAATAAAAAATCATTTGCACAATGCAAGCCGATGCACTTCACCATGTTGATAAGAGAATTAAAATGAGAAGAATTATGGGACAAAAAAATCAAGGGATATTTAGCATAGAAAAATAATTTGCGATTAATCGCGATTAATTAGAGTTAACTATGACATTAATGCGATTAATCACGATTAAATATTTTAATCGCTTGACAGCTCTAGTTATAAGATCATTGAAGTGAAACTTAAATGTAAATCCCATGTGTGTGTGAGTGGCTGTCCCATTCAAACATTGAACCCTAGCCGAAAAATGTATGAACCGAATCTACTACCGTAATATTTGCACGACATACACTTATATCAAAACGTTCAGCATGATGAGGTCATTGCTCCTATGGAATATTTAAGATATGGTCAACATACTTGTCAAGATATTAGACTTTGAAAGGTTCCATTGTAATCCACCTGTGTAAACAACAGACTGAACCAGCTGAGCTCACATACAGGCTGGAAACTAACTGTTGGTACCATAGAACTGGTTCATACATACTATATATAGACATGTACACATACGTACACACACCTATAACAAACATACTAGACATAGATCAACACAGGAAAACATAGCTACGCAAACGTATACACAAGTCCACATGTGAATGACGGACGTCACCTCCTGCTGTGTGGATGGACTTTCCATCTCAATAGTGAGTGTGTTTTGTGATGAGTCAAACAGACACTTACACTTCTTTAGAGCTGGTTTCAGCCTCCACACTCCACCGTGCTCCACACTGGGGGGGGAACAAAGTGAGAGCATCATGTTGAAACATTCACCTTCATCATCTGCTGTCTCATCACGTTCTACACAACATGAGTTACAGCTGCCTCTTCAAACCACTTCATCTAGCAGCGGCTTGAATCCTTGAAGGAGACTTTGTCCCTGAATGGTGAGCTGTCCTCTCCATACCTGAGAGTGTCCAGTCTCCAGCGTGGATCCTCCAGTCCAGCAGAGAGCAGCGCAGCTCCAGAGTCTCCTGGGTGATTGTAGCTCAGGTCCAGCTCTCTCAGATGGGAGGGGTTGGAGCGCAGAGCTGAGGCCAGAGAAGCACAGCCTTCCTGTGTGACCAGGCAGCCAGACAAGCTACACACACACACACACACACACACACACACACACACACACACACACACACACACACACACACACACACACACACACACACACACACACACACACACACACACACACAACCATTTATTGTATCTGCTTGAGAGCAGTGCATACTAAAGAAACCACATTTATAAAGTGTATTCATTCCATTTGGAGGACAATTAAAAGCTTTAGTGATACTTTATTGAGACAAAGCTGTGCCACCTTGAAATTCTGAAAAACAGGAAGAGGAAGTGGGGAGATGACATCATCACAGACAGCAGAACTCCCTTAACTTGGATGTGACAGGATCTTAAAGAAATGCTCCTTTCTCAATAACTACAACTTAATGATATATTGTTCAATTAGAGTCAGGAGTGTCATTCCAGCTCCTCCTAGCTGAGTGTTGATGTGTCCCTGAGCGAGACACTTAACCCCAACTGCTCCTGACGAGCTGGCTGTCGCCTTGCATGGTTGACTCTGCCGTCGGTGTGTCAATGTGTCTATTCACAGATGTCGCTTTGGATGAAACCGTCTGCTAAATGCCCTAATTCTAATTGTAGGAGAAGTCTGCTGTGTTTGGTACGCTAAGACCGTTTCTTCACAGGTTCTAACATTGTGTAGAACCAGGGAGTGTTTTGTCAGCAGGGAAAAGAGCAACAGAAATGCATCAGGCAGGAGCAGCACTTACTGGAAGCTAGAATAACCAGTTTGAAGAAGAGGCTGACAACTGACCTGAGAGTTTCCAGTTTACAGTGTGGACTCCCCAGTCCAGCAGAGAGCAGCTTCACTCCTGAATCCTGCAGATCATTGGTACTTAGGTCTAGCTCTCTCAGACTAGAGCTGGAGCTGAGAACTGAGGCCAGAACTTCACAGCATCTCTCTGACAGATGACAGCCATTCAGGCTACACACACAATAAACACAACATGTAAGGAAGTGTGATTAAAGTAATGTTGATCTTTTAATTTTGAGTTTGACTTTTCACCTTGGTGAAGTTGTTATAACTTTTATAACCTTTATATTCATCTATTACATATACTACAGTTTTGGCGCGCGTGTTGCGTTCGCTCAACCTCTAGTTGTATTTAAGCCCATAGCAATAATGTGGAAACCCCAGTCGATAATGTAACAAATATGCATACTCTAATAATAGAGTGCATAATATAATAACATTGTGTATTGTAATACATGTTATGAGTGAACCTACAGAGATGTTTTGGAGGCTTTGACCACTGGCAGCAGCCTCAGAAGACCCTCCTCTGAAGCAGAGTATTTCTTCAGGTCAAACACGTCCAGCTCCTCTTCTGATGTCAGTAGGATGAAGACCAGAGCTGACCACTGAGCAGGAGAGAGAGATACTGTGGAGAGACTTCCTGATGTCAGGGACTGTTGGATCTCCTCCACTAGAGAACGGTCGTTCAGCTCATTCAGACAGTGGAACAGATTGATGCTTCTCTCTGGAGAGAGATCTCCATCTATCTTCTCCTTGATGTAAGACGCGGTTTCCTTGTTGGTCTGTGAGCTACATCTTGTCTGTCCCTGCAGACCTTGTTTAATCTTAGTGATCAGTGATCTACTTTGTGTGTGTCCCAGGAGATCTCGTAGGACAATCTGATTGGTCTCCAGAGAGAGGCCCAGCAAGAAGCGGAGGAACAAGTCCAGGTGTCCGTTCTCACTCTGTAAGGCCTTGTCCACAGCACTCTGGTAGAGGAGGAGGAGTTTACCTTTCCTGGAGGTTGGCCGTTTTTCTGTGAGCAGATTGACCCCATCGTGGATGAAGGACCAGAAGACATAAAGGGCAGCCAGAAACTCCTGGATGCTCAGATGAACAAAGCAGAACACCTTGTCACCTCTGTACAGCCCACACTCTGCTTTAAAGATCTGGGTGCACAGTCCTGAGTACACTGAGGCTTCGTTGAAAAAATGTTTACACTCTGCCAGGTCTTCCTCGTAGAAGATCAGGTTGCCGTTCTCCAGCTGGTTAAAAGCCAGTTTTCCCAGTAAAACAATGATGTGCCTGCTCTGTGAACTCCAGTGTGGATCTGTTTCAGCTATCCAACGATACTTCCTGTCCCCCTGTATGGACTGAACCCTCAGGAAGTGGCTGTACATCTGAGTCACAGTCTTTGGCGTTTCTTCTCCTATCTGGGATGTTTTGAAGAAGTCCTCCAGAACTGTAGCAGTGATCCAACAGAAGACTGGGATGTGACACATGATGTGGAGGCTTCGTGATTTCTTGACATGGGAGATGATTGTGTTGGCCAGCGTCTCGTCTTTGAATCTCTTCTTAAAGTACTCCTCCTTCTGTGGGTCAGTGAACCCCCTCACCTCTGTCACCATGTCAACACACTTAGCAGGGATCTGATTGGCTGCCGCAGGGCGTGTTGTTATCCAAATGCGAGCGGGAGGAAGCAAGTTGCCCCTGATGAGGTTTGTCAGCAGCACGTCGACCGTGGTGGACTCTGTGACATCAGTCCAGGTCGGGTTGTTCTGGAAGTTCAGAGGAAATCGACACTCATCCAGACCATCCAAGATGAAGACAACTTGGAACCGGTCGAATCTGCAGATTTCTGCTTCTTTGGTCTCAATAAAGAAGTGATGAATAAGTTCCACCAAGCTAAACTCTGTCCCTTTTAGTAAATTCAGCTCCCTGAAATTGAAGAGAAATGTGAAGTGTATGTCTTGGTTGGCTTTGCCTTCAGCCCAGTCCAGAGTGAACTTGTGTGTTAAGATGGTTTTACCAATGCCGGCCACTCCAGTTGTCAAAATTGTCCTGATTGGTTTATCTTGTCCAGCTAAGGGTTTAAAGATGTCTTCACATCTGATTGGTGTTTCTTCCTTGGCTGGTTTCCTGGAAGCTGTTTCAATCAGTCTGACCTCATGTTCCTTGTTGACCTCTCCCATGCCTCTCTCTGTGATGAAGATCTCTGTGAAGAACTCATTCAGAGGTGTTGAATGTCCAGGTTCAGCGATTCCCTGAAACACACACCAGAGCTTCTTCTTCAATTGAGACTTGATTTTATGTTGGCACTCGACAGCAGCAGATCCTGAATGAGAAACAACAGAAGACATCAGTTAGTGGATGGTGACATCACTGGGAACATGTCAATATTTCCTCGTTAAATTATCAACTTCATGATATTAAATGGCTTCATAACTTGTGGTCAGAGAAGCTGGTCGTGACAAAGACACCATATTATAGATTCAAAATGTTCAGGACTATTTCGTTTTTCAACAGCAATATGATTGGTCTAATGATAGTAATAATGATAGTGAATAGGTGTAAATTGACATGCTGATATTACAAGACAGTGTTGTATCTCCACTGACTTATTCTGCTGTTGATCTGCAGTTTATTTTTAATCATGAAAATTATAATAATAATTACATTGAATATCATTTCATTTCAAGGTGCATTTCATGACACCCAAGGTCACCTTACAGTTCATAAAACAACAAAAATAATCTAGAGTCAAAAACAGCAAGAGCTGAATCGCCAACAGCATGATCAAAACAAGACATAAGACCCAAGTAGGAGGGGGTAAGAACAGTGAGGAGACCCAGGTAGGAGGGGGTAAGAACAGTGAAGAGACCCAGGTAGAAGGGGGTAAGAACAGTGAGGAGACCCAGGTAGGAGGGGGTAAGAACAGCAGTGAGGAGACCCAGGTAGGAGGGGGTAAGAACAGCAGCACAATGGGGATACGAGGGGAACCCATGGTAGGGTGTCCATAGGGGGTCCTTGAAAAACTGGGTTTTGAGGAGAGATTTGAATGTTGTCAGGGTGTCTCCAAAGCCTTTGAGCAGTGCAGTTCAGAGCCCTAGCACCCAGGGTGCTGAGAGCCCTAGCACCCAGGGTGCTGAGAGCCCTAGCACCCACGGTGCTGAGAGCCCTAGCACCCACGGTGCTGAGGCGGGAGGTGGGGACGGTGAAGACCAGCTGAGGATGATGAAGGGAGCGGCAGGGCCTGTCCTCCTGGAGGAGGTCAGGGAGATAAGTGGGGGCCACGTTGTGGAGGGCTTTGCCGGTGAGCAGAAGGGTTTTAAGGTCAATCCGGTGTTGGACAGAAAGCCAGTGTGGTTGGACGAGAACGGGGGTGATGTGGTCGGGGGATTTGGTGCTGTAATGATGTTTAACATTCTTTAACCTGAGACCCACATAATATTAATAACCCTACATATCTGGATCAAACCATTTAACCTGATAACCCTACATATCTGGATCAAACCATTTATTCCCAAAGAGGAAAGATTGTCTCCACATTGAAGTTTGAAATGTATAAGTGTCACATTTGGTAATTTAGTCACTCTGAACAGAATAAAAAATAATCCCCTACTGTTATTTAAAATGTGTATTTCTTCTCTGTTTTCAAGATAAGAGTATCTTACCTCTCAACAGTTTGTCGGCCAGTCCCTTCTTGTTCATCTCCATCAGGCAGAGCATTGTGATGTTTACAACTCCCTCTATGGCGAGCCTCCTCTGCTCCTCCTTCTTATCATCCACCTCCTCCTCCTCCTCCCTCTGACTCTCTGAGTATTGTGGGTAATCTGAGAAGAGATCCCTCCAGAGCTTCTTCAGCTCCTTGTCTAGGAAAGCGTGTGCGTTCTCCTCAGCCCTCTGGAACAGAACAAACATCAAGGAGAACTTTACTCTGAACTCACTGAGGACATCAGAAGCATCTGTCCTGGATTCACGTCAGCTGGTCTAAAGAGGGAAGCCTGGAGACTATGAGCTCCACAAGAGATGCTTTCTGATGTTCATCTTGGTGGACATTTACACACCTTGATCAGCTCTGTTTGATACTGCTGTACAGACTGAGCACTGGTAACCTCTGACCACTCCTGGTGTTGCCTGTGGAGAACACAAACACGCACACACAAACATACGCATATACACACACACATGCACACACACACACGCACACGCACACGCACACACAAACACACGTGAATTGAGATTGGTGCTGTTAGGAAGGACTTGTTCTCCAGCACATCATCGCTCTGTGAATGGTTTCTCATCGGGACCAAGAGGCCACGCGACGCGGAGGGAGACTGTGGTACCGCCCTCTGGTTCAGGACCGTTATAGCCCCCTCTGGTGGTCGTTCAGAGAGGTTCTGCTCTCTGGTTCAGGACCGTTATAGCCCCCTCTGGTGGTCGTTCAGAGAGGTTCTGCTCTCTGGTTCAGGACCGTTATAGCCCCCTCTGGTGGTCGTTCAGAGAGGTTCTGCTCTCTGGTTCAGGACCGTTATAGCCCCCTCTGGTGGTCGTTCAGAGAGGTTCTGCCCTCTGGTTCAGGACCGTTATAGCCCCCTCTGGTGGTCGTTCAGAGAGGTTCTGCTCTCTGGTTCAGGACCGTTATAGCCCCCTCTGGTGGTCGTTCAGAGAGGTTCTGCTCTCTGGTTCAGGACCGTTATAGCCCCCCCTGCTGGTCGTTCAGAGAGGTTCTGCTCTCTGATTCAGGACCGTTATAGCCCCCTCTGGTGGTCGTTCAGAGAGGTTCTGCTCTCTGGTTCAGGACCGTTATAGCCCCCTCTGGTGGTCGTTCAGAGAGGTTCTGCTCTCTGGTTCAGGCCCGTTATAGCCCCCTCTGGTGGTCGTTCAGAGAGGTTCTGCTCTCTGATTCAGGACCGTTATAGACATACAGACATTGCAAAGAATAGACGCCTCATCGACCGCTACTACTGGCGCTGCCGAGCCTTTTGGCCGCCTTCTTGGAGCGGTCGACCGCTCCACTCAGTCTAGTCTGTTGGCAGGTGCAATGAACTGAATACCAAATAGATTCTCACACGTTTTTTTTGCTGCTTAGTCTAAGACATCGGTGAGATCCACTGGAGCTGGGCCGATGCGTGATGTGGTGCGTCTGAAGGCGTTGTTACACTGCCAAATATGCCCGTCTTATGCACGCCTTTTTCCCAGCATGGTCGGCATGGTAAATTGCCTGCTCGAGCTAGTATTTACCCTCCGGGTCCCTACAAATTAAAGAGTATGTTGCCATTTTTGCACATGTAAATTTAAATGTCGCGGTTCATTGTCTAA
Source organism: Gadus morhua (assembly GCF_902167405.1). NCBI lineage: Eukaryota > Metazoa > Chordata > Actinopteri > Gadiformes > Gadidae > Gadus > Gadus morhua. Next base: position 43,084,737 of record NC_044051.1, read on the forward strand.
CTTTCGCTTTCCCAACTTGAACAACCTATTTATTAGCTGTCTAAACGCTTTGCTCCAGCAGAGGCAGACGTTGGCCTACGCACAGAGAGGGCGGGTCCTGGGGGCGGGGCTAACTGGACAGAAGGGTTTCCTATTGGAGGAAATGAAACTAGCTCTCAATCTTGCTCAGAAACTGCTTCCTCCTGATTGATATGTTCTGATTAACGATCGGCGGGCCGGATCAAGATGATCCGCGGGCCGCAAGTTGAACAGCCCTGATACATTGATTGAATCCTCACCTTTCCTTAGAAGGTTGCTGATTTCCATCTTCAAAGCTATGAGGTTGTTCCATAGACCGGTCACTCTTCATGGAGACACAGCTGGGTCCAGGGGAGTCTGCTCTCTCCTGCTGGATTCTTCAAGAAAAACAAGGGTTTATGGATGTAGGATAGACACTGTGTTTCTATAATATCTGATTATTTCTTACCCTTGTTCATTAATTTGCTTCTTTTTTCTGAACAGGTTACGTATGCTCTTCATGGAGACACGTCTGGTTTCAGGGGAGTATGCTCTCTGCTGCTGCTCTGGGCTTCAACAGACACACACACACACACACACACACACACACACACACACACACACACACACACACACACACACACACACACACACACACACACACACACACTCACAGCTGTTACTCAGACTAATGATGGAGGCATGATGTATCACTGCTGAGCTCTGAGATGGACAACAGTCACAGACAGAGAGATCCTCTTCTTACCTCTTAGCTTTGCTCCGACGGCCATGTTCCACAGACAGAGTGGTCTTAGAGGTAGGACCCCTCTCGTCTCTCTCCCCATCCATAGTAGACTGGAGAAAATACGATCCGTCCCATACGCTATGAAGCTATGAAAGTATAAATGTAAGGGAAGAAGCTGAGGTTTAAGTGTTCATTAAACAAGTTATCAGGTGAACGGTTTTGAAGGTGCAGGATGAAGGGCTGCAACAGACTGATGAGATGAGGAAGTCAACCTTAGCATGAGGAAGTTACAGAACTGAACCTCAGATGAGGAAGTCCAGATGAGGAAGTCGTTTTTATTGCGAATTTGCGGTTTTATATTTACCTGGGACTGCCCAGCATTTATAACCCTTGTCCCGCCTCCAACATGTTGAGAGGATGTCCTGCATTCTGATTGGCTCTAGTTTTAAAAGCCAAACCACTGGAGGACAGACGCCTTTCTAAAATCTGGACTGAAGCCAAAGGCTGTGAAGGAGGCGGGGAAGGCTGTCAGCACAGGGGTGTGTCTGATGTCAATCAAACTGTACGGACATGAGGGTTGAGTGAAGGTGAACCTGTCACCGTTCACTACGCCCAGCACAGAACACTCAGTCAGCACAAAGTCTCACGCTACGCAGATTCAGGAGGAATATGTTGGAAACCACCACAAAGAAAAATGAAGTGCACTCACAGTAAAGACCTTAGAGCTTAGAACCTTAGACCTTTAACCTTAGGTAAAGCCGGTGCCAGGTTGTTCTCAGAGAGTTACTTGAGTTCAGCGTCCCACGCTGGATACGATGTGAAGCAACATGCGGGGATGTCTTAAGGTAGAAAGAAACCTTTGTAGACTTCCTCTCCGCATTGGTAACGTATCCCTCATTGTCCCACACTAACAAACTCTTTGACACACATGAGGTTTGAGGGATCTACACAGTGATTAAGACTTTGTTTTAATATGAAGAGAGCCATTATGTCTTGAAGCCCCTACAGAGACACAGTGAGAGATTTTAAGTATGCTACAGTTCAAACATGTACGTAACATTTAGTAACACCATTCGTGTTTACCGAAAAATAGTACTGATCCTATTGATATGACGTATAATTTAAGCATATTTATGATCCATCACAGATCAGAGTGGAGTACAGTACCTTAGTCTTCTCCCTGCTGTAATGTAGTGAGCCACACCAAACTGTCCAACTCCTTACAAGGAAAAGATGCTTTAAACGAACCAGTTGGACCAGTTCCCCTCCCAGTTAGCACTAGCCTCCTATTGGCTGCTGTTCCATGACTTCAATCAGTGATAATAACGAACGCTGGACAGAGAGCTCTGATGTCTACAAGCTCAGACAGAGGAAAACAAAGAGACAGTTGAGGTCAAACAGCACGTAGAGACACATCACTGGTTCTCCCTCTTCACAGCAGAACCCACAGGAACATAGATATGTTATCGATAAAGAGACTGATGAACATAATGAACAGAATCACACTCAGAGTCAGGATAGGCATGTCTGTACTGGCTGTGATTCGATAATAGGCAGGGTGGTTTTCTGTCTTCATTCTCCTCAATGAGTCATCTTGTTGGGCTGGATTGGGTTGGGTTCATCTTGTTACATACAGGCAGGTATTTAGAAAGGGCCAAGGTAAACACACACACAGATACAGAACGACAGACAGATACACACATATGGAGACACAAACATGAAGACAGACACACACACACACACACACACACACACACACACACACAAAGCATTAACACATGCTGTAATGGGGGCGTTTAGCAGAACCCAAGTGCACGGACAGACGACTAGCGCAGGATAAGTACAAGGCTTTATTTGGGGACATGATCGACAGGCAGAGGGTAGTCGGCGGGCAGAGGTCGGCAACGGGAGGGCAGATGGACGGACCAGGAATAGGGAACAGGTAGGCAGACAAACTGATGAGGGCCGTGACCTCATCACTGGGCCGTGACCTCATCGCTGGGCCGTGACCTCATCGCTGGGCCGTGACCTCATCGCTGGGCCGTGACCTCATCGCTGGGCCGTGACCTCATCGCTGGGCCGTGACCTCATCGCTGGGCCGTGACCTCATCGCTGGGCCGTGACCTCATCGCTGGGCCGTGACCTCATCGCTGAGCCGTGACCTCATTGTTAGTATGTGATGTCATGGCCCGTTTGTGATGTCCTCATGGGGGGGCTCAGTGTGGGGGGGTCAGCCTGGGGGGGTCAGCGTGGGGGGGGGTCAGCCTGGGGGGGTCAGCGTGGGTGGGGGGTCAGCGTGGGTGGTCAGCGTGGGGGGGTCAACGTGGGGGGGGGTCAGTGTGGGTGGTCAGCGTGGGGGGGGTCAGCGTGGGGGGGTCAACGTGGGGGGGGGTCAGTGTGGGTGGTCAGCGTGGGGGGGTCAACGTGGGGGGGGGTCAGTGTGGGTGGTCAGCGTGGGGGGGGGGTCAGCGTGGGGGGGTCAGCGTGGGGGGCTCAGCGTGGGGGGGGGTCAGTGTGGGGGGGTCAGCCTGGGGGGGTCAGCGTGGCTGGTCAGCGTGGGGGTGGTCAGCGTGGGTGGGTCAACGTGGGGGGGGGTCAGTGTGGGTGGTCAGCGTGGGGGGGGGTCAGCGTGGGGGGCTCGGCGTGGGGGGGGCTCAGCGTCCGGCACCTCGTCCTGGAGTCTCTGGATGCGCTCCAGTGTGGCACCGATCCACGGCAGGAAGCGGGACAGCTTGGTGAAGAGCAGGCCCCGCCCCTGGCCCCGCCCCCCGGGGGGGAGGGGCAGCAGCAGCCCGGTGAGGAAGGCGGTGCCGTGCCGGCGCGACGCCACCGGCGACGCCCGCCAGCGCCGCTCCACGTCCTGCGGGCCGGGCCGGGCGGGGGGGCCGGCCATGCAGAACATCTTGTTGCTGATTGGCTGAGAGGTGTTGAGGAGGCGGCGGCAGGCGTCCAGGGTCACGTAGGTCACGATCTCCGACCCCAGCCACGTCAGGCCGGGGCTCCCAGCATGCATCAGGACGTTCTCACTGAAGTCCTTGGTGGGCAAGCAGAGCGGGAAGAGGGAGGGGCCAAAGAGCAGGGGCGTGGCCAGGTGGAGGACCACCAGGTCGTTGTCATGGAGACCCGCCTGGAAGCCGCGGTGCAGGAAGGCGCTGAGGACGGAGACCGCCCGCCCCCCTGAGGACACGTTATTATAACCTGTTAATACTGTTATTATAACCTGTTAATACTGTATTATAACCTGTTAATACTGTTATTATAACCTGTTAATACTGTTATTATAACCTGTTAATACTGTATTATAACCTGTTAATACTGTTATTATAACCTGTTAATACTGTTATTATAACCTGTTAATACTGTTATTATAACCTGTTAATACTGTATTATAACCTGTTAATACTGTTATTATAACCTGTTAATACTGTTATTATAACCTGTTAATACTGTTATTATAACCTGTTAATACTGTTATTATAACCTGTTAATACTGTTATTATAACCTGTTAATACTGTTATTATAACCTGTTAATACTGTATTATAACCTGTTAATGCTGTATTATAACCTGTTAATACTGTATTATAACCTGTTAATGCTGCATTACGACCTGTTAATACTGTTATTACAACATGTCGATATTGTAGTATAATGTCATTATTGTACTATAACATGTTAATACTGAATTATAACATAATGTACATTACTGTACATTATGTACTTTCATTGTAACATCTTGCAACTGCTATTATACTTTGGAAGTACTGTTAGAACTAATTAAGTAAATACGTTTTTATAACATGTGAATTCTGCTTCGTATGGTGACCCCCCCCACACACTAACCCTAACCCTAACATAATAATACTGTATTATTACATGTTCAAACTATATTATAACATGTTATTACTGTGTTATAATATGTTATTATTGTACAATATAATGTTAAAACTGTTTTATAACCCGTTATTCCTGTACATTTTAGCCTGTTATAATAACATGTTCTAACTGTTATAACATTGATCAGTACTGTGATCATAACGTGTTATGCATGTTACTGGGGGTCTCACCCTGGTCAACATGCAGGCTTGTGGCTTTTCCTGTGTAACAGCTCGCGGAGGTCAGGATGGCCACGCCCCCTAGGACCACGCCCTGACATAGCTCCACCCCCTCGTTGTCCAACAGCGACACCTGACAACAATACAACAATAG
>NC_044051.1:43094686-43097186 GCF_902167405.1 Gadus morhua
GTTAACCCTAACAGTTAATCCTATAGTCTCTGGACCAGTTAACCTCTAGTCTCTGGACCAGTTAACCTTCTAGTCTCTTGAACGGTTAACCTATAGCCTCTGGACCAGTTAACCCTACCCAGCTAACCCTCTCATCTCTAGACCAGTTAACCTCTAGTCTCTGGACCAGTTAAGCTCTAGTCTCTGGACCAGTTAACCCTCTAGTCTCTGGACCAGTTAACCTCTAGTCTCTGGACCAGTTAACCTTCTAGTCTCTTGAACGGTTAACCTCTAGCCTCTGGACCAGTTAACCCTAACCAGCTAACCCTCTCATCTCTAGACCAGTTAACCTCTAGTCTCTGGACCAGTTAACCCTAACCAGTTTAACCCTCTAGTGTCTAGACCAGTTAACCCGCTAGTCTCTAGACCAGTTAACCCTAACCAGTTAAACCCTCTAGTCTCTAGACCAGTTAAACCTAACCAGTTAAACCCTCTAGTCTCTATACCAGTTAACCCTAACCAGTTAACCCTGTAGTCTCTAGACCAGTTAACCCTCTAGTCTCTGGAGCAGTTAACCCTAACCAGTTTAACCCTCTAGTCTCTTCAGCAGTTAACCCTCTAGTCTCTAGACCAGTTAACCCTCTGGTCTCTGGACCAGTTAACCCTAACCAGTTAACCCTCTAGTCCCTGGACCAGTTAACCCTATGCAGCTAACCCTCTTGTCTCTAGACCAGTTAACCCTAACAGTTAATCCTATAGTCTCTGGACCAGTTAACCTCTAGTCTCTGGACCAGTTAACCTTCTAGTCTCTTGAACGGTTAACCTATAGCCTCTGGACCAGTTAACCCTAACTAGCTAACCCTCTCATCTCTAGACCAGTTAACCTCTAGTCTCTGGACCAGTTAAGCTCTAGTCTCTGGACCAGTTAACCCTCTAGTCTCTGGACCAGTTAACCTCTAGTCTCTGGACCAGTTAACCTTCTAGTCTCATGAACGGTTAACCTCTAGCCTCTGGACCAGTTAACCCTAACCAGCTAACCCTCTCATCTCTAGACCAGTTAACCTCTAGTCTCTGGACCAGTTAACCCTAACCAGTTAACCCTCTAGTCTCTAGACCAGTTAACCCTAGCCAGTTAACCCTCTAGTCTCTAGACCAGTTAACCTCTAGTCTCTGGACCAGTTAACCCTAACCAGTTAACCCTCTAGTCTCTAGACCAGTTAACCTCTAGTCTCTGGACCAGTTAACCCCCTCTAGTCTCTGGACCAGTTAACCCTTTAGTCTCTGGACCAGTTAACCCTCTAGTCTCTGGACCAGTTAACCCTCTAGTCTCTGGACCAGTTAACCCTTTAGTCTCTGGACCAGTTAAGCTCTAGTCTCTGGACCAGTTAACCCCCTCTAGTCTCTGGACCAGTTAAGCTCTAGTCTCTGGACCAGTTAAGCTCTAGCCTCTGGACCAGTTAAGCTCTAGCCTCTAGTTGAACCAGACGGCGGGTCTATCTTACCTCCAGCGTGGCTCAGGACCTGGAGGAAACACAGCGCTAAACAAACCAGTTAACCTCTAGTCTCTGGACCAGTTCACCCTAACCAGTTTAACCCTCTATTGTCTAGACCAGTTAACCCGCTAGTCTCTAGACCAGTTAACCCTAACCAGTTAAACCCTCTAGTCTCTAGACCAGTTAAACCTAACCAGTTAAACCCTCTAGTCTCTATACCAGTTAACCCTAACCAGTTAACCCTGTAGTCTCTAGACCAGTTAACCCTCTAGTCTCTGGAGCAGTTAACCCTAACCAGTTTAACCCTCTAGTCTCTTCAGCAGTTAACCCTCTAGTCTCTAGACCAGTTAACCCTCTGGTCTCTGGACCAGTTAACCCTAACCAGTTAACCCTCTAGTCCCTGGACCAGTTAACCCTATGCAGCTAACCCTCTTGTCTCTAGACCAGTTAACCCTAACAGTTAATCCTATAGTCTCTGGACCAGTTAACCTCTAGTCTCTGGACCAGTTAACCTTCTAGTCTCTTGAACGGTTAACCTATAGCCTCTGGACCAGTTAACCCTAACCAGCTAACCCTCTCATCTCTACACCAGTTAACCTCTAGTCTCTGGACCAGTTAAGCTCTAGTCTCTGGACCAGTTAACCCTCTAGTCTCTGGACCAGTTAACCTCTAGTCTCTGGACCAGTTAATCTTCTAGTCTCATGAACGGTTAACCTCTAGCCTCTGGACCAGTTAACCCTAACCAGCTAACCCTCTCATCTCTAGACCAGTTAACCTCTAGTCTCTGGACCAGTTAACCCTAACCAGTTAACCCTCTAGTCTCTAGACCAGTTAACCCTAGCCAGTTAACCCTCTAGTCTCTAGACCAGTTAACCTCTAGTCTCTGGACCAGTTAACCCTAACCAGTTAACCCTCTAGTCTCTAGACCAGTTAACCTCTAGTCTCTGGACCAGTTAACCCCCTCTAGTCTCTGGACCAGTTAACCCTTTAGTCTCTGGACCAGTTAACCCTCTAGTCTCTGGACCAGT
>NC_044051.1:43102186-43107186 GCF_902167405.1 Gadus morhua
CTGGGGCCTCGCTCTACCACTGAGTCACTACGGGGACTGGAACCCACAACCCCGCCCTGCTGGGGCCTCGCTCTACCACTGAGTCACTACAGGGACTGGAACCCACAACCCCGCCCTGCTGGGGCCTCGCTCTACCACTGAGTCACTACGGGGACTGGAACCCACAACCCCGCCCTGCTGGGGCCCTGCTCTACCACTGAGTCACTACAGGGACTGGAACCCACAACCCCGCCCTGCTGGGGCCTGGCTCTACCACTGAGTCACTACGGGGACTGGAACCCACAACCCCGCCCTGCTGGGGCCTCGCTCTACCACTGAGTCACTACGGGGACTGGAACCCACAACCCCGCCCTGCTGGGGCCTCGCTCTACCACTGATTCACTACGGGGACTGGAACCCACAACCCCGCCCTGCTGGGGCCTGGCTCTACCACTGAGTCACTACAGGGACTGGAACCCACAACCCCGCCCTGCTGGGGCCTCGCTCTACCACTGAGTCACTACAGGGACTGGAACCCACAACCCCGCCCTGCTGGGGCCTCGCTCTACCACTGCTGGGAGGCAGCGTGTGATTGGCCGTACCGAGGATGACGTAGATGTAGCGTGATTGGTTCATGCAGTGGGCGGCGGTCAGGATCATGTAGTGGTTCAAGATGGTTCCTCCGCAGAAGCCTCTGTCCTCCTCGTTCAGGAGGAGAGCCTGGGAGAAGACCAGTACAACCAGTGCAACCATTAGGAACCAGTTCAACCAGTACAACCACTAGAAACCAGTACAACCAGTTCAACCACTAGAAACCAGTACAACCAGTACAACCATTACAAACCAGTTCAACCAGCACAACCACTAGAAACCAGTACAACCAGTACAACCACTAGAAACCAGTTCAACCAGCACAACCACTAGAAACCAGTACAACCAGTACAACCATTAGAAACCAGTTCAACCAGTACAACCATTACAAACCAGTTCAACCAGTACAACCACTAGAAAGCAGTTCAACCAGTACAACCACTAGAAACCAGTACAACCAGTATAGATATTATAAACCAGTACAAATGGTAAAACCATTATAAACCAGTACAACTGGTATACATATTAGAAACCAGTACAACCAGTACAACCACTAGAAACCAGTACAACCAGTAAAGATATTAGAAACCAGTACAACCAGACTAACAGGTATGACAAGTGTACCCGCCACTACATTACATTTACATTTACATTTAGGGCATTAAGCAGACGCTTTTATCCAAAGCGTCTTACAATAAGTACATTTGTCATAAGAAGTGCATAATCATCGCTGTCGGTACAGAAAGGATGTTCATAGAACCAAGTGCAAGTACCACGATCGCTAGGCTAACCCATTCCCCGTGTTACAGCCATGATAGCAGCTACTGCTGTTGCTACACAGTTAAGTACTATAGTACAATACAATACAACACAATACAATACAATACAATACAATACAATACAATACAATACAATGCAGTGTACCAGTGGTGGCCAGCAGGGGGAGGGGGGCTGTTCAGAGTCCACCTCGACACTGTCTTGCCTGTTTAACCGGTTTAACCGATTTGACCATTATATACAGTTTAACCAGTCCAACCAGTATGACCAGTTTAGCCAGTGTAACCAGTTCAACCAATATAAACAGTATAACCAGTGTGCCCAGCATATCAAGTATAAACCAGTCTAAACCAGTCAGACCAGTCTAGTCGGTATGAACCAGTCTGACCAGTGTACCTGCCAGGGGCACTCTCCGGGGGGGCATTCGTCCCCGCCCACGATGCGGGTCTGCCCCCGGTGCTGCGGCAGCACGGGCTCCTCGCGGACGCCGTCGGCGGGGTAGTCCTCTGGTTGCCACGGCAGCGGGCTGTGGGTGGCCAGGTCCCCCAGGTCCCACTGGGAGGCGTTCTCCGCCACGCTGGAGTTCAGAGTGACGTCGTACCAGGGGGCTATCGACCGGGTGCTCTCATGGAACAGAGCGCCACACATGAAGGTCTCTGGGGGGGGGGGGGGTTAGACAGTACCCAGGTCAGTGAGGAGCAGGGAGGGGTTAAACAGTACAGAGACAGGTCGTTAAGGACTAGGTAGGGGTTAGACAGTACAGAGACAGGTCATTAAGGAGCAGGTAGGGGTTAGACAGTACAGAGACAGGTCATTAAGGAGCAGGTAGGGGTTAGAAAGTACAGAGACAGGTCATTAAGGAGCAGCTAGGGGTTAGACAGTACAGAGACAGGTCATTAAGGAGCAGCTAGGGGTTAGACAGTACAGAGACAGGTCGTTAAGGACTAGGTAGGGGTTAGACAGTACAGAGACAGGTCATTAAGTAGCAGGTAGGGGTTAGACAGTACAGAGACAGGTCATTAAGGAGCAGGTAGGGGTTAGACAATACAGAGACAGGTCATTATGGATCAGTTAGGGGTTAGACAGTACAGAGAGGTCATTAAGGAGCAGGTAGGGGTTAGACAGTACAGAGACAGGTCATTATGGATCAGGTAGGGGTTAGACAGTACAGAGAGGTCATTAAGGAGCAGGTAGGGGTTAGACAGTACAGAGACGGGTCATTAGGAGCAGGTAGGGGTTAGACAGTACAGAGACAGGTCATTAAGGAGCAGGTAGGGGTTAGACAGTATAGAGAGGTCATTAAGGAGCAGGTAGGGGTTAGACAGTACAGAGACAGGTCATTAAGGAGCAGCTAGGGGTTAGACAGTACAGAGACAGGTCATTAAGGAGCAGCTAGGGGTTAGACAGTACAGAGACAGGTCATTAAGGAGCAGCTAGGGGTTAGACAGTACAGAGACAGGTCGTTAAGGACTAGGTAGGGGTTAGACAGTACAGAGACAGGTCATTAAGGAGCAGGTAGGGGTTAGACAGTACAGAGACAGGTCATTAAGGAGCAGGTAGGGGTTAGACAATACAGAGACAGGTCATTATGGATCAGGTAGGGGTTAGACAGTACAGAGAGGTCATTAAGGAGCAGGTAGGGGTTAGACAGTACAGAGACAGGTCATTATGGATCAGGTAGGGGTTAGACAATACAGAGACAGGTCATTATGGATCAGGTAGGGGTTAGACAGTACAGAGAGGTCATTAAGGAGCAGGTAGGGGTTAGACAGTACAGAGACAGGTCATTATGGATCAGGTAGGGGTTAGACAGTACAGAGAGGTCATTAAGGAGCAGGTAGGGGTTAGACAGTACAGAGACGGGTCATTAGGAGCAGGTAGGGGTTAGACAGTACAGAGACAGGTCATTAAGGAGCAGGTAGGGGTTAGACAGTATAGAGAGGTCATTAAGGAGCAGGTAGGGGTTAGACAGTACAGAGACGGGTCATTAGGAGCAGGTAGGGGTTAGACAGTACAGAGACAGGTCATTAAGGAGCAGGTAGGGGTTAGACAGTATAGAGAGGTCATTAAGGAGCAGGTAGGGGTTAAACAGTACAGAGACAGGTCATTATGGATCAGGTAGGGGTTGGACAGTACAGAGAGGTCATTAAGGAGCAGGTAGGGGTTAGACAGTAGACAGGTCGTTAAATGTAAATGTATATGTACATTTATTATTGTATTTGTCTATATCTGTGTGTGTGTGTGTGTGTGTGTGTGTGTGTGTGTGTGTGTGTGTGTGTGTGTGTGTGTGTGTGTGTGTGTGTGTGTGTGTGCGTGTCACCGTTGGAGTGGCAGGTCTTCTGGTCAGCTGACAGGAAGTACCCGTCGGTGCAGGAGCAGCGGACGTCGCCGCGGACAACGCGACAGAAGTGGTCGCAACCCCCGTTATTGCTCTCACACAGTCCCGGGATGGCTAGCACAGTGTCAGACAGACAGGTGTATCAGACAGTTGTAGTCAGACAGGTGTAGTCAGACAGAAAGGTGTAGTCAGACAGGTGTTATCAGACAGACAGGTGTAGTCAGACAGGTGTAGTCAGACAGACAGGTGTAGTCAGACAGGTGTTATCAGACATACAGGTGTAGTCAGACGGACAGGTGTAGTCAGAAAGACAGGTGTAGTCAGACAGGTGTTATCAGACTGACAGGTGAAGTCAGACAGACAGGTGTAGTCAGACAGGTGTAGTCAGACAGACAGGTGTAGTCAGACAGACAGGTGTGGTCAGACAGACAGGTGTAATCAGACAGACAGGTGTAGTCAGACAGACAGGTTTAGTCAGAGAGACAGACAGACAGACAGGGTTAGTCAGACAGACAGGTGTAATCAGACAGACAGGTGTAGTCAGACAGACAGGTGTTATCAGACTGACAGGTGTAGTCAGACAGACAGGTGTAGTCGGACAGGCAGGTGTAGTCAGAGAGACAGACAGACAGACAGGTTTAGTCAGACAGACAGGGGTAATCAGACAGACAGGTGTAGTCAGAGAGACAGACAGACAGACAGGTGTAGTCAGACAGACAGACCGACAGACAGGTTTAGTCAGACAGACAGGTGTAGTCAGACAGACAGGTGTAGTGAAACAGGTGTTATCAGACTGACAGGTGTAGTCAGACAGACAGGTGTAGTCAGAGAGACAGACCAACAGACAGGTTTAGTCAGACAGACAGGTGTAGTGAGACAGGTGTTATCAGACTGAAAGGTGTAGTCAGACAGACAGGTGTAGTCAGACAGACAGGTGTAGTCAGACAAGACAGGTACCTATTTCACAGTTGAAGCCCTGGTAGTCTGGTTGACAGAAGCAGCTGTACCCTCCGATGCCATCCTTACACACGCCGCCGTTCACACAGGGTGTGGCGAGACAGGCATCTCCGTCTGAACGCACACGCACGCACGCACACGTATGCACGCAGGCACGCACATACAGTACACACGCACGCACGCAAGCACGCACGCACGCCAATACAGCACACACACAAACGCACGCACGCAGGCACGCACATACAGCACACACACACACACAACACAAACACACACACACGCACGCACATACACACACCACAGACACGCACGCAAGCACACATGAACGAAGACACACGCACGCACGCAAAGGCATACA
>NC_044051.1:43112186-43122186 GCF_902167405.1 Gadus morhua
AGTTTCAGAAAACAATTCCGCCACAAACCAGAAAGTACCTGGTTCAAAATCAGTGACGTCTTTTTTATTCAGATGCTATTTTATAGGCGCATGCTTAATGTTGCTTGTGCACCTCGCGCATACACTTTGCTTCTCTCATCTACCTAGCCACACATTCTTGGTAAATTATTTGGGAAAAAACAGCTGATACAGCGGTAATAAGTTGTACTTTTAAATCTATGCATCTGCAAACACCGAACACGCTATTCCCTGTGTGAATTAGGCCATATTATTTGGCCATAAACTGAGCCACTTGAAGTTTGAAATTCATGCGCATCCGTCTCATCGGAGGCTGCAGACGCGCTGTCAAAATATCAACTCGTCAGGTTAAAATGCGCTCATGGCTCTTAAAGGGGATGGGAGCTGGCACTCTCATTGGTTTGTTGGACGTTACGCCCAAACCACACCTACGGGTAACTAGGCTACTTCAGACCAACCCTTTTTTAGATTTGTGCCGGGCGCAAGTGTCATCTATGCGCCGGTAAAATAGCAACATCGCCGTAGAACCGCCCATAAAGCTACTTGGAACTTCTCACTTGCGTTCCAGACCGTTAAAATAGGGCCCTTAAAGTTAGAGTTCACTAGTTAGAGTTAGAGTTCACTAGTTAGAGTTAGAGTTCACTAGTTAGAGTTACTAGTTGAGGGTCTTACCAGTGGCGGCGGCGGGGCTGGTGAGGGCCCAGAGCCGACACATGGCTCTGAGCAACGTTCTACAGTAGAACCACGCAGAACAACAGGAACCCTGACCAATGGACTGGAGGGTAGAACCACACAGAACAACAGGAACCCTGACCAATGGACTGGAGGGTAGAACCACACAGAACAACAGGAACCCTGACCAATGGACTGGAGGGTAGAACCACACAGAACAACAGGAACCCTGACCAATGGACTGGAGGGTAGAACCACACAGAACAACAGGAACCCTGACCAATGGACTGGAGGGTAGAACCACACAGAACAACAGGAACCCTGACCAATGGAGGGACTTGAGGGTAGAACCACACAGAACAACAGGAACCCTGACCAATGGAGGTCGCTTTGGATAACAGAGAGTAGTACTACAGAGAGCAGTACTACAGAGAGCAGTACTACAGAGAGCAGTACTACAGTACTACAGAGAGCAGTACTACAGAGAGTAGTACTACAGAGAGCAGTACTACAGAGAGCAGTACTACAGAGAGCAGTACTACAGAGAGTAGTACTACAGGGAGCAGTACTACAGAGAGTAGTAGTACTACAGAGAGCAGTACTATAGGGAGCAGTACTACAGAGAGCAGTACTACAGAGAGCGGTACTACAGAGAGTGGTACTACAGAGAGTGGTACTACAGAGAGTGGTACTACAGAGAGTAGTACCAGGAGTCTGGCAGTGAGCTGTTAGAAGTTAAATTATCTGACCAGTGGATCAATATCTCAGGTCGACCCTCCTCCTACATGACAGACAAACACACACACACACACACACACACACACACACACACACACACACACACACACACACACACACACACACACACACACACACGCACACACACACACACACACACACACACACACACACACACACACACACACACACACACACACACACCATTTAATAGGATATCCTAACATTATAAAACAGGTGTTCTCCTTTTATTATATTTTTTTATTTCTGCAGTCGATCGAGACAGGTAGTGAGCAGACGTCAGGACAGGAAGTGATCGGATGTCAGGACAGGAGGTGACCAGACGTTAGGACAGGGGCTGCTCAGAGGGCGGGACAGGGTGTGCGGAGTGCTTCCCGTCCACTTCCTGCGTGCGGGTGTGGTTCCCGTCCACTTCCTGCGTGCTGGTGTGGATCCCGTCCACTTCCTGTGTGCGGGTGGGGTTCCGGTCCACCTCCTGCGTGCGGGTGGGGTTCCCGTCCACCTCCTGCGTGCGGGTGGGGTTCCCGTCCACCTCCTGCGTGCGGGTGGGGTTCCCGTCCACCTCCTGCGTGTGGGCGTGGATCCAGTCCAGGTAGTTGGAGACGCGGGTGTAGATGCCGTAGTTGCCCGGCCGGGCGCAGCCCTTGCCCCAGCTCACGATGCCCAGCAGGAAGGCGGTGCTGCGGTACTGCGTCACCAGCGGACCCCCGCTGTCCCCCTTGCACGAGTCCTGCGTCCCGTCCAGGAAGCCGGCGCAGAACATGTTGGCGGTGATGCGCACGCCGCTGCGCTCCTCGCAGTCCCGCGTGCGGATCCGGGGCACCCGGGCCCTCAGCAGGAGGCGGGAGGTGGGCCCGTTCTCCCCGCGCCGGCCCCAGCCGCTCACCGTGTGGCGGCCCACCGCCCACAGCTGCCGCTCCGCCAGCCGCCGCGTGGGCAGACAGACGGGCAGCGCGTAGGGCGACAGGCGCACCGGGGCCGCCAGCCGCAGCAACGCCACGTCGCTGTCGGCCGTCAGGGGGACGTACGCCTCGTGCATCAGCAGCCGGGACACCTGGAGAACCTGCTCCGTGCCCTCCTCCACCACCGTGTCGTGTTCCCCTGGAGACAGAGAGACAGACAGGTAGACAGACAGACAGACAGACAGACAGACAGACAGACAGACAGACAGGTAGACAGACAGACAGGTAGACAGACAGACAGACAGACAGACAGACAGACAGACAGACAGACAGACAGACAGACAGGTAAACAGACAGACAGACAGACAGACAGACAGACAGACAGACAGACAGACAGACAGACAGACAGACAACAGACACCTGGAGCACCTGCTCCGTCCCCTCCTCCACCTCAGTTTCATGCTCACCTGGACACAGAGACACACAGGTAGACACACAGGTATACAGACAGACAGACAGGTAGAGAGACAGACAGGTAGACACACAGGTATACAGACAGACAGGTAGATAGACAGACAGACAGGTAGAGGGACAGCTAGCAAGACAGGGAGAGGGACAGGTAGACACAGAGGTAGAGAGACAGACACACAGGTAGAGAGGCAGAGAGACAGACAGGTTACCTGCCACCACCTGCAGGTTCTGGGCCTGGATGTCCTCCAGGCAGTGTGACGCCGTCAGCACCCAGCGAGGACTGATAAGAATCCCCCCACAGAACCCCTTCCCCCTGGTCTTCAGCAGGACCTGAACCACAGAGCACATAGAGCACTAGATCTAGAGCACATAGAGCAGAACCCCTTCCCCCTGGTCTTCAGCAGGACCTGAACCACAGAGCACACAGAGCAACACTACACTACATCTAGAGCTCACAGAGCATGTGTGTGTGTGTGTGTGTGTGTGTGTGTGTGTGTGTGTGTGTGTGTGTGTGTGTGTGTGTCTGTGTCTGTGTCTGTGTCTGTGTGTGTGTGTGTGTGTGTGTGTGTGTGTGTGTGTGTGTGTGTGTGTGTGTACCTGCCAGGGACACTCTCCTTTCGGACATTCACTTCCTCCTACTATGCGTGCACGTGGATCCAGAGCGTTTGATTGGTTTCCCAGAACAGGAACAGTCCCACAGGCAAAGGGTTCTGGGTAATTGACAGGTGTCATGGCGATAAATGCTACTTTATGAAGATGAGTTGAGTGTTACATTATGAAAATACGTTAAATGCGTATTGCTACGTTATCATCAACAGCGTTAACATGCTATGTTCTGATTGATAGGTTTATATGCTAGGTTAGCATTGTTCCATCGATACCAACACTACCAGTGCTAGTAACAATAGCAGCATGCTACCCCTGGTCAGGCAGCTCCTCCCATCCGCGGACAGGAAGTAGCCCTTGGCGCATGAACACGTCCTGCTTCCTCCAGTGTCCTCGCAGAAGTGCTCGCATCTGCCGTTGTCAAGGAGACAGTCTTCTGGGACGTCGAAGAGCTCTGGAGAACAGAAGTCAGAACGGTTAAGGTATTTTTTAATGTATCAAGGCCGGGGCCTCACTCAGCTCAGTGTGTGTATTAAGGTGTTGTGTATCAAGGCCTCATTCAGCTCATTGTGTGTATTGAGGTGGTGTTATGTATCAGGGCCTCGCTCAGCTCAGTGTGTGTATTAAGGTGGTGTTATGTATCAGGGCCTCACTCAGCTCAGTGTGTGTATTAAGGTGGTGTTATGTATCAGGGCCTCACTCAGCTCAGTGTGTGTATTAAGGTGGTGTTGTGTATCAAGGCCTCACTCAGCTCAGTGTGTGTATTAAGGTGGTGTTGTGTATCAGGGCCTCATTCAGCTCAGTGTGTGTATTGAGGTGGTGTTATGTATCAGGGCCTCGCTCAGCTCAGTGTGTGTATTAAGGTGGTGTTATGTATCAGGGCCTCACTCAGCTCAGTGTGTGTATTAAGGTGGTGTTATGTATCAGGGCCTCACTCAGCTCAGTGTGTGTATTAAGGTGGTGTTGTGTATCAAGGCCTCACTCAGCTCAGTGTGTGTATTAAGGTGGTGTTGTGTGTATACAGTGTGTATTAAGGTGGTGTTATGTATCAGGGCCTCACTCAGCTCAGTGTGTGTATTAAGGTGGTGTTGTGTGTATACAGTGTGTATTAAGGTGGTGTTATGTATCAGGGCCTCACTCAGCTCAGTGTGTGTATTAAGGTGGTGTTATGTATCAGGGCCTCACTCAGCTCAGTGTGTGTATTAAGGTGTTATGTATCAGGGCCTCACTCAGCTCAGTGTGTGTATTAAGGTGGTGTTATGTATCAGGGCCTCACTCAGCTCAGTGTGTGTATTAAGGTGGTGTTGTGTGTATACAGTGTGTATTAAGGTGGTGTTGTGTGTATACAGTGTGTATTAAGGTGGTGTTGTGTGTATACAGTGTGTATTAAGGTGGTGTTGTGTATCAAGGCCTCACTCAGCTCAGTGTGTGTATTAAGGTGGTGTTGTGTATCAGGGCCTCACTCAGCTCAGTGTGTGTATTAAGGTGGTGTTATGTATCAGGGCCTCACTCAGCTCAGTGTGTGTATTAAGGTGTTATGTATCAGGGCCTCACTCAGCTCAGTGTGTGTATTAAGGTGTTATGTATCATGGCCTCACTCAGCTCAGTGTGAGTATTAAGGTGTTATGTATCAGGGCCTCACTCAGCTCAGTGTGTGTATTAAGGTGGTGTTATGTATCAGGGCCTCACTCAGCTCAGTGTGTGTATTAAGGTGGTGTTGTGTGTATACAGTGTGTATTAAGGTGGTGTTGTGTGTATACAGTGTGTATTAAGGTGGTGTTGTGTGTATACAGTGTGTATTAAGGTGGTGTTGTGTATCAAGGCCTCACTCAGCTCAGTGTGAGTATTAAGGTGTTGTGTATCAGGGCCTCACTCAGCTCAGTGTGTGTATTAAGGTGGTGTTATGTATCAGGGCCTCACTCAGCTCAGTGTGTGTATTAAGGTGTTATGTATCAGGGCCTCACTCAGCTCAGTGTGTGTATTAAGGTGTTATGTATCAGGGCCTCACTCAGCTCAGTGTGAGTATTAAGGTGTTATGTATCAGGGCCTCACTCAGCTCAGTGTGTGTATTAAGGTGGTGTTGTGTGTATACAGTGTGTATTAAGGTGGTGTTGTGTATCAGGGCCTCACTCAGCTCAGTGTGTGTATTAAGGTGGTGTTGTGTATCAGGGCCTCACTCAGCTCAGTGTGTGTATCAAGGTGAAGTTGTGTGTATACAGTGTGTATACACACTGTATATACCTCACTCAGCTCAGTGTGTGTATTAAGGTGGTGTTGTGTATCAGGGCCTCACTCAGCTCAGTGTGTGTATCAAGGTGAAGTTGTGTGTATACAGTGTGTGTATCAGGGCCTCACTCAGCTCAGTGTGTGTATTAAGGTGGTGTTGTGTATCAGGGCCTCACTCAGCTCAGTGTGTGTATCAAGGTGAAGTTGTGTGTATACAGTGTGTATTAAGGTGGTGTTGTGTATCAGGGCCTCACTCAGCTCAGTGTGTGTATTAAGGTGGTGTTGTGTATCAGGGCCTCACTCAGCTCAGTGTGTGTATTAAGGTGGTGTTGTGTGTAGTGTGTATTAAGGTGGTGCTATGTATCAGGGCCTCACTCAGCTGGCAGTGGGCTCCGCTGAAGCGCGGCTGGCAGTAGCAGATGAAGGACGATCCGTGTGCCGAACAGCTCCCTCCATTCAGGCACGGCCCGGACGCACACACATCCACAGCTGCACGCACACACGTTGTGTTGTTACACAGTGTTAACTTGTGTTGTCACATTGTGTTATGCTGTGTTGTCTAGATACATTGTGTTCTCATGTTGCGTTACATTGAGTTACAGTGTCGTTGGCGTCTTTAAAGGTTGTGTTATGTTGTGACATTGTGTTGATAGCCTGAATTGTTGTGTTGTCTTATGAATGACATTGTGTTACGTTGAGTTTTAACATTGTGCTGTTTTGGCGAGTTGTGTTAGGTTGAGTTTTTATGCTGTGTTGGAACATTGTGTTACGTTGTGTTACTTTGTGTTATGTTGTGTCATGTTGTTGTTCTTACTGTTGTATCGACTCCAAAACTCATCCTGAGGAGAAGGCAAGACTCATGATTACCTCTTTCTTAAACGTACAACATCATAAATACATACAGTGTTTCGATAGATATAGATAGATATAGATGTATAGATATAGATATACTAGGGGTTATGAACAACTAGCAATTTATATTTTGCAATTTGTTTTCTTGGTGTACCGAAAATGAACCGAACAGTGACCTCAAAACCGAGGTACGTACCGAACCGAGATTTTTGTGTACCGTTACACCCCTAAGATCTACACATTGTGTATGCGTGTATACATTTATTGACTAACGGTAGGCTTGGTGAATATAATATACAGTATATTGTACATAATATATAGCATATAATGGGTTAGGGGTTAGAGGCATACTATATCCTAGTGTAATATATAGTAAATAATGGGTTAGGAATATACTATATACTGGTATACTATATCATGTAGTAGAGGTACCGACGGTAGACCTGGTGATTATACTGTAATATGAGGTATATAATGGGTATCTGTCCTGCAGTCCAGGTACTGACGGTGGACTTGGTGATTATACTGTAATATGAGGTATATAATGGGTATCTGTCCTGCAGTCCAGGTACTGACGGTGGACTTGGTGATTATACTGTAATATGAGGTATATAATGGGTATCTGTCCTGCAGTCCAGGTACTGACGGTGGACTTGGTGATTATACTGTAATATGAGGTATATAAATGAGGTATATAATGGGTATCTGTCCTGCAGTCCAGGTACTGACGGTGGTCTTGGTGAACTCGAACACCTCCCGCGCCTCCTCGTAGGAGCAGCGCTCCTCCAGGCACTCGCGCTCCAGGTCCCCTCTCTGCAGCTCCTCGAACCAGCCCGCGTTGGACCGCCGCAGCCTGCCCAGGAACCCATGGGCCCTCGGGCCGCTACGCAGTACTGGAACAACACAATCAGTACAGCACACAGAACGCACACACAATCAGTACAGCACACAGAACGCACACCATCAGTACAACACTCACTGAACGCACACAATCAGTACAGCACTCACTGAACGCACATCATCAGTACAACACACAGAACGCACACACAATCAGTACAACACACAGAACGCACACCATCAGTACAACACTCACTGAACGCACACACAATCAGTACAACACACAGAACGCACACCATCAGTACAACACTCACTGAACGCACACACAATCAGTACAACACACAGAACGCACACCATCAGTACAACACTCACTGAACGCACACACAATCAGTACAACACACAGAACGCACACCATCAGTACAACACACACTGAACGCACACAATCAGTACAACACACAGAACGCACATCATCAGTACAACACACAGAACGCACACACAATCAGTACAACACACAGAACGCACACCATCAGTACAACACTCACTGAACGCACACAATCAGTACAACACACAGAACGCACACCATCAGTACAACACACAGAACACACACCATCAGTACAACACTCACTGAACGCACACAATCAGTACAACACTCACTGAACGCACACAATCAGTACAGCACACAGAACGCACACCATCAGTACAACACACAGAACGCACACAATCAGTACAACACTCACTGAACGCACACACAATCAGTACAACACTCACTGAACTCACACCATCAGTACAACACTCACTGAACGCACACACCATCAGTACAACACTCACTGAACGCACACAATCAGTACAACACTCACTGAACGCACACCATCAGTACAACACTCACTGAACGCACACAATCAGTATAACACTCACTGAACGCACACCATCAGTACAACACTCACTGAACGCACACCATCAGTACAACACCCTCTAAACACACACACAATCAGTACAACACACAGAACGCACACAATCAGTACAAAATACAGAACGCACACAATCAGTACAACACACAGAACGCACACAATCAGTACAACACTCACTGAACGCACACAATCAGTACAACACTCACTGAACGCACACAATCAGTACAACACTCACTGAACGCACACACAATCAGTACAACACCCTCTGAACGCACACACAATCAGTACAACACCCTCTGAACGCACACACAATCAGTACAACACTCACTGAACGCACACAATCAGTACAACACCCTCTGAACGCACACACAATCAGTGCAACACACACTGAACGCACACAATCAGTACACTATACTACACAGACACAATCAGTCTACTACACACTGTATCAATGTTACACTCATTACAACATGGACACAATCAACACAATCTACTACACACTGTATTCAAATACGAACATAATATACAACTAACTATTTTCATATCATACTCATGTTCATATTAATATGATATGCTAAAGAATCTGCTGGTACCAACACTTAAATATTAATATGTTAACATTTATTGTGTAAAATAAAATAAATAAAATAATAAAACATTATTATAATATGAATAGACTAGAATATCACGGTGCTATAACATGAATGTATAACTAACAGGTCGGTCTAAAGTGATATTAATAATCAACGTTATGAGGCTGATGTTGCGGAGCCTTCACCGTACGACCAGTTACAGATCACTACACAACACTACACAGCACTGCACAATAAAACAACACCATGAAAGCACTACAAACACACACAGACACACACGGCGTACCTGAGGCGCTGTGGGAGGTGTGGAGGGTGAACCACACCAGGTTCAGCTTCAGCAGCAGCATGCTGTCCCACCCGCCGAGAGCAACCGCCATCTTGTCTGTCTTCCTGCAGGGGGCAAAGTCTGGAGGCCCCGCGTCACATGACCTATAGACCCCCCCCCAGTCACATGACCTATAGACCCCCCCCAGTCACATGACCTATAGACCCCCCCCCAGTCACATGACCCATAGACCCCCCCCAGTCACATGACCCATAGACCCCCCCCCAATCACATGACCTATAAACCCTCCCCCAGTCACATGACCCATAGACCCCCCCAGTCACATGACCTATAGACCCCCCCCAGTCACATGACCCATAGACCCCCCCCAGTCACATGACCCATAGACCCCCCCAGTCACATGACCCATAGACCCCCCCCAGTCACATGACCTATTGCCCCCCCCCCCAGTCACATGACCCATAGACCCCCCCCAGTCACATGACCTATAGACCCCCCCCCCCCCAGTCACAGGACCCATAGACCCCCCCCAGTCACATGACCCATAGACCTCCCCCCAGTCACATGACCCATAGACCCCCCCCAGTCACATTACCTATAGACCCCCCCCAGTCACTTGCCCTATAGAACCCCCACCAGTCACATGACCTATCGACCCCCCCCAGTCACTTGCCCTATAGAACCCCCACGAGTCAATTTAACCTACCAATTATATAACCTCTTCATTAACTGATCAATTAATTCACCCTGAACCAGGGAGACCCACAGTACCAGGAACTGGACCAGGACACCTGCATCCATATATGGGCTTAGCTGTGAAGGACATCCTGCTGGTCGTAGACCCTCCAGGTAGGACTCCAGGGGGGGGGG
>NC_044051.1:43127186-43179686 GCF_902167405.1 Gadus morhua
AGAAGGCCTTCTGAAATAGAGTGACACCATCATCAGCCTCTCATCATCATTAGAAGCATCATACTCATTATCATCATCATATTCATTATCATCATCAGCCTCATCATCATCACTATCCTCATCATACTCATCATCATACTCATTAGCATCATCAGCCTCATCATCATCACTATCCTCATCATACTCATCATCATACTCATTATCATCATCAGCCTCATCATCATCACTATCCTCATCATACTCATCATCATACTCATTATCATCATCAGCCTCATCATCATCACTATCCTCATCATACTCATTATCATCATCAGCCTCATCATCATCACCATCCTCATCATACTCATTATCATCATCAACCTCATCATCATCATTATCCTCATCATACTCATTATCATCATCCTCATCATCATTGTCCTTATCATACTCATCATCATACTCATCACCATCAGCCTCATCATCACTATCCTCATCATACTCATCATCATACTCATTATCATCATCAGCCTCATCATCATCATTATCCTCATCATACTCATCATCATACTCATTATCATCATCAGCCTCATCATCATCACTATCCTCATCATACTCATTATCATCATCAGCCTCATCATCATCACTATCCTCATCATACTCATTATCATCATCAGCCTCATCATCATCACTATCCTCATCATACTCATCATCATACTCATTATCATCATCAGCCTCATCATCATCACTATCCTCATCATACTCATTATCATCATCAACCTCATCATCATCACTATCCTCATCATACTCATTATCATCATCAACCTCATCATCATCATTATCCTCATCATACTCATTATCATCATCCTCATCATCATTGTCCTTATCATACTCATCATCATCATACTCATTATCATCATCAGCCTCATCATCATCATTATCCTCATCATACTCATCATCATCATACTCATTATCATCATCCTCATTGTCCTTATCATACTCATCATCATCATACTCATTATCATCATCATCATTATCCTCACACTAGTATTACCAGTTGTTCAAGTTGACTAACACTAGTATTACCCGTTGTTCGGGTTGACTAACACTAGTATTACCTGTTGTTCGGGTTGACTAACACAAGTATTACCAGTTGTTATTTTAGTTACTAACACTAGTATTACCCGTTGTTTAGGTTGACTAACACTAGTATTACCCGTTGTTCAGGTTGACTAACACAAGTATTACCAGTTGCTCAGAGCCACTTACACTAGTATTACCAGTTGTTCTTTTAGTTACTAACACTAGTATTACCCGTTGTTCAGGTTGACTAACACTAGTATTACCCGTTGTTCAGGTTGACTAACACAAGTATTACCAGTTGTTCAGAGCCACTAACACTAGTATTACCAGTTGTTCTTTTAGTTACTAACACTAGTATTACCCGTTGTTCAGGTTGACTAACACAAGTATTACCAGTTGTTCAGAGCCACTTACACTAGTATTACCAGTTGTTCTTTTAGTTACTAACACTAGTATTACCAGTTGCTCAGAGCCACTTACACTAGTATTACCAGTTGTTCTTTTAGTTACTAACACTAGTATTACCCGTTGTTCAGAGCCACTTACACAAGTATTACCAGTTGCTCAGAGCCACTTACACTAGTATTACCAGTGAGTAATTACTAGTACTACTAGTTACTAACACCAGTTCTATCGTACCAGGGGCTCAGGGAGCTGGTAGATCTCCCGTGCCTCCTCATAGGAGCAGGGAGTAATTACTAGTACTACTAGTTACTAACACCAGTGCTATCGTACCAGGGGCTCAGGGAGCTGGTAGATCTCCCGTGCCTCCTCATAGGAGCAGTGAGTAATCACTAGTACTGCTAGTTACTAACACCAGTGCTATCGTACCAGGGGCTCAGGGAGCTGGTAGATCTCCCGTGCCTCCTCATAGGAGCAGTGAGTAATCACTAGTACTGCTAGTTACCAACACCAGTGCTATCGTGCCAGGGGCTCAGGGAGCTGGTAGATCTCCCGTTCCTCCTCGTAGGAGCAGTGAGTAATCACTAGTACTGCTAGTTACCAACACCAGTTCTATCGTACCAGGGGCTCAGGGAGCTGGTAGATCTCCCGTGCCTCCTCATAGGAGCAGTGAGTAATCACTAGTACTGCTAGTTACTAACACCAGTGCTATCGTACCAGGGGCTCAGGGAGCTGGTAGATCTCCCGTGCCTCCTCGTAGGAGCAGTGAGTAATCACTAGTACTGCTAGTTACCAACACCAGTGCTATCGTACCAGGGGCTCAGGGAGCTGGTAGATCTCCCGTGCCTCCTCGTAGGAGCAGTGAGTAATCACTAGTACTGCTAGTTACCAACACCAGTTCTATCGTACCAGGGGCTCAGGGAGCTGGTAGATCTCCCGTGCCTCCTCGTAGGAGCAGCGCTCCTCCAGGCACTCCCTCTCCAGGTCGCCCGTCTTCACCTCCTCTAGGAAGGAGTTCGCCCGACGCGAACGAAGGAGCACCGCACTGGCATCCCTCCTGCTAGCGAACACTCCCCCTGGGCCGGGGAAGGAGTGAGGAGGTGAGGAGGTGAGGAGGGAGGTGAGGAGGTGAGGAGGGAGGTGGTGAAGGAAGAGGTGAGGAGGTGAAGGAGGAGGTGAGGAGGTGAGGAGGGAGGAGGGAGGGAGGAGGTGAGGAGGGAGGTGGTGAAGGAAGAGGTGAGGAGGTGAAGGAGGAGGTGAGGAGGGAGGAGGGAGGGAGGAGGTGAAGGAAGAGGTGAGGAGGTGAGGAGGGAGGTGAGGAGGGAGGTGGTGAAGGAAGAGGTGAGGAGGTGAAGGAGGTGAAGGTGGAGGTGAAGGAAGGAGTGAGGAGGTGAGGAGGGAGGTGAGGAGGTGAGGAGGGAGGTGAGGAGGGAGGTGAGGAGGTGAGGAGGTGAGGAGGGAGGTGAGGAGGGAGGTGAGGAGGGAGGTGAGGAGGTGAGGAGGGAGGTAAGGAGGTGAGGAGGGAGGTGAGGAGGTGAGGAGGTGAGGAGGGAGGTGAGGAGGGAGGTGAGGAGGTGAGGAGGGAGGTGAGGAGGGAGGTGAGGAGGTGAGGAGGGAGGTGAGGAGGGAGGTGAGGAGGGAGGTGAGGAGGGAGGTGAGGAGGGAGGTGAGGAGGGAGGTGAGGAGGTAAGGAGGTGAGGAGGGAGGTGAGGAGGTGAGGAGGTGAGGAGGGAGGTGAGGAGGGAGGTGAGGAGGGAGGTGAGGAGGGAGGTGAGGAGGGAGGTGAGGAGGTGAGGAGGGAGGTGAGGAGGTGAGGTGGTGAAGGAGGTGAAGGAGGAGATGAGGAGGAGGTGAGGGAAGGAGTGAGGAGGGAGGTGAGGAGGGAGGAAGTGAAGGAGGAGGTGAGGAGGTGAAGGAAGAGGTGAGGGAAGGAGTGAGGAGGTGAGGAGTGAGGAGGTGAGGAGTGAGGAGAGGAGGTGAGGAGGTAAGGAGTGAGGAGAGGAGTGAGGAGGTGAGGAGTGAGGAGGTGAGGAGATGAGAAGTGAGGAGGTGAGGAGAGGAGTGAGGAGGTGAGGAGTGAGGAGGTGAGGAGTGTGGAGGTGAGGAGTGAGGAGAGGAGGTGAGGTGAGGAGGTAAGGAGTGAGGAGAGGAGTGAGGAGGGGAGGAGTGAGGAGAGAGGAGGTGAGGTGAGGAGGTAAGGAGTGAGGAGGAGAGGAGTGAGAGTGAGGAGAGGAGTGAGGAGAGAGGAGTGTGGAGGTGAGGAGTGAGGAGAGGAGGTGAGGTGAGGAGGTAAGGAGTGAGGAGAGAGGAGGTGAGGTGAGGAGGTAAGGAGTGAGGAGAGAGGAGGTGAGGTGAGGAGGTAAGGAGTGAGGAGGAGAGGAGTGAGGAGAGGAGTGAGGAGAGAGGAGTGTGGAGGTGAGGAGTGAGGAGAAGGTGAGGTGAGGAGGTGAGGAGTGAGGAGAGGAGCAGCCACTCACCGTGCGGCAGCGCGGGGCAGCAGCTGAGCCAGGACAGCAGCAGGGTGAGTTCGAGGAGACGGCTCCGGACAGATCGCTCGCCGCTTGACGCCATGACGCCTCTAGTGTGGTCGGAGAGCGGCCGACCGCTACACAAACACCCGCCGTCACGCACACACACTTTGACCCCGCCGGGCTCAGCGCACACGCTGTTGTGTAACCACCTTCCCTCACACGCACAACACCTCTTTTGGATCAGCGTAACACAACGCACACACACCAACAGGTCAGAGGAGGGCTTCGTTCACCAGGAAGAACTTTATTGAGACGACGGGATCCAACAGCGTTGTTTATTGCATTGGATTAAAGATGATACATTACATACATACATTCTGTTTATCAACAACCCAGGACCCCTCCCCCCCTAGGGGCCCAGGACCCCTCCCCCCCCTAGGGGCCCAGGACTCCTCCCCCCCCGTAGGGGCCCAGGACTCCTCCCCCCCAGGCCCCCAGGACTCCTCCCCCCCTGTAGGGGCCCAGGACTCCTCCCCCCCCGTAGGGGCCCAGGACTCCTCCCCCCTAGGAGCCCCAAGACTCCTCCCCCCTAGGAGCCCCAGGACTCCTCCACCCCCGGGGCCCCAGGCCCTCTCTGGGGGCCCCCGGCCCCCCCTAGGGGCCCCCGGCCCCCCAGGCCTCAAGGATGCGAGGGATGTAGTCCAGAGCGTGGGGGAGGCCGTCCCTCCAGGCCTGGGGCAGGGGGCCCCCGCAGTAGGTGGCCCGGGCCCCCAGCAGGGCCCCCAGCGCCGCCCCGCGGTTGCAGTTCTCCCCTGAAACACGCAGTCAGCAGCGTTAGCCTAGCGTAGGCTAGCGTTAGCCTAGCGTAGCCGCTATCATCAGCCACACGCATCAATATAATAACAAACACACACACACATTCTCATCAACATAATAACACACACACACACACATTCTCATCAACATAATAACACACACACACACACACACACACTCATCAATATAACAACACACACACACACACACACACACACACACACACACTCATCAATATAATAACAACAAAAAACATCAATTTAATAACACATCAATAATCATATCAGCCACTCACACAGACACACACACTAAACAAACATACACACACTACACACATACCCATACACACACACACACACACAAAAGTAGTCATGTGACGTCATTTGACACCGGTCACGTGACGTCCGGTCATGTGACCTACCTCCACAGTTGGTGTTGGCCAGGACTCCGCCCTTAAAGTCTCCGTGGAACTCATGGGCCAGATAGAACAGGCTGCTGAGTGCTCCTATTGGTCAGATAGAACAGGCTGCTGAGTGCTCCTATTGGTCAGATAGAACAGGCTGCTGAGCGCTCCTATTGGTCAGATAGAACAGGCTGCTGAGCGCTCCTATTGGTCAGATAGAACAGGCTGCTGAGCGCTCCTATTGGTCAGATAGAACACGCTGCTGAGCGCTCCTATTGGTCAGATAGAACACGCTGCTGAGCGCTCCTATTGGTCAGATTGAACAGGCTGCTGAGCGCTCCTATTGGTCAGATAGAACAGGCTGCTGAGCGCTCCTATTGGTCAGATAGAACAAGCTGCTGAGCTCCTATTGGTCCATCGGTACTTTATAAAGTACACAGTACACACAGTACTACACAGTAGAGTACTGCATTGTACTCAGAGGTCTGCATAATAATACATTAGGGGTCAGCAACTGGCGGCCCGCGGGCCATTACTGGCCCGCCAGATTATTCTGAATTTACACGGTTATTTTATTTATTTATTTTGTTTTGGAACATCATTATCTATATCTGTCTATCTTAAATGTGAAGGGCCGGATACAGTGAACTTTTCTTTTTTCACAACCTTTTTTGAACTTAATTGTATCACATCGTGCTGCTACTCCCAGAAGGTTAGAGACACACGCGTCACGGTCACGCGGAAGCTGCGAGGGGCTGAGAAGGAGTTAATGGAAACCATGACTGAGCCAGCGGACGGGCCTGCGTCGCAGCTCCAGATGCACTTTCATTAATCAGTTCCTTGAAGTAGCCTTTTATACTGTTCTGGCCCGCCACCTACTGGCTGGAAAAACTGAACCAACCCCTGTAATACACAGTAGAGAGAGAGAGACAGACAGACAGACAGACAGACAGACAGACAGACGGACAGACAGACAGACGGACAGACGGACAGACGGACAGACGGACAGACGGATAGACAGACGGTCAGACAGACAGACGGGCAGACAGACAGACAGACAGACAGACAGACAGACAGGCAGGCAGGCAGGCAGACAGACAGACAGACAGACAGACAGACAGACAGACAGACAGACAGACAGACAGACAGACAGACAGACAGACAGACAGACAGGCAGAGAGGCAGAGAGGCAGACAGTACCTTTCGTGTAGCACGCCATGCCCAGAGTCTCCACAGCCTTCTGATGAACCCCCAGCCTCTCTTCAGGGGCCAACCTGACACACACACGCACACGCCCACACACACACACGCACACACACACGCACACGCACACACACAAGCACGCGCACACACACACACAGACGCTTTAAAACCAGGTAATCTCTTGCTAGTGGACTGTAATGGTTGCTAGGGGACAGAACTGGTTGCTAGGGGGGCGGTACTGGTTGCTAGGGGTTGATGCTGGTTGCCGGCGGCGGTGCTGGGTGGTGCCGGCTGTTGCTAGGGGCGGTGCTGGGTGTTACTAGGGGCAGTGCTGGGTGTTGCTAGGGGTGGTGCTGGGTGTTGTTAGGGGCGGTGCTGGGTGTTACTAGGGGCAGTGCTGGGTGTTGCTAGGGGTGGTGCTGGGTGTTGCTAGGGGCGGTGCTGGGTGTTAATAGGGGCAGTGCTGGGTGTCGCTAGGGGTGGTGCTGGGTGTCGCTAGGGGCGGTGCTGAGTGTTGCTAGGGGCGGTGCCGGGTGTTGCTAGGGGCGGTGCTGAGTGCTGCTATGGGGCGGAGCTGGTTGTTGCTAGGGGCGGTGCCGGGTGTTGCTAGGGGGCGTTGTCGGGTGATGGTGGGGGGGGGGCGGTGGTCGCTAGGGGCGGAGCCGGTGGTCGCTAGGGGCGGCCCTCACCCGGCCGCCTGCCGGCTGTAGGGCCCGCAGGCCCCCCAGGCGTCCAGCAGGGGCCCGCCGAGGGCCCGGCGGGCGGTGTGCTGCAGGCTGGCCCCGTGGAGCGTGGCGTGGAGGGCACGGGCGTACAGCTCCACATAGCGCGGCACCCCGGGGTGGGGGTGGGTCAGCCGCACCATGGCCACCGCCGCCGCCACCTGGGGTACAGACACAGGTTCAGACACAGGCTCAGACGGGGCTCAGACACAGGCTCAGACACAGGCTCAGACACAGGCTCAGACGGGGCTCAGACACAGGCTCAGACGGGGCTCAGACACAGGCTCAGACGGGGCTCAGACACAGGCTCAGACGGGGCTCAGACACAGGCTCAGACGGGGCTCAGACACAGGCTCAGACACAGGCTCAGACGGGGCTCAGACACAGGCTCAGACGGGGCTCAGACGGGGCTCAGAAACATGCTCAGACATTTTGTATATGAAGAAGATAATCGTTCTTCCATAATAGAGCAGCCCTAGCTCAGCCCCGCCCACCCGCGGGGCGTGGGGGCGCGGCCTCACCGCCTGATCCTCATTGGCCGAGGCCGACAGCAGCACAAAGGGGATGACCATGGGCAGGCAGCCAATGGCGTCCAGCTGGCTGTCGGGCGACGAGCCAATCAGCTTCTCAGACCTCTGCTCCGCGAACTCCAGGACCTGGAGAACAAAACGTCAGCAGAACCAGTGGAACCAGTGGAACCAGTAGAACCAGTGGAACCAGTAAAACCAGTGGAACCAGTAAAACCAGTGGAACCGGTAGAACCAGTACAAGGAGTGGAACCAGTACAACCAGTAAAACCAGTGGAACCAGTAGAACCAGTGGAACCAGTAGAACCAGTAGAACGAGTGGAACCAGTACAACCAGTACAATGAGTGGAACCAGTACAACCAGTAAAACCAGTGGAACCAGTAGAAACAGTGGAACCAATAGAACCAGTAGAACCAGTGGAACCAGTAGAACCAGTGGAACCGGTGGAACCAGTGGAACCAGTAAAACCAGTGGAACCAGTACAACCAGTTAAACCAGTACAACCAGTAAAACCAGTGGAACCAGTACAACAAGTAGAACCAGTACAACCAGTACAACCAGTACAACCAGCAGAACCAGTACAACCAGTACAACAAGGAACAGACTGGTGGTACTGGACAGCTCCCAGTAGGGGAGGGTCTAGGTGTCTGTGTGGGGTCTGGTCTGGTCTGGGTCTGGTCCTGGTCTGGGTGGGGTCTGGTCTGGGTGGGATCTGGTCTGGGTGGGGTCTGGGTGGGGTCCTGGTCTGGGTGGGGTCCTGGTCTGGGTGGGGTCTGGGTGGGGTCCTGGTCTGGGTGGGGTCTGGGTGGGGTCTGGGTGGGGTCCTGGTCTGGTCTGGGTGGGGTCTGGGTGGGGTCCTGGTCTGGTCCGGTCCGGGTCCTACCTGGTCCGGGGAGGTGGGTCTGGGTCCCCTCCAGTCCGAGTAGAAGCTGCGGTGGAAGGACTCTGCGTAGGTGTCGTTGTGCGTGCGGGGGGCGGTCAGGAAGGCCACGTAGTCGGCCAGCACGGCCCCTCGGGCCCCGGGGCCCCCCGGGGGGTCCGGGCCCTGGGCCAGGACCAGCGCCGCACGCAGAGCACAGAGCGCATTCAGCGTGTTGTCACCGGCAGCCATGCCTGAGCAGACCAGAGCAGACGAGCACAGAGAGATCAGAGAGAGACAGACCAGAGCAGAGGAGCACAGAGAGATCAGAGAGAGACAGACCAGAGCAGAGCAGCACAGAGAGATCAGAGAGAGACAGACCAGAGCAGAGGAGCACAGAGAGATCAGAGAGAGACAGACCAGAGCAGAGGAGCACAGAGAGATCAGAGAGAGACAGACCAGAGCAGAGCAGCACAGAGAGATCAGAGAGAGACAGACCAGAGCAGAGGAGCACAGAGAGATCAGAGAGAGACAGACCAGAGCAGAGCAGCACAGAGAGATCAGAGAGAGACAGACCAGAGCAGAGCAGCACAGAGAGATCAGAGAGAGACAGACCAGAGCAGAGGAGCACAGAGAGATCAGAGAGAGACAGACCAGAGCAGAGGAGCACAGAGAGATCAGAGAGAGACAGACCAGAGCAGAGCAGCACAGAGAGATCAGAGAGAGACAGACCAGAGCAGAGGAGCACAGAGAGATCAGAGAGAGACAGACCAGAGCAGAGCAGCACAGAGAGATCAGAGAGAGACAGACCAGAGCAGAGGAGCACAGAGAGATCAGAGAGAGACAGACCAGAGCAGAGGAGCACAGAGAGATCAGAGAGAGACAGACCAGAGCAGAGGAGCACAGAGAGATCAGAGAGAGACAGACCAGAGCAGAGGAGCACAGAGAGATCAGAGAGAGACAGACCAGAGCAGAGGAGCACAGAGAGATCAGAGAGAGACAGACCAGAGCAGAGGAGCACAGAGAGATCAGAGAGAGACAGACCAGAGGACCAGAGAGATCAGAGAGAGACAGACCAGACCAGAGCAGAGGAGCACAGAGAGATCAGAGAGAGATCATAGAGAGAGACAGACGGACAGACAGACAGACAGACAGACAGACAGACAGACAGACAGACAGACAGACAGACAGACAGACAGACAGACAGACAGACAGACAGACAGACAGACAGACCCTGGTGGTAGTGGACGCCCCCCCCTTTCCTCCAGAAGGCCAGCTTGTCGTGAAGGATGACCGTCCCGACCACGTCCGGTCCGCCCCGCGCCGGGGACCAGGAGGACCGCCCGCTGCCCGCTGGGGACCACTAACCAGGTTAACCAGGTAACTACCCATCAGGGCTGCACAGGGTTTATGGTTAACTAGGAGAACTACCTTAACTAGGTTAATTAGGCTAACGTACCGGGGTAGGACAGGGTTATGGTTAACTAGGTTAACATAACTAGGTTAGCCAGGTTAACTAAGCTAACATAACTAGGTTAACCAGCTTAACAGGGCTAACATACCGGGGTTGGACAGGGTTATGGTTAACTAGGCTAACATAACTAGGTTAACTAGTCTATAATAACTAGGTTAACCAGCTTAACAAGGCTAACATACCGGGGGCTGGACAGGGTTATAGTTAACTAGGTTAACCAGGTTAACCTAGTTAAGGTTAACGTACCGGGGTTGGACAGGGCTAGGATGCTGGAGGGGTGCCGGCCCCGGGGGGCCCTCAGACCGCTGATCCAGCCCTCGAAGTCGCGGTGGATGTGGCGCACGTCGTAGTACCAGTGGACGGGCATGGAGAGGGCGTCGCCCGCCGCCAGCCCCCACAGAGCCCCGCCCACCGCCCCCCGCACGGCCAGCCCCATCACACCCCCCTCCACAGCGGGGAGGAGAGAGAGAGAGGGAGAGAGGGAGAGATAGAGGGGGAGGGAGGGAGAGGGGGAGAGGGGGAGAGAGAGAGAGAGAGAGGGGGAGGGGGAGAGAGGGGGAGGGAGGGGGAGGGAGAGGGAGGAGAGAGAGAGAGAGAGAGAGAGAGAGGGGGAGGGAGGGAGAGGGGGAGAGGGGGAGAGAGAGAGAGAGAGGGGGAGGGGGAGAGAGGGGGAGGGAGGGGGAGGGAGAGGGAGGAGAGGGGGAGAGGGGGAGAGAGAGAGAGAGAGGGGGAGGGGGAGAGAGGGGGAGGGAGGGGGAGGGAGAGGGAGGAGAGAGAGAGAGAGAGAGAGAGAGAGAGAGAGAGAGAGAGAGAGAGAGAGAGAGAGAGAGAGAGAGAGAGAGAGAGAGAGAGAGAGAGAGAGAGAGAGAGGAGGAGTTCAGGTGAGTAGGACAGAGAGATGAGGAGTTCAGGTGAGGGGGAGAGAGAGGAGGAGTTCAGGTGAGGAGGAGCTGTTGGCCATTCTGGTGAAGATAACAATAGGACAGCAATATGAGTATAAATATACAAATACACAAATAGACAAGGTACTGGCTTTCTTGCTAATGTTGGTCAATATTAACTGATCGTATAGGGTGTGCTCTAACCAGCGTGTCACAACCAGCGTGTTATTATAATCAGTGTGTCATAACCAGTGTGTCATAACCAGTGTTTTATAACAGGTTTTTTATAACCAGTGATCGATTGACTAACATTGCAGATTTGACCGATTTCTTGTGTTTTGGTCACACAGCTCACTTCAACAACACAATCATAATAATAACATACCGGTGTTACACCGAATTCTGCGACCCACCGAAAAGTCTGACCCCATGGGGCGCTGTTGCACATTTTCTGCAACATGCAAGCAGCACGAGTTTGAAGTAGACTGGCATGAAGTCGATAAAACGGTGTGCATTATAACAAAAACATAAATAAAACATAAAATCTCCCCCCACCCCTTCACCTTGTTATTTGCAATGTGCTTAATAAATATATTTGATTTTATTAGCATTTAACAGACCCATACAATGGATAGGGCGTTTAGTACGGTCCATCACCGTTGCATCTTTCCCCATAAAAAGCTACAGTCAGTGTTTAATTAGTTTATTTACCTTTGAGCATTGCCTATAGTAGGCAACTGTGTAAAATGCTGTTTAGAATTAACGTTTGTATCAAGAAAAGAAAGACACGCCCCCTGGGATCACACTTTCCGGTGGATCTTAGAATTCGTAGTAACACCGGCAGCATAAACTTAATAATAATAATTATAATAATAATAATAATAATAATAATAATAATAATAATAATAATAATAATAATAATAACAACAACAACAAAAATATGAATAACTACTAATATTAATCATCATAATTATAATCATAATTATAACGATCATAATAAAAGTGACAGTAGAATAAAATGCTATAAAAAATTGAATAAACACCCATAATGAGAGTACGATCTCACCTTCAACTCCAGGTGTCGGCAGATGCTTTAATATTAAGCGAGATCTTAAGTGGTGGACGGGTTAAGTTAATCCTTTAAGTTAAAGTGACTCCTGAAGGAGGTGACCCAACATGGACAGTCCGCTCCGAGTGTCACGGCGGGTTTACACTCCTTTAAGAGCAGAAAGAGGGGCAGAAGGAGAATATGTAAGATGCGCTTTGTGCTCATTTCATAACTGCGCCTAAAACACGCCCACTACGGGGTCAGGGAAGGCTCAAACACAAACGCGTTTTCGCGTTTGTGCCTTTCCCGTTGCCGTAGTGGGCAACGGGAACCGTAGGGAGTTAACTAAATAAGGCAAAATAGCGGAACTGGCGGGAGCGGTTGACGCGTGGATGACGCCATGAGGACAGCGGGACAATAACAACGCGGGGCATTGTGGGGAGTAAAAAGTAAACCGGAGGTATTGTGGGTAAAATAGTGGCAAATGAATGAAAAGCTGAGTACAACACACGCTGTTCTCGGAGAACCGGGGAAGACCTCGACCGGCACTCAGTACACCTTCAGGAGGAGATCAGGACCTGAGAGACATGGACCAGAAGGCTTCTGGTGAGAAGAATCTCTCAATATAAACATCTCCTCTGGTGAGACGGACCTCTCACTAATAACATCTCCCCTTCTGGTGAGACGGACCTCTCACTATTAACGTCTCCCCTTCTGGTGAGACAAACCTCTCACTAATAACATCTCCTCTGGTGAAACAGACCTCTCACTAATAACATCTCCTCTGGTGAGACAAACCTCTCACTATTAACGTCTCTTCCGGTGAACCTCTACTCTGACTAATAACATCTCTGGTGAGACAGATCTCTCACTAATAACATCTCTGGTGAGATGGACCTCTCACTAATAACATCTCCTCTGGTGAGACAAACCTCTCACTAATAACATCTCTGGTGAGATGGACCTCTCACTAATAACATCTCTGGTGAGACGGACCTCTCACTATTAACGTCTCCTCTTCTGGTGGACCTCTACTCTCACTAATAACATCTCCTGGAACATTTCATCGTATGTGAATCTGGGAGCAGGCCCTCAGTGTGTGTGTGTGTGTGTGTGTGTGTGTGTGTGTGTGTGTGTGTCCTCAGTGGCACGGGTGTTCTGGGAGCGGTCAGATGTGGACGGGGTTCTGGACAGAGTGTGTGGATACCTTGAGGCACTGCGGGGCCGCCTGAAGGGCCAGACCGCCACGCACACAGGTACCTGCTGTCCGTCTGTCTGTCTGTCTGTCTGTCCTCATATCTACCTGTCTGACTGTCTGTTCTATATGTTCTGTGTGTTCTATCTCTATAGACTATGTCCAGGGCCTCAGGCTGGTGCGGCTGGTGGAGGCGGGGTCAACCCCCGGGACTGCTGACTCCTCCCCCATCCATGATGTCATCAACACAGGTCTGAAGGACTCAGCTCTACACCCCATCTGTGTGTCGGGTGGAGGAGGTGGTGTATCACTACACAAGCTCCTCCACCTCCTCCCTCTGTGTGTTGGGAGGAGGTGTAGTGATTCGCCTCCAGGTGGAGGAGGATCAGTACTCCTCCACCCCCTCCAACCTCTGTGTGTCGGGTGGAGGAGGAGGAGTACTGATCCACCTCCATGTGGAGGAGGAGGTAGAAGGAGTGCATGGACCCTCTGTGGTATTGCGGCTCTAATCTGTTCTCTCCTCCTGTTGTCTCCAGGGCTCCTGAACACCTCCGAGGAGGAGGAGGAGGTGGAGGAGGAGGAGGTGGTGGAGGAGGAGGAGGAGATGGAGGAGATGGAGGAGGAGGAGGTGGAGGAGGAGGTGCTGTCTGCTGACCAGCAGGAGGAGCATGTGTCTGGCCCTCAGGTCCTCTACCAGCCACACCAGTGCACCAAGGTAACGGCTTTATAACGTCACCGCGGTAACCCCACCGCAAAACATCCCCATGGTATTACTGCATCCTATGTGATGGTCACGTGACCATCATGGGTCCATCATGTGCTGGTCATGTGATCATCATGTGCTGGTCATGTGACCGTCATGTACTGGTCAGGTGACGGTCATGTGCTGGACATGTGACCGTCATGTACTGGTCACGTGACGATCATGTGCTGGACATGTGACGGTCATGTGGTGGTCATGTGTCCATCACGTGGCGGTCATGTGGTGGTCATGTGACAGTCATGTGCTGGTCATGTGACGACCATGTGTCCATCACATGAGGGTCATGTGTCCATCACGTGGCGGTCATGTGGTGGTCATGTGTCCCTCACGTGGCGGTCATGTGGTGGTCATGTGTCCATCACGTGGCGGTCATGTGGTGGTCATGTGCCCCCCCAGGCCTGCGTGCCCAGCCTGCCCAGGTGCAACCAGCCCTTCTGGGGGCAGAACCCCCTGAAGGTGCCCCAGCTCTGTGGCTTCAGGAGGCTCGGCGGGCAGGAAGTGACCTCAGAGGACCTCGTCTACGTCACCCCCTGTGGACTCTGCCTGCGTAGTCATGACGACGTGATGCGTTTCCTGTTCGCCACAGAGAGCTACGACGTCCTGCAGGTGAGAGCCGGTGTTACCATAGCAACCAGGACCAGCGTCCTCACATAGAAGCTACCGGTTATATTAGTGACCAGAGACCGGTTATATTAGTGACCAGAGACCGGTTATATTAGTGACCAGCGACCGGTTACATTAGTGACCAGGTACCGGTTATATTAGTGACCAGGTACCGGTTATATTAGTGACCAGAGACCGGTTATATTAGTGACCAGGTCTAGGTTATATTAGTGACCAGGTACCGGTTATATTAGTGACCAGCGACCGGTTATATTAGTGACCAGCGACCGGTTATATTAGTGACCAGGTGCCGGTTATATTAGTGACCAGCGACCGGTTATATTAGTGACCAGGTACCGGTTATATTAGTGACCAGCGACCGGTTATATTAGTGACCAGAGACCGGTTATATTAGTGAACAGAGACCGGTTATATTAGTGAACAGAGACCGGTTATATTAGTGACCAGAGACTGGTTACATTAGTTAACAGAGACCGGTTATATTAGTGTCCAGGTTATATTAGTGACCAGTTGTTTTTAGACCAGGTTATAACTGTAGGTGTGTTTAAACCAGGTAAAGGTTGTGTGCAGGTGTTTTAGACCAGGTAGAGGTGGTGTAAAGGTAGTGTGGAGGTGTGTTTAGACCAGGTAGAGGTGGTGTAAAGGTGGTGTGGAGGTGTGTTTAGACCAGGTAGAGGTGGTGTGCAGGTGTTTTTAGACCAGGTAGAGGTGGTGTAAAGGTAGTGTGGAGGTGTGTTTAGACC
Organism: Gadus morhua; assembly: GCF_902167405.1. Lineage (NCBI taxonomy): Eukaryota > Metazoa > Chordata > Actinopteri > Gadiformes > Gadidae > Gadus > Gadus morhua. The sequence continues at coordinate 43,142,378 of NC_044051.1, forward strand.
AGGTAGAGGTGGTGTGGACGTGTGTTTAGACCAGGTAGAGGTGGTGTAAAGGTGAGGTGGAGGTGTGTTTAGACCAGGTAGAGGTGGTGTAAAGGTAGTGTGGAGGTGTGTTTAGACCAGGTAGAGGTGGTGTAAAGGTGGTGTGGAGGTGTGTTTAGACCAGGTAGAGGTGGTGTAAAGGTGGTGTGGAGGTGTGTTTAGACCAGGTAGAGGTGGTGTAAAGGTGGTGTGGAGGTGTGTTTAGACCAGGTAGAGGTGGTGTAAAGGTGGTGTGGAGGTGTGTTTAGACCAGGTAGAGGTGGTGTAAAGGTAATGTGGAGGTGTGTTTAGACCAGGTGGTGGTGGTGGTGTAAAGGTAGTGTGGAGGTGTGTTTAGACCAGGTAGAGGTGGTGTAAAGGTGGTGTGGAGGTGTGTTTAGACCAGGTAGAGGTGGTGTAAAGGTAATGTGGAGGTGTGTTTAGACCAGGTAGAGGTGGTGTAAAGGTGGTGTGGAGGTGTGTTTAGACCAGGTTAAGGTGGAGTGGAGGTGTGGTCCCCAGCTACAGGTGGTGCAACGCCCTGTCTGCGCCACCAGGTGGAGTGCAGGTGTGTTTAGACCAGGTAGAGGTGGAGGTGTGGTCCCCAGCTACAGGTGGTGCAATGCCCTGTCTGCGCCACCAGGTGGAGTGGAGGTGTGTTTAGACCAGGTAGAGGTGGAGGTGTGGTCCCCAGCTACAGGTGGTGCAACGCCCTGTCTGCGCCACCAGGTGGAGTGAAGGTGTGTTTAGACCAGGTAGAGGTGGAGGTGTGGTCCCCAGCTACAGGTGGTGCAACGCCCTGTCTGCGCCACCAGGTGGAGTGGAGGTGTGTTTAGACCAGGTAGAGGTGGAGGTGTGGTCCCCAGCTACAGGTGGTGCAACGCCCTGTCTGCGCCACCAGGTGGAGTTCTTCACCTTCAACGCGGCGGTGCGGCTGGACCCGCCCCTCGCGGCCGGGCCCCGCCTCCCGGAGCTGGACCTGAGCCGCGGCCTGGAGCCCGCCCCGGTGGAGCTGTGCCCGGGCGCGGCCGGGGAGCGGCCCCGCGACTTCCGCTACCGCAAAGACCGCTGGCCGCACGGCTGCTTCCTGTCGCCGCCGGCGCTGTTCCACACCTGCTGCGACTGCGAGGACGGCTGCGAGGACGCCGCCCGCTGCGCCTGCCGGGGGCGGACCGCCGGGGCGGGGGGCTACGCCCACCACAGCCTGCCCCGCCCCCTGGAGGCAGGGTGAGGCCAGCAATGAACCACAACCTGCCCACTAAAGGCAGGGTGAGGACACACCACAACCTGCCCACTAAAGGCAGGGTGTGGCTAAACCACAACCTGCCCCCTAGAGGCAGGGTGAGGCTACACCACAACCTGCCCCCTAGAGGCAGGGTGAGGCTACACCACAACCTGCCCCCTAGAGGCAGGGTGAGGCTACACCACAGCCTGCCCCGCCCCCTAGAGGCAGGGTGAGGCTACACCACAACCTGCCCCCTAGAGGCAGGGTGAGGCTACACCACAGCCTGCCCCGCCCCCTAGAGGCAGGGTGAGGCTACACCACAGCCTGCCCCGCCCCCTAGAGGCAGGGTGAGGCTACACCACAACCTGCCCCTAGGGGCAGGTTGTGGTGTAGCCTCACCCTGCCTTTAGTGGTCTCCTGTGTGCTGGTGGAGTGGGCCCCCTGGTGCGGCTGTGAGTGGTCTCCTGTGTGCTGGTGGAGTGGGGCCCCTGGTGCGGCTGTGAGTGGTCTCCTGTGTGCTGGTGGAGTGGGCCCCCTGGTGCTGGTGGAGTGGGCCCCCTGGTGCGGCTGTGAGTGGTCTCCTGTGTGCTGGTGGAGTGGGCCCCCTGGTGCTGGTGGAGTGGGGCCCCTGGTGCTGGTGGAGTGGGGCCCCTGGTGCGGCTGTGAGCGGTCTCCTGTGTGCTGCAGGCTGGTGGAGTGCGGCCCCTGGTGCGGCTGTGAGCGGGCGCGCTGTCAGAACCGTCTGGCCCAGCGGGGGGTGAGGGTCCGCCTCCAGGTGTTCCAGGGCTCCGCCCACGGGGGCTGGGGAGTGCGTTGCCGTGACGACCTGGACCAGGGCACCTTCATCTGCACCTACGCCGGTAAGAGGAGCGACCCCCCCTCCCTGCCGCTGGGTGTGGGGTCCTGTTACCATGGAAACCATCAACCTCCCTCTGCCTTTCGCTCTCAGGGCTGGTCCTGAGGAAGGGGCGTGACCCAGAGCAGGCTCCGCCCCCGGGGGGGTTGGGGGCGGAGCTCCCGTCCGACGACGACGTGGAGGTAATCACTGAGTGGCTGGTCCCGCCCCTGACAGACGGAGCCCCGCCCACCGCAGCCCCGCTGCATGTCCCGGTCATCCAGGGACCGTCAGAGACGCCCCGCCTGACCCCTCCCATAGCCCCCCAAGAGTCCCTGCAGACCCAGACCCAAGAGACCCAGACCCTACAGACCCAGACCCTACAGACCCAGACCCTACAGACCCAGACCCTACTGGACCAGACCCTACAGCACCAGACCCTACAGACCCAGACCCTACTGGACCAGACCCTACAGACCCAGACCCTACAGACCCAGACCCTACTGGACCAGACCCTACAGACCCAGACCCTACTGGACCCGACCCTACAGACCCAGACCCTACTGGACCAGACCCTACTGGACCAGACCGTACAGACCCAGACCCTACTGGACCAGACCCAAGAGACCCAGATCCTACTGGACCAGACCCTACTGGACCAGACCCAGACCCTACTGGACCAGACCCAAGAGACCCAGACCCTACTGGACCAGACCCAAGAGACCCTGACCCAAGAGACCCAGACCCTATTGGACCAGACCCTACTGGACCAGACCCTACAGACCCAGACCCTACTGGACCAGACCCTACTGGACCAGACCCTACTGGACCAGACCCTACAGGACCAGACCCCACTGGACCAGACCCTACAGACCCAGACCCTACAGACCCAGACCCTACTGGACCAGACCCTACAGACCCAGACCCTACAGGACCAGACCCTACAGACCCAGACCCTACAGGACCAGACCCAAGAGACCCAGCCGAACCTGGACCCAGAGCCCCTGAATGGGGCCGGCCAATCAGCCGTGCGGGAGGAGCCAGTTGCCGTGGCGACCGCTGAGCACAGGTTCAGGGCTCCACCAGTGAGGAAGAGGAAGAGAGAGGAGGAAGACGTTTACTATCTGGATGCCACCAAGGAGGGCAATGTGGCTCGCTTCCTAAACGTAGGTCTGCTGGTCTCTACTGGTCTATACTGTCTCTAATTGTCTCTACTGGTCTCTGTTGGTCTCTACTGGTCTATACTGGTCCCTACTGGTTTCTCTCTCTCTCTACAGCATAGCTGCCGTCCGAACCTCTTCACCCAGAGTGTCTTCACGGACACCCAGGACCCCACCTTCCCCCTGGTTGCCTTCTTCACTTCCAGGTCAGAGGACACCCTGTTCCCCTCATAGTGACTGTTCACCTGTTAGTGATTATTCACCAGGACCTGTTAGTGACTGTTCACCTGTTAGTGCCTAATCACCTGGACCTGTTAGTGCCTGTTCACCAGGACCTGTTGGTGACTATTCACCAGGACCTTTTAGTGACTGTTCACCTGTTAGTGCCTGTTACCCAGGACCAGTTAGTGACTGTTCACCTGTTAGTGCCTGTTAACCAGGACCAGTTAGTGACTGTTCACCTGTTAGTGCCTGTTACCCAGGACCAGTTAGTGACTGTTCACCTGTTAGTGACTGGTGACTGTTCACCTGTTAGTGAATGTGCACCAGGACCTGTTAGTGACTGTTCACCTGTTAGTGACTGTTCACCTGTTAGTGACTGTTCACCTGTTAATGACTGTTCACCTGTTAGTGACTGTGCACAGGACCTTTTACTGACTGTTCACCTTTTAGTGACTGTTCACCTTTTAGTGGACTGTTCACCTGTTAGTGACTGTTCACCTGTTAGTGACTGTGCACAGGACCTTCTAGTGACTGTTCACCTTTTAGTGACTGTTCACCTGTTAGTGACTGTTCAACAGGATCCGTTAGTGACTGTTCACCTGTTAGTGACTGTTCACCAGGACCTGTTAGTGACTGTTCACCAGGACCTGTTAGTGACTGTGCACAGGACCTTTTAGTGACTGTTCACCTTTTAGTGACTGTTCACCTGTTAGTGGACTGTTCACCTGTTAGTGACTGTGCACAGGACCTTTTAGTGACTGTTCACCTTTTAGTGACTGTTCACCTGTTAGTGGACTGTTCACCTGTAAGTGACTGTTCAACAGGATCCGTTAGTGACTGTTCACCTGTGAGTGACTGGTGACTGTTCACCTGTTAGTGACTGTTCACCAGGAACTGTTAGTGACTGTTCACCTGGACCTGTTAGTGGTTGTTCACCTGTTAGTGACTGTTCACCTGTTAGTGACTGTTCACCTAGACCTGTTAGTGGCTGTTCACCTGTTAGTGCCTGTTACCCAGGACCAGTTAGTGACTGTTCACCTGTTAGTGACTGGTGACTGTTCACTTGTTAGTGACTGTGCACCAGGACCTTTTAGTGACTGTTCACCTGTTAGTGACTGTTCACCAGGATCTGTTAGTGACTGTTCACCTGTTAGTGACTGGTGATTGTTCAGCTGTTAGTGACTGTTCACCAGGACCTGTTAGTGACTGATCACCTGGACCTGTTAGTGACTGTTCACCTGTTAGTGACTGTTCACCAGGACCTGTCAGTGACTGTTCACCAGGACCTGTTAGTGACTGTTCACCTGGACCCGTTAGTGGCTGTTCACCTGTTAGTGACTGTTCACCTGTTAGTGGCTGTTCACCAGGACCTGTTAGTGACTGTTCACCTGTTAGTGACTGTTCACCTGGACCTGTTAGTGGCTGTTCACCTGTTAGTGACTGTTCACCTGTCAGTGGCTGTTCACCAGGACCTGTTAGTGACTGGTCACCTGTTAGTGACTGTTCACCTGTTGGTGCCTGTTACCCAGGACCAGTTAGTGACTGTTCTACTGTTGGTGACTGTTACCACGGACAGGTTAGTGACTGTGCACCTGTTAGTGACTGTGCACCAGGACCTGTTAGTGCCTGTTGACCTTTTAGTGACTGTTCCCCTGTTAGTGACTGTTCACCTGTTACTGACTGTTACCCAGGATCTGTTAGTGACTGTTCACCTGTTAGTGACTGGTGACTGTTCACCTGTTAGTGACTGTTCACCTGTTAGTGACTGTTCACCAGGACCTGTTAGTGACTGTTCACCTGTTAGTGCCTGTCCACCTGTTAGTGACTGTTACCCAGGACCTGTTAGTGACTGTTCACCTGTTATTGCCTGTTCACCAGGACCTGTTAGTGACTATTCACCAGGACCTGTTATTGACTGATCACCTGTTAGTGACTGTTCACCTGTTAGTGCCTGTCCACCTGTTAGTGACTGTTACCCCGGACCTGTTAGTGACTGTTCACCTGTTAGTGACCGTTCACCTGTTAGTGACTGTTCACCAGGACCTGTTAGTGGCTGTTCACCTCTTAGTGCCTGTCCACCTGTTAGTGCCTGTCCACCTGTTAGTGACTGTTACCCAGGACCTGTTAGTTACTGTTCACCTGTTAGTGATTGTTCATCAAGACCTGTAACTGACTGTTACCCAGGACCTGTTAGTGAATGTCAATCTGTTAGTGGCTGTCCACCTGTTAGTGCCTGTTCACCTTACTGACTGTTCACCTGTTAGTGACTGTTCACCAGGACCTGTTAGTGCCTGTTCACTTAGTGTTGACATGTTGTTGTTTGTTTGTTTGTTTGTTTGTTTGTTTTGTAGAGTGATCAAGGCCGGCACCGAGCTCACCTGGAAGTGCTCTCCGGACACAGGAAGTTCTTCTCAAGGACAGGAAGTGGCGTGCCAGTGTGGGCATGAGGACTGCGAGGGTGTCACCAACGGCAACCAGGCGGTTTGTGAAGTGTGTGACGCGCATGAGGGCGTGCATGAGGGCGTGCATGAGGGCGTGCACGAGGGAGTGCACGAGGGTGTCTGCGGGCCAGAGGCGTGACGTCACATCACACCGTTCACCAGAACCAACCGTTGTTTTTTTTACATTTTTCTACGATCCCACGTTGAATTAAAAGGTTTCTACAGTCGACCGGTCTGCTGTCTGTCTGTCTGTCTGTCTGACCACACCATGGGACCGCCGCCCACTTGTTAGGGTTACTGTAGAGTGAGATTATGACTAGAAGAGTGAGGCGGCCGGGGTAGTTAGTGAGTCGGCCGGGGTAGTTAGTGAGTCGGCCGGGGTAGTTAGTGAGGCGGCCGGGGTAGTTAGTGAGTCGGCCGGGGTAGTTAGTGAGGCGGCCGGGGTAGTTAGTGAGGCGGCTGTGGTAGTTAGTGAGGCGGCCGGGGTAGTTAGTGAGTCGGCCGTGGTAGTTAGTGAGTCGGCCGTGGTAGTTAGTGAGTCGGCTGTGGTAGTTAGTGAGGCGGCTGTGGTAGTTAGTGAGGCGGCCGGGGTAGTTAGTGAGTCGGCTGTGGTAGTTAGTGAGTCGGCTGATTTTAATAATTTCTTAGTTTTAATAATCCTTCATTCAAATACCCAGGTGAAATTTTGTATTCTTCAGGGTATTGCAAATATATTTTAAGCATACGAATACTTTACTTCAATACTTTTTGTGCTTCATTTCAACTATGTTTAACGTGTACTTCAATTCACTCAAAATAAATATACAAATTCTGCAACAATTAAAGTGAAATTGCACCAGTGGTAGCTGCTGGTCTTTCAAAGAGGGGAAGCTCATTTTCGGCCTACATCATATCAATTGTGAATTTATTCATATGTCAATTCCTCTCTCTGTTCCCTTTCAAGGGAATGCGCTGTGACCCTGTCATACCAACTAGCTGTCTTTTCCAGTGACTTGACCAGTGTCCCCTCAATGGCCAGGAGAGCTGGCTGCTTAAACAGCCTTGGCCCATTGTGTTACGGGTGTAGGACTTGAGCCGCTTTAAACAGAAGCTCCTTTCTACACCTGCAGATGTAGCTCCAACTGTTGCCACTAATGAGAACACTCTGTAAAGCTGAGGCATTGCACTGCCCAACTCCATGTCTTCAAGGAACACCAAGGAATCACAGTTTTCATCTGTCACCCTGCAGGTCCTGATCTGAATACAGGACTTAAATCCAGACCTAAGGCTCCCTGAATCAAAGTGATGGCCAACTACCAAAGTGACATTAAACTCGAACAAGGAAATGTGGGAATTCTGTTAAACTGAAACAAGGAATTGTGTGTATAAGTGTGTGAAATGTACGATGAAAATTGTCATGCAATTTCGCCAAGAAAATATCAAGAAATAGGTTTCAGTTGTCTTTCACATCGCTTACGAAATCGATCGGATTGAGGATTAGAAAGAGCTCCGGCGACTTTTTATGGTTCAAAATTGCTGTCAATCAAACGGCAACTCAGTCTTTCGCAGACCCTCCAATCATCACGCAGAAGCCCAGCATCCAGGCCAGCCCACTCCTCCATTCACCCCCAGAGACGCTGAGGGTCCGTGGGAGGGACATAATCGCAGCATTATCCAATGACCGTCGATTTTAGACGGATTTAAAGCAGCTGTTCTATACAGCCCACTTGATGTCGATGGATGCTGTGTTGCAACAGGCAAATGCCCCACTGTGACGCTAGATTAACAAACCCCTGCCGCAAAGGACCTAGGGGTACGCCAGAGGTCCAATTTGCGACGGTCCTCCAAACACATCCCCAAAATATGAATGGGTTTCAATGGAGAGAAAGTAATTATTTTCTGGTCCTAGTCTTTATATGCCTCGGATTACACATATGTTGATTGTGGATTTAAATGATATTTTTTCATAAATAAATAAACATTTTCGTGAAGAAGTTTGATATGTTAGGTTTTTTCCAAGGGGAGGATAAAAGCATCAAAATATGTGAAAACCATTATAAATTGGGGCACGCGGAGAGTTTCAGTTAGGCCGATGCGCAATTGTCGGTCTTGTCCACGCCAGTCGCAGGGAACGCGTCATTGTGTTTGTGCTACGGCCTTTAACTGTACAATCGCACAATAAACAGTCAAACTCTTTACATGAAAAACGATCATTTAAATCAACAAACAATTTATGTGTAATCCGGGGCATATAAAGACTGGGACCAGAAAATAATTACTTTCTCTCCATTGAAACCCATTCATATTTTTCGATCTCAAAGGGCTCATGTGCTCTACCTGAAGGGCCGCGTGACTTCGCCACTCGATTGTATATTGTAAAAAAAAAAAATACTAAATTCATTATAATATTTAATTATAGTGTTAATTTAGTGAGCAATGGAAAGCACACAGGTGATCCGGTCCAAACCTCCGGTAGATCCTTTATTATGTCCATGGGTAGATCCCATGGGACACATGAGATCGTAAAATAGGAATGGGTTTCAATGCAGAGAAAGTAATTATTTTCTGGTCCCAGTCTTTATATGACCCGGATTACACACATGTTGTTTGTGGATTTAAATGAAAAATTGTCATGTCAAGAGTTTGGCCGTTTATTGTGAAATTGTTCAGTTAAAAAAGCTGTTGAGAAAACACAAAATTATAATTCAATTCCACAAACAACATATGTGTTATCCAGGGCATATAAAGACTGGGACCAGAAAATAAATACTTTCTCTGCATTGAAACACATTCACATTTTGCGATCTCACAGGTCCCATGGGGCCTACCCGAAGGACCCCCCTCCGCGGGGTCACGTGACCCTGTCTGTGAGGTCACGTGACTGAAGGGCGCTAGTGTTTACCTCGGGAGCCCCAGAGAGGACTCTCCAGAACCACGTCCAGCCCGTAGCCCACCATGACCGCTCTGACCGCGACCCCCCCGGCCATCTGCCTGCTGCTCCTCGGCCTGGCGAGCCGCTGCTCCGGGCTCCACATCCCGCCGCACGACGCCGTGGCCCGGGTAGCGCGCTTCGTGGCCAACCAGGTGACCTGGGCCTCCATGGCCACCATCTCCTCCCACGACCCGGTCCGCGGACAGCCCTTCTCCAACGCCTTCTCCGTCAGCGACGGGCCGCTGGGCCGCGGCTCCGGGGTGCCTTACTTCTACCTCACCCGCATGGAGGTCTCCGTCCAGGACCTGAAGGTGAGCCACGGGGGAAAGCTGGTTAGGGCGGTTAGAGTTGGTTAGTTAAGGTGGTAGGTTCGAGATGGTTAGGTTAGAGGTGGTTGGTTTAGTTTAGGGTAGAGTTGGTTAGGTTACAAGTAGTTGGTTTAGGTTAGTGGAGGTTAGGGTAGAGTTGGTTGGTTAAGGTGTTAGGTTAGATGTGGTTGGTTAAGGTACTATGTTAGCGAGGGTTAGTTTAGGTGAGGTTAGGTTAGTAATTTAGTTGTTATATTACTACGGTTATGGGTTAGTTTAGATGTTATGTAACTGCGGTTATTGGTTAGTTTAGATGTTATGTAACTACTATTATGGGTTAGTTTAGGTGTTGTCTAACTATTATTAATTCAGACGTTGTGTTATAGGTTAAGTACCTATGAGTTGAGGTGATGTGTAACTATGGGTTAGTTTAGGTGTTGTGTAATTATGGGTTGGTTTAGGTATTGTATAACTAGGGGTTAGTTTAGGTGATGTGTAACTACGGGTTAGTGTAGGTGTTGTGTAACTAGGTTAAAGGTTCTGTTTGTTTCGGATCTGTTGGTTTGGGATCTCGCTTCAAATACCAACCCACCCAACATCGTTGGTACAACCTTTATGTAACTCAACTATTATGTTGCGGTGTTTGGTAACCACGGTGATTCAGCAGATTTTCAGTCACATGGTGACAGCTGGTCCTCTCTGATAAGGTTTTATGGTTGGAGGAGTAGGGGTTACAAGATCCAGATAGGGAACTTCTAGAAGGTCTCGTCCCTCTGTAAGGGTTACCACCCACAACTAACTGAACCTACTGGGGAGGTCGTTAAGGAGCAGGAAGGGGTTGGACAGTACAGAGACAGGTCGTTAAGGAGCAGGTAGGGGTTAGACAGTACAGAGACAGGTCACTAAGGAGCAGGTAGGGGTTAGACAGTACAGAGACAAGTCATTAAGGAGCAGGTAGGGGTTAGACAGTACAGAGACAGGTCGTTAAGGAGCAGGTAGGGGTTAGACAGTACTGAGACAGGTCATTAAGGAGCAGGTAGGGGTTAGACAGTACAGAGACAGGCCACTAAGGAGCAGGTAGGGGTTAGACAGTAGAGAGACAGGTCATTAAGGAGCAGGTAGGGGTTAGACAGTACAGAGACAGGTCATTAAGGAGCAGGTAGGGGTTAGACAGTACAGAGACAGGTCATTAAGGAGCAGGTAGGGGTTAGACAGTACAGAGATGGGTCATTAAGGAGCAGGTAGGGGTTAGACAGTACAGAGACAGGTCCTTAAGGAGCAGGTAGGGGTTAGACAGTACAGAGACAGGTCATTAAGGAGCAGGTAGGGGTTAGACAGTAGACAGGTCATTAAGGAGCAGGTAGGGGTTAGACAGTACAGAGACAGGTCCTTAAGGAGCAGGTAGGGGTTAGACAGTACAGAGACAGGTCATTGAGGAGCAGGTAGGGGTTAGACAGTACAGAGACAGGTCATTAAGGAGCCGCTGGGGTTAGGCAGTACTAACTGGGGTGCTGTGCTGCAGGTGAACCCCCAGGCCTCCCTCTCCATGTCCCTGGCCCAGACGGACTACTGCGCCCAGCAGGGCTTCGACCCCCAGAGCCCGCTGTGTGCCCACGTCATCCTGTCAGGGTCCGTCCTGCAGGTGAGCCCCCGCATCACACACCCAGCTGGAGCCTTCACTACCGGTAGCCATGGCAACCCGTACCCAGGGAAACCAGTAGGCATGGCAACTCTTTGTATTGACAACCATTAGCAACCAATAGCCAGGACAACCAGTAGCCATGACAACCAGTAGCAACCAATAGCCAGGACAACCAGTAGCCATGACAACCAGTAGCCGTAGCAACCAGTAGCCATGACGACCAGTAGCCATGATATCCAGTAGCCATGTCAACCAGTAGCCACCCATAATCATGGCAACCAGTAGCATCAGCCATGACAACAGTAGGCATGACATTGAGTCGCCATGACGGCCTTCAGCATCAGGACCCCCTGATGCGGGTGGTCCCAGTCAGACCAGTCAGACCAGTGAAGCTGTGATCCTCCAGGTCAACGACACTGCGGAGGCGGAGTTTGCCAAGAAGTGGTTGTTCTGGCGTCACCCCGAGATGGTGGACTGGCCCTCCGACCACGACTGGTTCTTCGCCAAGTTCAACATCAGCCAGGTCTGGGGGCGGGGCTTCAGGGAGGGGAGGGTGTGGTCCCTGTGTTGTGGGCGGAGTCTGTGTGTTGTGGGTGTTGTGGGTGGGGCTAACTGTGTGTTGTGGGTGTGGTCTGTGTGTTGTGGGTGTGGTCTGTGTCTTGTGTGTTGTGGGTGTGGTCTGTGTGTTGTGGGTGTTGTCTGTGAGTCGTGGGCGGGGCTAACAGTAAATTGAATTTAATGTACATTTATTTGTAAAGCACATTTAAAAAACAACAACAGTTGATCAAAGTGCTATAAAAAATAAAAGATAAAACAAACAACAATAAAACAAGTAAAAATCATACATCTGAGTCGCTGATAATAATAGTGACAATACTAATATAATAATAATAAAAACAGTAATAACAATGATAATGTAGGCTAGAAGTTAACCCAATGTAATGAATTGATATGCAATCAGGATCAAAAGACTAAAAGTACGGCCACACTGAACGCATTACGCGCATTAGAGGCGTTGTAAATCAGCATTCTTGAATAGGAAACCACTGGTTTAGGCTCGTAGATGCGTTACACGCCCTGAAGCAGCGCGTTAGGCGTGTTGGACGCACCGAAATAATGCACCCAACGCGCAGAGTTAAAAAAATTTAACTTTTGACGCGCCTACGTGTGACACTTAGCCGCGATAGCCAATCAGCGTTGAGCTTGACCCGATGTCACTGGCAGAGAGACGGAGGACGCACAGAAGCAGAAAGAACATGGATGACCACGTCATCGATTCAGTGTGTGCTGAAACGATGAGGAAGTTGGTGAAACTCACCCCGCTGTGAGCGCCTACAGAGGACGTCGTGCACTAGAGTTTATATTCTCTGCCCGAGCCCGAGCCGTCCCGCGGGCCGGGTCGGGCCGGGCCTTTGATCGAGCGTTTGTGTTGTTGTTTTTTAATCATTGCTTTATTAGCCTAATCTGAGGAGTAATCAATGCCATAAACAGAAATATTCTAGGACTTTATTACACGGGTCTTCTCAATGCCGTGGAACGCTCCGTTCACTTGCATGGGTAGTAGTCCGGTGACTTGTCAACCCCAGCGTCTTCGGTTGCTAAGCGACGTCAACGTCTTTGGCAGACTATTTCTCTGCAGATCAACGCTACGAATGCTGCTAACGAATAAATCGTAAAAAGACACGCCATGTGAAGTTAGTGAAGTTTTGGCAAGTAGCCGTGTAATAAGCGGGATAATGTATAGAACGTCGAAAATAAGCCCCTTCAGGGGCGAAGCAAGACACCTGCGCTGGGCGGGTTCATCTAGCTGCGTAGGCGCGTCGGGCGCGTTGATCCATTTTTGTGACACACCATGATCAAGCGTCAGGTTAGGCGTGTTACGCGCGTAACGCGTTCAGTGTTGCCGTACCTTAAAATATGAGATAAAGATGCGGTAAAACAAAGGTTAAACTGAATTAAAGGCAGTAGAGTAGAGATGGGCTCTAAGATTGAACAGTGTGTGTGTTGCAGGTGTGGGTGCTGGACTACTTTGGGGGGGTGAAGACCGTAACCCCTGAAGAATACTTCCAGGCCACGCCCTTCAGGAAGCACCCCCACTCCGGGTGAACTGGCCGTCGCCGCGGCGACCCGCCGGCGCCCTCTGACCCCTGCCCCCGTCAGTAGTGATTGAGTCGGGGGTTGGGGGGGAGAGGGAGTTCCGGAGGTGTGGTCTGTCCGTCCGTCCAAACCACTCTGGGTTTGGTTGTTGTGCGTCCGTCCCGAGGCCCCGGCCGCTGTCGCCATGGTGACGGCAGGCGGAACACTTCCTGTTCCTTTCAGCGTGTGTTGATAGCATCTCGTGGCGAGGAGGCGGGGGAGGTGAGCAGCCGCAGAGCAGGAAGTGGACCTCGTAGCTGCCGCTCCCATCGGCTGATTGAAGCCACTTCTGTTTACGACCGGAAACCCAGTGAACCAAAAACACACGGGCCCGACTCCACTGGACTTCACTCCACTAGGCTTTACTTCACTGGGCTTTACTCCACTAGGCTTTACTCCACTGGACTTCACTCCACTAGGCTTTACTCCACTGGACTTCACTCCACTAGGCTTTACTTCACTGGGCTTTACTCCACTAGGCTTTACTTCACTGGGCTTTACTCCATTAGGCCTTACTCCACTAGGCTTTACTTCACTGGGCTTTACTCCACTAGGCTTTACTTCACTGGGCTTTACTCCATTAGGCCTTACTCCACTAGGCTTTACTTCACTAGGCTTTACTTCACTGGGCTTTACTCCACTAGGCTTTACTCCACTAGGCTTTACTCCACTGGACTTCACTCCACTAGGCTTTACTTCACTGGGCTTTACTCCACTAGGCTTTACTCCACTGGACTTCACTCCACTAGGCTTTACTTCACTAGGCTTTACTCCACTAGGCTTTACTCCACTAGGCTTTACTTCACTAGGCTTTACTCCATTAGGCCTTACTCCACTAGGCTTTACTCCATTAGGCTTTACTCCATTAGGCTTTACTCCATTAGGCTTTACTCCATTAGGCCTTACTTCACTAGGCCTTACTTCACTAGGCTTTACTTCACTAGGCCTTACTTCAATAGGCTATTCTCCATTAGGCTTTACTCCATTAGGCCTTACTTCATTAGGCTCAGTTTCTACAGATCATTATAATCTCATTCACTGATTACTAATCTGCTGTTTCTACTGTCTGATATAAAAGCCATTCCTTATGAGGGAAATTTATTTTCAATCATCTTATATTATACTATACTTTATATTATACTCAAAAATTATTTGTTATTATATTTTTGTGTCAATTATAACCAACTCTAAAACTTTGTATGGATTTGTAGTAATAAAGTTTTTGTTTTGTATAAAAACTACGATTCCTTTCTGAAATTTGTTCTACTATCAGGCTAGCTAATGTAGCTAAACCCAGGCTAGCTAATGTAGCTAAACCCAGGCTAGCTAATGAGGCTAAACACAGGCTAGCTAATGAGGCTAAACCCAGGCTAGCTAATGAGGCTAAACACAGGCTAGCTAATGAGGCTAAACACCTGTAGGCTAGCCTCTAGTTCCAGGCCTCCCCTGTGACTTAAAGTCAAACCTTTCTGAAACCCTTCTGTGGGGTTAAACTGGCTGAGGCTGCGTCGGTACGCGTTAGTGTGCGTGTATATTTAGTGTGATCGCTGTCTTTAACCACATCCTGCCTCCGTGTGACAAAGAGAAGAGAGAAGAGAATAAGGAGAAGAGCTGCTTCTCATCTGGTGGCTCGTCGTTGGACTGGGTGCTGTTGTGACTGGGTGCTGGTGTGACTGGTTCTGGTGTGACTGGTTCTGGTTCCTGCTGAGATGTCTCTCCTGCCGCCCGTTGTGGGCCTGTTGCTGCTGCTCTCTCTGCCCGCCGCTGCAGGTAAGAACCGCTCGACACACACACCTACTGCACCGGCCAGAACCAGTTCTGCACCGGCCAGAACCAGTTCTGCACCTTCAACTGGTTAGAAACACCTAGGATCCACTTGAAACTGGTTTAGAAACACCTAGGATCCACTTGAAACTGGTTTAGAAACAACTTGAACTAAGACACACTTGAGTCCTTAGTTTAAACTGGTTTAGAAGCACAACTAGGATACAAATCAATAATGGATCTGTAGTTGATCACTACTAGAGAGAAGCCCAACTAGGATACAAATCAATAATGGATCTGTAGTCGATCACTAGAGGTGCACTCAGAAGGAGTTAGCCGATGGCCGTAAACACTGCTGTTCCTCAAAATGGCTGCCCTACTGCTAGCAGCCATCTTACACACACACACACACATATAACACACACACGCACGCACGCACGCGCGCGACAACCACATTCCAAACTCCGGGCGTAGCTGTCGGTTACACCAGACCCAGACGGTCCGGTCTAACGCAGTATTATTATACCTTATTGCCTTAACACATTTTATACATTGGTCATTGTGCTGCTAAAACAGTGTACTGTTAAAGTGGAAAAGAGTAAGTGCTTTATCAAGTAAATATAAAAGCTCCTTTATTTTACATGTCTAAAGGACACTGATGAATCAACCGTACTTGACAACACACACACATACACGCAAACACACACACACGCAAACACACACACACTTATATAACACACACACACACACACACACACACACACACACACACACACACACACACACACACACACACACACACACACACACACACACACACACACAAATATATAACACAGCCACACACACGCTCACATTCAGAGTGTCTGACGGCTCTGTGATGGGGACTTCCTCTGAACCACAGTGTGGTGTCTAGACTCAGCCCATGAGCCCGAGGGCCTGGCGGTGGTCGGACTGAATCCAAACCTACACGCAAGGCAGCAGTGACGCGAACAGCGTGTTGTTACACCGGCGGGACACTAGTGTGTGTGTGTGTGTAAGCAGCCATCTTACACACACACACATACACACACACACACACACACACACACACACACACATATAACACACACACACACACGCACACACACACACACCTGTCACTGGAGCGTTCAAACCTCATCAACACCTGCAGGCAGACGTTAGCCCATCAGGCTAGCACCTTCAGGCTAACGTCAGCCCATCAGGCTAGCACCTTCAGGCTAACGTCAGCCCATCAGGCTAGCACCTTCAGGCTAACGTTAGCCCATCAGGCTAGCACCTTCAGGCTAACGTTAGCCCATCAGGCTAGCACCTTCAGGCTAACGTTAGCCCATCAGGCTAGCACCTTCAGGCTAACATTAGCCCATCAGACTAGCACCTTCAGGCTAGCATTAGCCCATCAGGCTGACTCCATCCAGCGCTGAACGCTAACCTTTGACCCCTGTGACCCCTGTAGCGGGCATGACGATGTACGACCCCAGACTCTGCTACATCCTGGACGGCTTCCTCGCCGGGTACGGCCTGGTCATCACCGGACTCTACCTTAAGGAGAAGGTCTGCCCCGACCAACCTACACCCTAACCTACACCCTAACCTACACCCTAACACCTACACCCTACCTACACCCTAACACCCAACCTCCACCCTAACACCCAACCTCCACCCTAACACCCTACCTAAACCCTAACACCTAACACCCAACCTACACCCTAACCTACACCCTAACCGCTACACCCTAACCTACACCCTAACCGCTACACCCTAACACCTACACCCTAACACCTAACACCCTAACCAACACCCTAACCTACACCCTAACACCTACACCCTAACACCTAACACGGTCTGCCCCGACCGACCTACACCCTAACCTACACCCTAACCTACACCCTAACACCTACACCCTACCTACACCCTAACACCTAACACGGTCTGCCCCGACCGACCTACACCCTAACCTACACCCTAACCTACACCCTAACACCCTACCTACACCCTAACACCTAACACCCAACCTACACCCTAACACCCAACCTACACCCTAACACCTAACATCCAACCTACACCCTAACCTACACCCTAACCGCTACACCCTAACCTACACGCTAACCGCTACACCCTAACACTACACCCTAACACCTTACCTACACCCTAACACCCAACCTACACCCTAACCTACACCCTAACCTACACCCTAACACCCAACCTACACCCTAACCTACACCCTAACACCAAACCTACACCCTAACACCCAACCTACACCCTAACATCCAACCTACACCCTAACACCCAACCTACACCCTAACCCTAACACCCTAACCTACACCCTAACACCCAACCTACACCCTAACCTACACCCTAACACCCAACCTACACCCTAACATCCAAACCTACACCCTAACATCCAACCTACACCCTAACATCCAACCTACACCCTAAACTACACCCTAACACCCAACCTACACCCTAACACCCAACCTACACCCTAACCTACACCCTAACACCAAACCTACACCCTAACATCCAACCTACACCCTAACACCCAACCTACACCCTAACCTACACCCTAACACCAAACCTACACCCTAACATCCAACCTACACCCTAACACCCAACCTACACCCTAACACCCAACCTACACCCTAACCTACACCCTAACACCAAACCTACACCCTAACATCCAACCTACACCCTAACACCCAACCTACACCCTAACATCCAACCTACACCCTAACACCCAACCTACACCCTAACATCCAACCTACACCCTAACCTACACCCTAACCTACACCCTAACATCCAACCTACACCCTAACCTACACCCTAACACCCAACCTACACCCTAACATCCAACCTACACCCTAACACCTAACACCCAACCTACACCCTAACATCCAACCTACACCCTAACACCCTTACCTACACCCTAACATCCAACCTACACCCTACCTACACCCTAACACCCAACCTACACCCTAACACCCAACCTACACCCTAACCTACACCCTAACCCTGCACCCTAACGTCTACACCCTAACCTACACCCTAACCTACACTCTAACACCCTTACCTAACACCCAACCTACACCCTAACCTCTACACCCTGACCTACACCCTAACCTACACCCTATCACCCAACCTACACCCAACCTACACCCTAACCTCTACACCCTGACCTACACCCTAACCTACAATCTAACCTACACCCTAACACCAAACCTACAGCCTATCCTCGACACCCAACCTACACCCTAACCTTTACACCCTGACCTACACCCTAACACCAAACCTACAGCCTATCCTCTACACCCAACCTACACCCTAACCTTTACAGCCTGACCTACACCCTAACCTTCCATCTCTTTTCACTAGAGCTAGGAGTCTGTATCTATAGCCAGGAGTCTGTGCCTTTCTCTAGAGCTAGGAGTCTGTATCTATAGCCAGGAGTCTGTGCCTTTCTCTAGAGCTAGGAGTCTGTATCTATAGCCAGGAGTCTGTGCCTTTCTTTAGAGCTAGGAGTCTGTATCTATAGCCAGGAGTCTGTACCTTTCTCTAGAGCTAGGAGTCTGTACCTTTCTCTAGAGCTAGGAGTCTGTACCTTTCTCTAGAGCTAGGAGTCTGTGACTCTCTCTAGAGCTAGGAGTCTGTACCTTTCTCTAGAGCTAGGAGTCTGTACCTTTCTCTAGAGCTAGGAGTCTGTACCTATAGCCAGGAGTCTGTACCTTTCTCTAGAGCTAGGAGTCTGTACGTTCTCTAGAGCTTGGAGTCTGTACCTCTCTCTATAGTAAGGAGTCTGTACCTTTCTCTAGAGCTAGGAGTCTGTATCTATATCTAGGAGTTTTTTTACCTTTCTCTAGAGCTTGGAGTCTGTACCTCTCTCTATAGTAAGGAGTCTGTGCCTTTCTCTAGAGCTAGGAGTCTGTATCTATATCTAGGAGTTTGTACCTTTCTCTAGAGCCGTCATACTGTATCTATGCATCATCATTGCATTTCATATTTTCTGAGTTTGCGTTTTTCTTTTGTATTTGTTTAGTTTTTCACTTCCAAGAAGAAGAAAGACAAAGAAAACCTCTTCTCGGTAAATTTGTGTGTGTGTGTGTGTGTGTGTGTGTGTGTGTGTGTGTGTGTGTGTGTGTGTGTGTGTGTGTGTGTGTGTGTGTGTGTGCGTGCGTGCGTGCGTGCGTGCGTGCGTGCGTGCGTGCGTGCGTGCGTGCGTGCGTGCGTGCGTGCGTGCGTGCGTGCGTGCGTGCGTGCGTGCGTGCGTGCGTGCGTGCGTGCGTGCGTGCGTGCGTGCGTGCGTGCGTGCGTGCGTGCGTGCGTGCGTGCGTGCGTGCGTGCGTGCGTGCGTGCGTGCGTGCGTGCGTGCGTGCGTGCGTGCGTGCGTGCGTGCGTGCGTGCGTGCGTGCGTGCGTGCGTGCGTGCGTGCGTGCGTGCGTGCGTGCGTGCGTGCGTGCGTGCGTGCGTGCGTGCGTGCGTGCGTGCGTGCGTGCGTGCGTGCGTGCGTGCGTGCGTGCGTGCGTGCGTGTGTGTAATGATGAAGTTAATGCAAACAAATGAATTTACAAAAGGAATATCGACCGATCGTGATTATTAGACATATTATTTATTCATATGATGATATATACAAGGACGCATTCTATAAATATTTTTTGATGCCTGTTTCAGAACCGCACCCAACCAGAACAACATTACCAAGTAAGGCACACACACACACACACACACACACACACACACACACACACACACACACACACACACACACACACACACACACACACACACACACACACACACACACCCACACACACACTAGTAACACTGTGTGTGTGTGTGTGTTCTTTAAGCCATTGAAGAAGCGGGACCCAGATGCTGATTACAATGAACTACCTCTGAAACGAGAAGTAAGCATGTGTGTGGTCTGTCTGTCTGTCTGTCTGTCTGTCTGTCTGTCTGTTTTTATGTCTCCCTCCCACTCTGTCGGTCTGTCTGTCTGTCTGTCAGTCCGTCTGTTTTTATGCCTCCCTCTGTCTGTCTGTCTGTCTGTCTGTCTGTCTGTCTGTCTGTCTGTCTGTCTGTCTGTCTGTCTGTCTGTCTGTCTGTCTGTCTGTCTGTCTGTCTGTCTGTCTGTCTGTCTGTCTGTCTGTCTGTCTGTCTGTCTGTCTGTCTGTCTGTCTCTCTCTCTCTCTCTCTCTCTCTCTCTCTCTCTCTCTCTCTCTCTCTCTCTCTCTCTCTCTCTCTCTCTCTCTCTCTCTCTCTCTCTCTCTCTCCTTCCCTTCAATTCATCAAAGCTGTATTGCCATGGGAAACAAACACATTGCCAAAGCAGATGAAAAATGCGACCAAAAGGAAAATATGAACTAGGTCAAATATAAAAAGCTGTTACAAAATCTCTCTCTCTCTCTCCCCCCCCCCTCCCCCTGTAGCGCCAAAGGAAGAACGATCAACAGGTTTACCAGGTGAGTCTCTTTAGTTTGTTGTCATCTTTTCTCCATGGTTACCACGTTGTGTTCTAGTTTCCGTGGTAACCTTGTCATGTTGTGTTAATTGTGGTCTTCTCTCCGTGGTTACCCAGGATCTGAATCTGGGCAGGGACAGAGACACCTACAACACCCTACCGATGCAACCCCTAGCTGCTGCCAGCCGCTAAATAACCACGCTCATGAACGCACCGCTAGACCGCTAAATAACCAGGCTCCTGAACGCACCTCCAGACCGCTAAACAACCACACTCCTGAACGCACCTCCAGACCACTAAACAACTGCGCTCCTGAACGCACCGCCAGACTGCTGAACAACCACGCTCCTGAACGCACCGCCATACTGCTAAACAACCACGCTCCTGAACGCACACCAGACCGCTAAACAAACACGCTCCTGAACGCACCGCCAGACCGCTAAACTACCAGGCTCCTGAACGCGCCGACAGACCCTTAAACAACCACGCTACTGAACGCACCTCCAGACCGCTAAAAAAACACGCTCCAGAACGCACCGCCATACCGTTAAACTACCAAGCTCCTGAACGGACCTCCAGACCGCTAAACAACCACGCTCCTGAACGCACCGCCAGACTGCTAAACAACCACGCTCCTGAACGCACCTCCAGACCCTTTCACGCCCAACGAGCTGAGATACTGTAGCCATGAAATCTGCTTTCCTGAGATGTTATTTGAATAACTGAATTTAATCTTGATATTGTGGTAATATTATGTTCTTTATGTCAACAGTTTTTTGCTATGATATACTTCAGTTTATTGATTTTATTAGTTCCTTATATTATTTCATGCTTAATACATTCCTATTTATAAATACATTTAGGATGTCCATTTTCATTTTTCGTTTATTTGGATTTTCTCAAACTGCGTAAACATAAAAATTAAGAAACCCTTTATGTCTGTCTGCCATCATGCAATATTGAATTAAATACATATTCGTACGCCAGTTCCAAATCCATAATATGAGCCTGCGTCTTTTTCTCAATTCTTCCCGATTGGTTATTTGAAGTCAACACTCAAACCCCTGGTGTCCCAGGATGTGTCGGACAAGAACGCACCGCTTGGAGGAGAGGGGCGGGACTGCTAGCTACAGTTAGCATCCCATCCAGAGCCGACGCTGGCGGGTTGATAGCAGTAAGCTCAACCCTTAGCACTCCGGGGGCTCGTCTCACCTCACCACGACCTCAGCGGTACTGGGACAATGTTGTCAACTCGACGGAGTACTTCCACACCTCACCAGCTAGCGACTAGCGTGTAGCCCTCTAGCGGGTTAGCCTTTAGCTTATAGCCCTCTAGCGGGTTAGCTGTTAGCCGTTAGCTTTGTCGCTAAAAACAAGTAAAAGCAGCGGCGAGTCTCACGGTTCGTCACCATGGAGACCAACGTGACGAAGAGACGCGACAACAAGAAGGCCCTGAGAGTGAAGGTCATCAGCCTGGGCGACGCCGAGGTTGGCAAGGTAACATGTTATAGGAGTCAACATGTTAGAGTACATGTTATAGGAGTCAACATGTTAGAGTACATGTAACATGTAATGGGAGTCAACATGTTACAGTAACATGTACATTAGCATTAGGTTGATCAGCCGGGGGGGACAGCGAGGTCGGCAAGGTAACATGTTATAGGAGTGAACCTGTTATAATAACATGTACATTAGTATGAGGGTGACGCCGAGGTCAGTGTTGAATAGTGCTGCCCCATACTAGTCGACCAACGTTAGTCGATGAGAAGAGTCTCAATCAACCAAGTTTTCATTGGTTGGTTGGTCGCAAAAAGTTTTTTTTTTAACTCCATCCAATCATTCTGATCAAATCATACTAATTATGCGATGTGTGTTCTCTCGGGGGTAACACCTTTCATTTTGACAAGCAGTGGGTCTGCTTATAGGGCGGAATATGGTCGGTATGAAGCGGCAGACGATTATTGACAGGCTGGGTACACTATTCTTAGTTTCACAAACTTAACAGTACACGTTTGCACAGACACAACCGGACTCGTTAAAGGTCCCATGACATGCTATTTTATGTATTCTTTAATATAGGTATTAGTGGGCAACTAACACAGTATTCAAAGACGTTCCCGAAATTCAGCCGTGGTGCAGAGTTACAGCCACTCCGAGCCAGGGGCGGACTGGCCATCGGGAATACCGGGGACATCCCCGGTGGGCCGATGGCCGAAAATATAAACCCACCGGCCCATCATTATTATGTACCGGCCCACGCCCATCAGCGCATCAGCCCTACAATGGTTAACACAGCGGCACAAGCGTAATTTTCTCCAAGAGCTGTAGGCCTACCTATGTAATCGCACTGACTGACTTTTATACTGCTACTCGCAATCCGTCTTCACACTCATGGTGACTATTTTTCAATTTTTTTTTAAGTGTCTTCTAATATGTGTTTTACAGACTTCGGAAGTCCAAAGTAAGAAAAGATCTCCACCTTATCAATAAACACCTCTAAATTGGTTCTTACACAGCCGAAGTGTTCTCAGCTGTGCGGATTGAGGTAGAGAATTTGGATTTGCATACATACACGCAACGCGGCACCCAGTTCTAGCATGCGCTCAACGGTGGTTCCTATTGGCTCGCCGTTTGACGAGTTGGTTTTGTCTGCCAGTATGCCACTCTCGCCGTTTTTTAAATAAGAAACGGACGACAGAAGCTCCTTATTGGAGAGTCGAACTCCGTAGCTCCGCCCCCGGTGGTAGCGGACCTAATGGAAACCGTATTACTCTGGTTTTTCCCTTCACTTTTCATGGATTTCATGAAGGACGGATTGGGGCCGGAGTCTTTGCAGATTCACTTTTTTCTCTTGATCATTGCCTTGCTTGATCTAGGAGGAATTCGTTTTTTATTAAGCTGTTGTGTTTTGCACATCCTCTGCTTTTTTGAGTCTTCTGTGCCCTGGTGACTAAAGTTTCTTGACTGGGGTCTAGCAGGAGTACATTGATTAAGCTCCGCTCGCAGCTTCACCTTAGCCCATAAGGCGAAGCCTAGACGGCGTAGCCTACATGAAATAGAACGATAGTTATGATATTATAACTCTAGTTCTATGATTGTAGGCGTAGCCGTCTAGTTTCCCACCTGCTGTACCCTCCAAATGGGACAAGCCCATAAGGCTAGTCATCTTGCAAGGACTGTCCAATCTGTTGCTACCGAGTTCTGAAGCAGTACAACCTCCTGACAGATGCATACCACATCATAGGCCTTGCATACAGGTTCCTGCTTACCCTCTCTGTCACACAGGTAGCATGTGAGCGAAGCTTTTCAACCCTGAAATACATAAAAAACAGGCTCAGGAGCTCACTCTCTCAACAGCACCTGGAGGCTTTTATGTTGATGGCTACTCAAACAGATGTTTTGCAGATGCTGGACAGTGAGAAAATCATTGACGGTGTTGCAGAAAAGAGTGAGCTGCTGCAAAAACTACTCATGTAGTGGGCTTATAATAAAACTGTTATAGTATGGAGTATACTTATATTGTTTTTTATATCCATATATATATATATATATTTATTTATAACCATATATATTTATTTATTTATGACCTTAAAGAACCTGGGCTGACAGAGTTAGTTTAGGTTCTGTTATGTAACTTACTGTTTTGCTATGCACCTTCAGCACCCCTACACACACAAACAATCACACACCCAGCATGCAACACTACTGATACCACTGATGTTCACACCCCATCGTATGTTCTGTTCTGTTCATTTCTAATATATGGTTCATACTAATTCTACCCTCTGATTCCAGTTTCTTTATTGTGTGGTCTTTCTCTGCTGACATTCATTCCTTAAGGCTTTGTAGTTATACTTTTATAACCATCTGATACTAGCCAAGAGGTAAGCATATTCATCTAGCAAACTATACCTACCTTGGAGTGTTACAATAGCCAATAATCATTTTATTCCATGTGTCCATCCAGGCAAATTGGTGGATCCAAATGTTATTAAAAAACAAACATACATATATGATGTAATTTCTTTGTAATCATCCAAAATAATGTTAAGTGTATGGGTATTTTTCCCAGAAGGCCACTGACTGTTCGATACGCGCGATCCATTGAGTGGGCAACGCGGCGTGTACTTAGTGGGCCGCGCGCCGTGTATTGAGTGGGCCGGTCCGACAGAAACTCCCGGGCCACTTTTTTCCCCCAGTCCGCCCCTGCTCCGAGCCAGTTGCACATTGAGCTTCCCCCAAATGCGCTGTTTCGGTGGGCGTGTCAAGGAGGAGGGTGGGGGTGTGGCCCTGAGCAGCTTGCAGCCACGGTACCGTGCGCTCTGTTTACAGTGGATGTATCGCAATGGCGAGGCGCACACAGCCTTTAGCCGTGTTCTGTAAATATTCTAGAACACACGGGAGTCCTGGAGCTCTATATCTAAATATTATCATATAGCCTACATAGATATCTATATCATATAATATATATTATCACGGCCAAAAGCTGTGTGAGCCGATATTATGAATCTCAAACGACCGCGTTGGGTTCTCCGACGTTCCTGGTTCTTCAACGTCCACATCAATGTGAAGTAGACACTGTAACACAAGTGTTTCTTGTCGGTTCTTTGACGTGTCTTGTATTTCCACAACGAGACTGTTGTGGGGGTTATCTGAGCCATGGTTGAGAAGGAATTGGGGGAAAGGAACTTTGGCTTTGACTCCCTCAAGAACATGAACCACGACATGGAGGAGAAAGGGATTGTTGGCGGCGAATGTCTCCCGCTTGTGCCCCGCTGAGGGACCACCGCCGGAGGCGGAGGTGCCTAAGCGCTGCCCGGCAAAGATCCCTTTCTCCTCCTGGTCGTGGTTCATGTTCTTGAGGGAGTCAAAGACAAAGTTCCTTCCCCCCAATTAATTCTCAACCTTGGCTGAGATAACCCCCAATACGAGTCTCGTTGTAGAAATACCAGAGACGAGAGTCCGACGTGTTATGCGCCATCACACCAACAGCAGAACGGTTATCCAAATAACAAGGAAGTGTACAACACTTGCGTTAGAGTCCTGGAGCTCTATATCTAAATAATATCATATAATACATAGAAATCTATATCATTTAATACATATTATCACGGCCAAAAGCTGTGTGCGCCTCCAGACGATATTATGAATCACAAACGACTTTGTCGGGTTCTGCGACGTCTCTGGTTCTTCCACTTTCACAGCAACCTGATGTCGACTGAACCGGGCGCTGCCTGCTGCCGGCTGCCCACTGCCGGGCAATGGTGCCTCGTGGCAACCGGCGGCAAGTCGCAGTTCATGTACTTCAGCGAGTCAAACCAAAGTTCCTTTCCCCCAATTCCTTCTCAACCATGGCTCAGATAACCCCCACAACAGTCTCGTTGTGGAAATACAAGACACGTCAAAGAACCGCCAAGAAACACTTGCGTTACAGTGTGTGTATTCACACACACATGTGGCGCTCGCACGGTCGAGTCTCATTGGCGGGCCAACGTCTCTGGGCGGGCCAGGCAGAGTAAGGGGAGGAGCTGAGATTCCTGATGACGTCATGAATACAGACATTCCAAATCAGCGCGCTTGAGCATCCGCTTTTTCAAAGGCGAGCAGAACAGCTAGTGCTCGTTTTACACCAAACGCAAGTTTTAGCCACTGGGGGACCATAGGCAGGCTAGGGGAACTCATATTTATGTTAGAAAACCTCACAAAGTGAGATTTTCATGTCATGGGACCTTTAATTACTTCACCAAACTGACACACGCTACCGCTCGCTCTCCTCACTCGTCCACTCACAAACACACACACATACACTACTCTCGTAACAATTATTACAATTATGTAATTTATCTTCAATGTGTATTGGCCAATCTGATTTGTCTTGAAGCAATTACGATTCGGCATACGCATAGCATGCATGCAAACTCACAGACAGACACAAGACGTAGTGATAGTATATCTCTCTACCCCTCTCTCTCTCTCTGTTAGTATATCTCTCTACCCCTCTCTCTCTCTCTGATAGTATATCACTCTACCCCTCTCTCTCTGTTACTATATCTCTCTAACCCTCTCTCTAATGACCACTTGACCTCTGCTTGTTTCAGAGCTGCATCATCAAGCGCTACTGTGAGAAGAGATTCGTGCCGAAGTATCTGGCGACCATCGGCATCGACTATGGTGTCACCAAGTAAGGACACGCCCCCTCCTCTATAGACATAGTGCAGCTTTAACCAGACATCGACTAGTGTCACCAAGTAAGGACACGCCCCCTCCTCTATAGACATAGTGCAGCTTTAACCAGACATCGACTAGTGTCACCAAGTAAGGACATGCCCCCTCCTCTATAGACATAGTGCAGCTTTAACCAGACATCGACTGGTGTCACCAAGTAAGGACACGCCCCCTCCTCTATAGTCATAGTGCAGCTTTAACCAGACATCGACTGGTGTCACCAAGTAAGGACACGCCCCCCTCCTCTATAGACATAGTGCAGCTTTAACCAGACATCGACTGGTGTCACCAAGTAAGGACACGCCCCCTCCTCTATAGACATAGTGCAGCTTTAACCAGACTGTGTGTGTGTGTGTGTGTGTGTGTGTGTGTGTGTGTGTGTGTGTGTGTGTGTGTGTGTGTGTGTGTGTGTGTGTGTGTGTGTGTGTGTGTGTGTGTGTGTGTGTGTTAGGGTTCAGGTTCGGGACAGAGAAATCAAAGTTAACATCTTTGACATGGCTGGTCACCCCTTTTTCTATGAGGTAAGAACACACACAAGCACAAAAAAACACGCACATAAAATCTCTGTCTACCTGCCCAGGTGGTAATGAGTATTACCTGGTCAGGTGGTAATGAGTTCATTACCTGGTCAGGTGGTAATGAGTATTACCTGGTCAGGTGGTAATGAGTTCATTACCTGGTCATGTGGTAATGAGTTCATTACCTGGTCAGGTGGTAATGAGTCCTACCTGGTCAGGTGGTAATGAGTCCTACCTGGTCAGGTGGTAATGAGTTCATTACCTGGTCAGGTGGTTATGAGTTCATTACCTGGTCAGGTGGTAATGAGTCCTACCTGGTCAGGTGGTAATGAGTTCATCACCTGGTCAGGTGGTAATGAGTTCATCACCTGGTCAGGTGGTAATGAGTCCTACCTGGTCAGGTGGTTATGAGTCCTACCTGGTCAGGTGGTAATGAGTTCATCACCTGGTCAGGTGGTAATGAGTTCATCACCTGGTCCCCAGGTGCGTAATGAGTTCTACCTGCCCAGGTGGTAATGAGTTCATCAACTGGTCCCCAGGTGGTAATGAGTCCTACCTGCCCCCCAGGTGGTAATGAGTATTACCTGGTCAGGTGGTAATGAGTCCTACCTGGTCAGGTGGTAATGAGTTCATCACCTGGTCCCCAGGTGCGTAATGAGTTCTATAAGGACTCCCAGGGCGTGGTCCTGGTCTACGACGTGGGGGCCCGGGACAGCTTCCAGGCCTTGGACGGCTGGCTGGGGGAGATGAAGCAGGAGATGGGCTCCCAGGCCAACATGGACACCATCGTCTTCATCGTCTGCGCAAACAAGGTGAGGGGGCGGGCTGGGGGAGGGGCTATGTGAAGGGGGAGGCCCTATGGGATGGGGCGAGCCAATCTGATTGGGTGGGCCTATGTGATGGGGGTGGGGCTATATGATGGGGCGGGGCTATGTGATGGGGGCGGGGCTCTGTGAAGGGGGCGGGGCTCTGTGATGGGGGCAGGCCGATGTGATGAGGGGGTAATTCAATGAGGATTGGATGAAAAAAGTTCACGTGCCTGTGTGTGTGTGTGTGCCTCTGTGTCTGTGTGTGTGTGTGTGTGTGTGTGTGTGTGTGTGTGTGTCTCTGTGTGTGTGCGTGTGTCTCTGTGTGCGTGTGTGTGTGAGTGTCTCTGTGTGCGTGTGTCTCTGTGTGTGTGTGTGTGTGTGCGTGTGTCTCTGTGTGTGTGTGTGTGTGTGTGTGTGTGTGTCTCTGTGTGTGTCTCTGTGTGTGTGTGTCTCTGTGTGTGTGTGTGTGTGTGTGTCTCTGTCTGTGTGTGAGTGTCTCTGTGTGTGTGTGAGTGTCTCTGTGTGCGTGTGTCTCTGTGTGTGTGTGTGTCTCTGTGTGTGTGTGTGTCTCTGTGTGTGTGTGTGTGTGTGTGTGTGTGTGTGTGCGTGCAGGTGGACCTCACCAAGCGCCGCGTGGTGGATGAGGGCGAGGGGCGTCTGTGGGCGGAGTCCCGGGGGTTCCACTACTTTGAGACGTCGGCTCAGAGCGGAGAGGGCGTCTCCGACATGTTCCAGGTACCGCTGGGGCTCGGACGTTGATCGCCTTTTGATTGAGATCTCGCAAAAACGACCATAAATGATACACATCTGTCTATTGTTTTAGATTAGAACAAATTCTGTTTGACCGATTTGTGTATTTATTTAAGGTGAAATGTCAAAGTTCTCAGTTACAAAGTTATTTTTGTGTTTCTCTGTGTGTGTGTGTGTGTGTGTGTGTGTGTGTGTGTGTGTGTGTGTGTGTGTGTGTGTGTGTGTGTGTGTGTGTGTCTCTGTGTGTGTGTGTCTCTGTGTGTGTGTCTCTGTGTGTGTCTCTCTGTGTGTGTGTGTGTCTCTGTGTGTGTGTGTGTGTGTGTGTCTCTGTGTGTGTGTCTCTGTGTGTGTCTCTCTGTGTGTGTGTGTGTGTCTCTGTGTGTGTGTCTCTGTGTGTGTGTGTGTGTGTGTGTGTGTGTGTGTGTGTGTGTGTGTGTGTGTGTGTGTGTGTGTGTGTGTGTGTGTCTCTCTGTGTGTGTGTGTGCGTGCAGGCGTTCTTCTCGGCCATCACAGACATGTGTGAGAACGGGGGCCGGCGTCCGGCCGTGCCCGAGGTCAGCGTGGGCTTCACCAAGGAGCAGGCCGACACCGTGAGGCGCATCCGCAACAGCAAGGACTCCTGGGACATGCTGGGGGTCAAGCCGGGGGCCGCGCGGTAGGTCACCACGGCAACACACTGCAGGGCTCTGCTGGGGGTCACGCGCGTTGTCGAGTTTGGAACGTTCACAATGTCGTAAAGTTTATAATGTCGTACAGTTTATACTGTCGTAACGTTTATAATGTCGTAACGTTTATAATGTTGTAAAGTTTTTAATGTCGTAACGTTTATAATGTCGTAAAGTTTATAATGTCGTCAAGTTTATAATGTCGTAAAGTTTATAATGTCGTCAAGTTTATAATGTCGTCAAGTTTATAATGTCGCACAGTTTATAATGTCGTAACGTTTATAATGTTGTAAAGTTTTTAATGTCGTAACGTTTATAATGTCGTAACGTTTATAATGTCGTAAAGTTTATAATGTCGTAAAGTTTATAATGTCGTACAGTTTATAATGTCGTAACGTTTATAATGTTGTAAAGTTTTTAATGTCGTAAAGTTTACAAAGTTGTAATGTTTGTAGAGTTCCTAACGCTGTAATGCTGTCCCATTTGTGTGTGCGTGTGTGTGTGTGTGTGTGTGTGTGTGTGTGTGTGTGTGTGTGTGTGTGTGTGTGTGTGTGTGTGTGTGTGTGTGTGTGTGTGTGTGTGTGTGTGTGTGTGTGTGTGTGTGTGTGCAGGGAGGAGGTGAACAAGGCGTACAGGAAGTTGGCCGTTCTGCTCCATCCTGATAAGTGCGTCGCCCCCGGCAGTGAAGACGCCTTCAAGGCCGTGGTCAACGCACGCACCTCCCTGCTGAAGAACATCAAATAACACACACACACACACACACACACACACACACACACACACACACACACACACACACACACACACACACACACACACACAGGAACATCCAATAATAAGACTACGTGTTGTGTGTCTTGCCATTGATGATGACAGCCAATCACTGGCCTTGCTCCACTCAATCGTAACCTACTTTGTTGGCCCCGCCCACGTCAGGGCTCCGCCCACGTGCATGCTCGTGCCACGTACTGGCTCCGCCCACGTACTGGCTCCGCCCACCTACTGGCTCCGCCCACCTACTGGCTCCGCCCACGTACTGGCTCCGCCCACGTCCGCACACGTCTTGGCTCTTTAGAGACGTGAGGATGACATTTTTTAATGCTTATTTATTAATATTTATGTACATCTACCTCTGCTATTTATTATTAATATTTATATAAATTTACATCTGTTATTCACAAGCTTCAGTCATGTCTCTAAATATTATGAGTAATTAATATTATATATATTCCATATTAATCTATCTATTTTTCTTATACATCAATACATCTATATAATATACTTTTGATATTAGTAATTAATATCTATAAGCATCTTTGTCTTTTATTTATTTAGAAGCTTCATTCATGTCTATTATTATAATTTATATATCAATATATTTCATAATTTGGTTATTTATAAAGGGGTTCTTCATATTAATATTAATTATTCGTATTATTAATTCTAACCCCATTACTATAATATTATTCCAAAATATGTTTTCTTTATAACTTGTGTGTTTATAAATCTACAGGGCTGAATCTACTCTGTATTAACTGAAGTTTATTCATATGTTTGTATTATTAATAATATCTTTAATTTATCTAAAAAATATTAATAATGAATATAGTTATAATTCTACATCTGTTATTACTTATGTTCATTAATATGTAACGTATATAATATTAATAATAATAATGGTTATGATTATATATAAGAAATATTCATGAATTTATTTATAAATCGACATGTTATCTATATGGTTCTATCATTTGTGAATATCTAATTATTAATGATGAGTGGTATCTAATAAGAATAATGAATATGTATATTCCTGTTATTTATTTAGCAGGTCTTCTCGTGTGTATTATATAATTATGAATACGATATTTGTGTGTGTGTGTGTCCGGTGGTGATTAGTTGTGGTCAGAGCTTTCATCACGTGCGCGCTCATGTGCTGATGGAGGGGAAGCATGAAACCTTTTGACATGAGAGCACACACACACACACACACACACACACACACACACACACACACACACACACACACACACACACACACACACACACACACACACACACTGCAGCTGGTGTGTCTAACAGTGTTGGTTGCACTTTAATGTGTCTGTCCGTTGGGCTGGGGGGGGGGTTGTCGTGGGAGACAGTCTGCATGTTCTGTTTGGAATAATAAAAACAATCTTCTCTTAACTTCTGTCCTTAGTTCTGAAGTGTTTCTGATTCCTGCTGTTACTTTGTTGAGGACGTTCTTCTGCTGTATACTGTACACTTAAACTGTAACTACAGAGACTGTTGCTATGCTCCAATACTGTAACTATAGAGACTGTTGCCATGATAAAACACAGTATTGACACCTTATGAGTAGACAATGATACCTAATTAATACCTCATACTCATATTAATCTTAAAAGGCTACTCTACTCTAATACATTATGAGTAGGCTAGGAGTACTCACGCTACAGAGTAGACGTGTTGACGGGACGTCACGGACCTGTCAATCATCGATCAATCCACAGATCATTGACAGCGGGTCTATGGTCTCGCGCACCGAACGCAATGTCAGCAGTGACAGAAAGAAGTGAGCGTGCAGGGTGACGCCAGGACACTGACGGACACAGAGACGGACCGACTAAAGTTGGACACACGGACAGGCAGACGGACAGACCGGCAGGCAGACAGACGGCTGAGAGTATAGCGGTCAGAAAGCAGGATGGAGGCGGACCAGCTCGTGTTCTTTGTCAACGGAAAGAAGGTAAAGAAATCCGCTAGTTCGTTCGAGTCCTGCAGAGGTCACGGAGAGGATGTGTTTTACTGATAGTCGGACAAATCAGGAAAGTCTATTAGTGTCTGAGGATCCGGACTGAAGCTACGTGACTTCATGACTTTGACTGTCTTATTATTTTTCTAGTATGGATGTATGAGTGAATGCATGAATGAATGTCTAATCCTGAATGAGATTAAGGCCGTCGTGAGATCGTGACAACGTGTTATCTCTGCAGATCGTGGAGAAAAATGCGGACCCGGAAATTACCCTTCTGACCTATCTGAGGAGAAAGTGTAAGTTTTAGTCTCTCTCTCTCTCTCTCTCTCTCTCTCTCTCTCTCTCTCTGTCTCTGTCTCTGTCTCTCTCTCTCTCTCTGTCTCTCTCTCTCTCTCTCTCTCTCTCTCTCTGACCTCTCTATATGGAGCTGGTATTTATCTGTTCATTAACAAAATTATCTGTGTGTGCGTGCGTGCGTGCGTGTGTGTGTGCGTGTGTGTGTGTGTGTGTGTGTGTGTGTGTGTGTGTGCGCGCGTGTGTGTGTGTGTGCGTGCAGTGGGTCTGACAGGAGCCAAGCTGGGCTGTGGGGAGGGGGGGTGTGGCGCCTGCACCGTCATGGTGTCTCGCTACGCCCCCCGCCAGCAGCGCGTCGTGTATCCTCACCGTCGCCACGGCAACCTGTCTCTACGCAGCCGGGTGTGACTCAGTGGTAGAGCAGGGCGGGGTTGTGGGTTCCAGTCCCCGTAGTGACTCAGTGGTAGAGCGAGGCCCCAGCAGGGCGGGGTTGTGGGTTCCAGTCCCCGTAGTGACTCAGTGGTAGAGCCGGGCCCCAGCAGGGCGGGGTTGTGGGTTCCAGTCCCCGTAGTGACTCAGTGGTAGAGCGAGGCCCCAGCAGGGCGGGGTTGTGGGTTCCAGTCCCCGTAGTGACTCAGTGGTAGAGCGAGGCCCCAGCAGGGCGGGGTTGTGGGTTCCAGTCCCCGTAGTGACTCAGTGGTAGAGCGAGGCCCCAGCAGGGCGGGGTTGTGGGTTCCAGTCCCCGTAGTGACTCAGTGGTAGAGCGAGGCCCCAGCAGGGCGGGGTTGTGGGTTCCAGTCCCCGTAGTGACTCAGTGGTAGAGCGAGGCCCCAGCAGGGCGGGGTTGTGGGTTCCAGTCCCTGTAGTGACTCAGTGGTAGAGCGAGGCCCCAGCAGGGCGGGGTTGTGGGTTCCAGTCCCCGTAGTGACTCAGTGGTAGAGCGAGGCCCCAGCAGGGCGGGGTTGTGGGTTCCAGTCCCCGTAGTGACTCAGTGGTAGAGCCAGGCCCCAGCAGGGCGGGGTTGTGGGTTCCAGTCCCCGTAGTGACTCAGTGGTAGAGCGAGGCCCCAGCAGGGCGGGGTTGTGGGTTCCAGTCCCCGTAGTGACTCAGTGGTAGAGCGAGGCCCCCACACTGCTGGTTGGGTGTTATTAACGGTCTGGGGGGAGTTTGGACTCTTATCTCCATGACAACTGAACTTTGTACGGCCACCAATGACCACCTGTCCACACGCCCTCCGACCCCTGACAGCCTGTGAGTGGATCATTGGTTGGTTGGAGACACCTGGTTAGCACCGTTGTTTATGGATAGACAGACAGGTTCACAGATAGAGAGACAGGTGAACAGACATGTGTAAAGACAGACAGACAGGTTTACAGACAGACAGATGTACAGACAGGTGTAGAGACAGACAGACAGGTGTAAAGAGAGACAGACAGACAGACAGACAGACAGATGTAAAGAGAGACTTGAAGACGGACAGGTTTAGAAACAGACAGAAATGTGTGCAGACAGAGGGACAGACAGGTTGACAGCCAGACAGGTGTACAGACAAGTGTAGAGACAGACAGACAGACAGACAGACAGACAGACAGACAGACAGACAGACAGACAGACAGACAGACAGACAGACAGACAGACAGACAGACAGGTGTAAAGAGAGACGTACAGACGGATAGGTTTAGAGACAGACAGGTTTACAGACAGCCAAGTGTAGAGACAGACAGACAGGTGTACAGACAGACAGACAGGTGTACAGACAGGTGTGCAGACAGACAGGACCTTAGCCCCGCTCAGACACTCCTCGGTGAACGCCTGTCTGGCTCCTGTGTGTTCGCTGCACCTCTCCGCCGTCACCACCGTGGAGGGCATCGGCTCGGTGGCCCGGAAGCTCCACCCAGTCCAGGTGAGTAGCTCCGCCCAGTCCACACCTAGCTCCGCCCAGTCCACACCTAGCCCCGCCCAGTCCAGGTGAGTAGCTCCGCCCAGTCCACACCTAGCTCCACCCAGTCCAGGTGAATAGCCCATGTCCAGTCCACACCTAGCTCCACCTAGTCCACTCCTAGCTCCACCCAGTCCAGGTGAGTAGCTCCGCCCAGTCCACACCTAGCCCCGCCCAGTCCACACCTAGCCCAGCCCAGTCCAGGTGAGTAGCTCCGCCCAGTCCACACCTAGCCCCGCCCAGTCCACACCTAGCCCCGCCCAGTCCACACCTAGCTCCACCGAGCCAGGTGAATAGCCCCGCCCAGTCCAGGTGATTCCTAGAATTAAACGTCTATGTTTATATAACAGTATATATATACAGTATATATTTACTATGTTTATACTAACTACAGTAGGGGGTCCTCTCTCCCTACTGGACGTCACAAAGCCCTCTCCGTCCCGCCTCCCAGGAGGAGGTGAGACAGGTACTCACAGGTCTGTGGTTGAGGTGAGACAGGTACTCACAGGTCTATGGTTAAGGTGAGACAGGTACTCACAGGTCTATGGTTAAGGTGAGACAGGTACTCACAGGTCTATGGTTGAGGTGAGACAGGTACTCACAGGTCTATGGTTAAGGTGAGACAGGTACTCACAGGTCTATGGTTAAGGTGAGACAGGTACTCACAGGTCTATGGTTAAGGTGAGACAGGTACTCACAGGTCTGTGGTTGAGGTGAGACAGGTAGTCACAGGTCTATGGTTAAGGTGAGGCAGGTAGTCACAGGTCTATGGTTGAGGTGAGACAGGTAGTCACAGGTCTATAAGGTGAGACAGGTACTCACAGGTCTATGGTTAAGGTGTGAGGCCTGTTGAGACTGGACTGTGATTAGGGTCCACGAGGGACAGATGAGTGACAGGTGGATGTGAGACAGGTGGATGAATGACAGGGGTCCCTCAGGCTTTAGGCCTTTGTTGACCTCTCCTCACGGGGGTCTGATCATGGCTCCCTTAACCATAATGGTGACTACCTTAGTACAGAGCTTAACGTTAATGGTGACGACCCTTAGTGCACCCTAAGGCTACATCTTAAGGTGCACCCTAAGGTGCAGCCTTAAGGTGTGAGTGCACTGAGATACACAGACTGAGGTCAATCCAGAGCGATAACAGCTCAGAGTAACCTCGGGCCAGCTCTAATCTAATCTTAAAATAAGGCAGAGCTATCAGGATCAGACTCATCAACACCTTAGTTGACTCTGCTCTTTGCACACTGGTTTCACTGGTTTCCCTGGTTAGATGCATTTCAAAGTGTCTATTTACCAAAGTTTATCTAGATATAACTATGCATACATATAACTATGTGTATTTGTATAAAACTGTATGTCTATCTATCCAACTCTGTGTATAACTATATCTAACTCTGTGTATATCTATCTAAGTGTGTGTGTATATCTATCTAACTGTTTGTATATCTATTTCTAACAGTGTGTATATCTGTCTCAGTGTGTGTGTATATCTATCTCACTGTAGGTCTATCTATGTATAACCCTGTATATCTGTCTCAGTGTGTGTGTACATCTATCTCACTGTAGGTCTATCTATGTATAACCCTGTATATCTGTCTCAGTGTGTGTGTACATCTATCTCACTGTAGGTCTATCTATTTATAACCCTGTACATCTGTCTCAGTGTGTGTGTGTGTATCTATCTCACTGTAGGTCTATCTATGTATAACCCTGTATATCTGTCTCAGTGGGTGTGTATATCTATCTCACTGTAGGTCTATCTATGTATAACCCTGTATATCTGTCTCAGTGGGTGTGTATATCTATCTCACTGTAGGTCTATCTATGTATAACCCTGTATATCTGTCTCAGTGTGTGTGTATATCTATCTCACTGTAGGTATATCTATGTATAACCCTGTATATCTGTCTCAGTGTGTGTGTGTATCTATGTCTCTATCTCTACCTGACGGTCTCCCTCCCTGCAGGAGCGTATCGCGCGGGCCCACGGGTCCCAGTGTGGCTTCTGCACCCCGGGGATGGTGATGTCTATGTACGCCCTGCTGAGGAACAACCCCTGTCCCGACATGAGCCACCTAGAGGACGCCTTCCAAGGTCTGTGACGAGGACACACTAGGGAACGCACTAGTGACTAGAACACACTGCTGACTAGAACACACTAGTGACTAGAACACACTAGTGAACGCACTAGTGACTAGAACACACTGCTGACTAGAACACACTGGTGACTAGAGCACACTAGTGACTAGAGCACACTAGTGACTAGAACACACTAGTGAACGCACTAGTGACTAGAACTCACTGCTGACTAGAACACACTGCTGACTAGAGCACACTGCTGACTAGAACACACTGCTGACTAGAGCACACTAGTGACTAGAACACACTGCTGACTAGAACACACTGCTGACTAGAACACACTAGTGACTAGAGCACACTAGTGACTAGAACACACTGCTGACTAGAACACACTGCTGACTAGAACACACTAGTGACTAGAGCACACTAGTGACTAGAACACGCTAGTGACTAGAACACGCTAGTGACTAGAACACACTAGTGACTAGAACACACTGCTGACTAGAGCACACTAGTGACTAGAACACACTAGTGACTAGAACACACTAGTGACTAGAACACACTGCTGACTACAACACACTAGTGACTAGAACACATTAGTGACTAGAACACACTAGTGACTAGAACACATTAGTGACTAGAGCACACTAGTGACTAGAACACACTAGTGACTAGAACACACTAGTGACTAGAACACATTAGTGACTAGAACACGCTCGTGACTAGAACACACTAGTGACTAGAACACGCTAGTGACTAGAACACGCTAGTGACTAGAACACACTAGTGACTAGAACACACTGCTGACTAGAACACGCTAGTGACTAGAACACACTAGTGACTAGAACACACTAGTGACTAGAACACACTGCTGACTAGAACACCCTAGTGACTAGAACACACTGCTGACTAGAACACACTAGTGACTAGAACACACTAGTGACTAGAACACACTAGTGACTAGAACACACTGCTGACTAGAACACACTAGTGACTAGAACACACTAGTGACTAGAACACACTAGTGACTAGAGCACACTAGTGACTAGAACACACTAGTGACTAGAACACACTGCTGACTAGAACACACTGCTGACTAGAACACACTGCTGACTAGAACACACTGCTGACT
>NC_044051.1:43184686-43187186 GCF_902167405.1 Gadus morhua
TAGATAATGTCCTAAGGTTCTAGATGGTGTCATAAGGTTCTAGATGGTGTCCTAAAGTTATAGGTGGTGTCCTAATGTTCTAGGTGATGTTCTATGGGTGCAGGTATTGTGTTCGGAGCTGCGTGTTCTCTCACCTGCGTGGGGGAGGAGCTAAAGCGAGCCGTGGCCACTAGCCCCGCCCACCAGACTCAGGTGTTTCAGGCGGTTCTCGAGCAGCTGCGCTGGTTTGCTGGACTGCAGATACGCAACGTAGCCGTGAGTCACACACACACTCACATGACGCACACACACACACACCACGCAACGTAGCCGTGAGTCACACACACACTCACGTGACGCACACACACACACACCACGCAACGTAGCCGTGAGTCACACACACACTCACATGACGCACACACACACATACGCAACGTAGCCGTGAGTCACACACACACTCACATGACGCACACACACACACACGCACACCACACACACATACACGCACGCAGACAAACACACACACACAAAACACCACACACACGCAGATGCACACACGCACGCACTCACAAACACACGCATGCACGCACACACACACATACACATAAACACACACACACACACCCCACACTCACACACAGGCAGACAAACACACACGCGCACACACACACACACACACTAATCCCTCTCTTTCTCCCCCCCCCCCCAGGCCCTTGGGGGTAACATCATGACAGCCAGCCCCATCTCAGACCTGAACCCCGTCCTGCAGGCCACGGGGTGCACCCTCACCCTGGCCAGCACAGGTCTGTCTGCCTGTCTGTCTGCCTGTCTGTCTGTCTGTCTGTCTGTCTGTCTGTCTGTCTGTCTGTCTGTCTGTCTGTCTGTCTGTCTGCCACTGTCGGAGTATAAACATGACTATAAGTGCGTGTTCGTG
Source organism: Gadus morhua (assembly GCF_902167405.1). Lineage (NCBI taxonomy): Eukaryota > Metazoa > Chordata > Actinopteri > Gadiformes > Gadidae > Gadus > Gadus morhua. The sequence continues at coordinate 43,185,600 of NC_044051.1, forward strand.
CGTGTGTGTGTGTGTGTGTGTGTGTGTGTGTGTGTGTGTGTGTGTGTGTGTGTGCATGCGCGTGTGTGTGCGTGTGTGTGTGAGCGTGTGTGAGCGTGTGTGTGTGCGCGTGTGTGCGTTTGTGTGTGCGCGTGTGTGTGCGCTTGTGCGTGTGCGTGTGTGTGTGCGTATGTGTGTGTGTGTGTGTGTGTGGGTGTCAGCTGGCCTCCGCCAGGTCCAGATGGACCGGTTCTTTCTGGGTTACCGGAGGACTGCAGTCCAGCCGCACGAGATCCTCCTGTCTGTCCTCATCCCCTACAGCAGCAAGGTACTGTCTCACCCCCAGGGCCTGTCTCACCCCCTAGCCCCCAGTTACTGTCTCACCCCCAGGGCCTGTCTCACCCCCTAGCCCCCAGTTACTGTCTCACCCCCTAGCCCCCAGTTACTGTCTCACCCCCAGGGCCTGTCTCATCCCCTAGCCCCCAGTTACTGTCTCACCACCAGGGCCTGTCTCACCCCCTAGCCCCCAGTTACTGTCTCACCCCCTAGCCCCCAGTTACTGTCTCACCACCAGGGCCTGTCTCACCCCCAAGCCCCCAGTTACTGTCTCACCACCAGGGCCTGTCTCACACTCAAGGGCTTGTCCCTGAGGGTGTATGTTTCATGGTATATTATGGGATGTCTACTGTGTGTTTTATGGTATATTATGGGATGTCTACTGTGTGTTTTATGGTATATTATGGGATGTCTACTGTGTGTTTTATGGTATATTATGGGATGTCTACTGTGTGTTTTATGGTATATTATGGGATGTCTACTGTGTGTTTTACGGTATATTATGGGATGTCTACTCTATGTTTGCTGGTATGTTTAATAAGAAGGCTCCGTGAATAGTGGGGAATAGACCGCCCCCGAGACCGAGAGTAGACATCCCATAATATACCATAAAACATACAGTAGACATCCCATAATATACCATAAAACATACAGTAGACATCCCATAATATACCATAAAACATACAGTAGACATCCCATAATATACCATAAAACATAGAGCAGACATCCCATAATATACCATAAAACATAGAGTAGACATCCCATAATATACCATAAAACATACAGTAGACCTCCCATAATATACCATACAACATAGGGTAGTCATCCCATAATATGGGATGTCTGATGCTGGAGCCTGAGGTGAATAATTGTTTTAGTATATTCTACACGTGACCCTTTTAGCCGGGATTCATTAGTTTTAATAAGTGGTTTATTTGTATTTATTACGAGACAGGACGACCGTCATGCAATATCCCGAGATTGCGAACCAATCAAATTGCGTCATCTTAGGAGGTTCACGTGTAGCATCTACTAACATTGGACGTCTATTCTATGTTATATGGTATATTATGGGATGTCTATTCTATGTTATATGGTATATTATGGGATGTCTATTCTATGTTATATGGTATGTATGCGATGTCTACTGTTTGTTATATGGTATGTTATGGGATGTCTGCTGTATGGTTTATGGTATATTATGGGATGTCTCCGCAGTGGCAGTTCGTCTCTGCCTTCAAACAGTCTCCTCGCAGGGAGGATGACATCAGC
>NC_044051.1:43192186-43194686 GCF_902167405.1 Gadus morhua
TCTCCCCCCTCATCCTCACCATACAGGTCAGATCGCCACGGCAACCCCTCATCATCACCACAGGTCAGATCGCCACGACAACCCCTCATCATCACCACAGGTCAGACCGCCAGGCCAACCTCTAGTTATCTCTGTCAGAGGGTAGTCTTCAGGATTGGCCCAATAGGCGGCAGTGAGGCTAAAATGACGTTGTGATGCAATTCATCCTCCCACCACTAGGAGGGATGAGGCATCAAGCACAGAAAGGTTGAAAATGGTAAAAAGGAAAGTGATAGGAGATTAGGTAAGATTAAGGCTACATTCAGCCTACCCTGAACACGTGTTCAACCAAGGCTTCAGCTCTTGAGGTTCGCTCCATACCTCCCACAGCTGAGGGTAGACGAGAGCATAGCATAGCGTCTGTCCACCAAGAGCCTCCAACCGACCCACCTCCATTCTATCTGCTACACAGGTTAACCCCGACGGGGGGCGTACCATGACACTCGGCAGACGGGGGGGGGGGGGGGGGTTACATGTCAATCAACCAATATGCATCAAACCGAGTTACAAAGGTACCTAACAAATATCAATACATCAGCCCTTACAGTTAACATTCATGCATGGGCACATGCCATTACAATCAAAGTACACCTTCAAATGAAGATGACTGATTTAGCGGAGACGCCCAGAGCACCACCCCCATGTAGGCGTCCCCGGACGGGAGCGCCCCCTAGAGGCAGCACGACCAGAGCAGCGGACCCGGCGGCCAGGAGCTGTATCTTTAAGACCGTGAAGAAGCAAACCCGCTTCAGCAGTCACATGTTTCCTGAACCAAGGCATTATGCAGAAGCCTTACACTTTTAATTTGGATTAATATAATATTTGAAATGTTTGGCGCGGCCACATAAGGACGCGTGTGGACGCGCCAAAATCCGCGGCATCACAATCTCCATGACAACCCCTCCTTTTCATCACCTTGTCGATCACTCGTCATCTTCACCATGACAACCCCTCATTGTCCCCATGACAACCCCTCCTTGTCATCACCATGGTGACCGCCCGTCATCACCATGACAACCCCACCTTGTCATCACCATGGTGACCGCCCGTCATCACCATGGCAACCCCCCCTTGTCATCACCATGGTGACCGCCCGTCATCACCATGACAACCCCACCTTTTCATCACCATGGTGACTGCCCGTCATCACCATGACAACCCCTCCTCGTCATCACCATGGTGACCACCCATCCTCACCATGACAACTCCTCCTCGTCATCGCCATGGTGATCCCCTCCCACGAGGCCTTCAGTGGTGTGTCTGTGGTTCACTCTGCAGGAGGCCATTGCTGCTCAGTCCTTCTACCAGCCAATCAGAACGCTGCAGAGAGGGAACCTGGAGGAGGGCTTTCAACTGGCCGACCACATCCTGGAGGGTACGCTGAGTGTGTGTGTGTGTGTGTGCGCGCGTGTTTGTGGGTGGTGTGTTCGTGTGCGTGCGCGTGAGTGTGTGTGTGTGCGTGCGCGTGTGTGTGTATGTGTAGAGTGTGTGCGTGTGTGTGTGTATGCATGCATGCGTGCGTGTTAGTGTGTGTGTGTGTTTGTGTGTGTGTTTGTGTGTGCGTGTTAGTGTGTGTGTGTGTGTGTGTGCGTGCGTGCGTGTGTGCGTGCGTGTCTGTGTCTGTGTCTGTGTCTGTGCGTGTGCGTGTGTGTGTGTGTGTGTAACCCTGCCCCCCTGGTCAGGTGAGGTCCATATGGGCGGTCAGGAGCACTTCTACCTGGAGACTCACGTGACGCTGGCCGTCCCCGGAGAGGACGGGGAGATGGAGCTCTTCGTGTCCACGCAGTCCACAGCCAAGACCCAGGTACACACACGCACACACACACTCACACAAACTCGCACACACACACTGTCGTGGCAATTTCTCTATCAGAGTTTGCGTCTAAGACAGATGAGGTATTTAGATGCAAAAAGCACACAATACTGTAGACAATTGGTGGTCATATATATTTGTAATAAAAGTACGAACAAAGATACATCACAACATGCATCAACGAACAATAAAACAGGCATACACTACAATAATCTGAGGCCTCAGATGGGAGTTTGCCCTGCGTCTTACTTCAGACACTAAAGGTACGCCAAGACAAGTCCAACGAGTGTTCCAAGTCGTGAGTTCTTATTCACTTGGGTTGGGTTCTGGAGGGGGTGTGTCCCCCAATAAACCAAAAGCCTTTGTTTACCAGATGGTAATCTTTACAATAGAAGCTCCCCTGGATGCCATTCAAGGGGGTGGCGGCCGTGCCATGTAGCCCTTTGCTTCCTCGACGCCAGCCAGGTGGTCGAGGAACAGGCCCACACATCAAAGAATTGCATGGAGAAAAGGGCAGGCAATAAAATGCATCACACGAAACCCAAAGGTTCACACTCTAGATGACCCACAAGGAGTGTAGAAGGCAGGCAATTTATATGCATCACACAAACTAGTTCATGGATACTAGACGAAAACGTAACAACATGT
>NC_044051.1:43199686-43216876 GCF_902167405.1 Gadus morhua
TGTGTGTGTGTGTTTCCAGGCCGGTGCTCTGGTCCATATCTACACCGACGGCTCGGTTCTGTTGACCCATGGAGGGACAGAGATGGGCCAAGGCCTCCACACCAAGATGGTTCAGGTATGAGGAGAGGTTAAAGTGACTTAAGATGGTTCAGGTGTGAGGAGAGGTTAACGTGACTTAAGATGGTTCAGGTATGAGGAGAGGTTAAAGTGACTTAAGATGGTTCAGGTATGAGGAGAGGTTAGAGTGACTTAAGATGGTTCAGGTGTGAGGAGAGGTTAACGTGACTTAAGATGGTTCAGGTAGAGGTTAAAGTGACTTAAGATGGTTCAGGTGTGAGGAGAGGTTAAAGTGACTTAAGATGGTTCAGGTATGAGGAGAGGTTAAAGTGACTTAAGATGGTTCAGGTATGAGGTTAAAGTGACTTAAGATGGTTCAGGTGTGAGGAGAGGTTAACGTGACTTAAGATGGTTCAGGTATGAGGAGAGGTTAAAGTGACTTAAGATGGTTCAGGTATGAGGAGAGGTTAGAGTGACTTAAGATGGTTCAGGTGTGAGGAGAGGTTAACGTGACTTAAGATGGTTCAGGTAGAGGTTAAAGTGACTTAAGATGGTTCAGGTATGAGGAGAGGTTAAAGTGACTTAAGACGGGTCAGGTATGACGAGAGGTTAAAGTGACTTAAGATCGAAGTGACTTAAGATGGTTCAGGTGTGAGGAGAGGTTAAAGTGACTTAAGATGGTTCAGGTAACAGCGGGTGGTGGTAAAGCATCATCAACGATAGCTCCTCGCCCCAGGCGGCCAGCAGGGCGGGGGCGTGGCCTGGGCGCGGCCTGCTCTAAGCTGTGTGTTTGTGCGTCCCCAGGTGGCCAGCAGGGTTCTGGGCGTGGCCAGCTCTCAGATCCATGTGTCTGAGACCAGCACCAGCACGGTGCCCAACACCAGCCCCACCGCCGCCTCCGCCTCCTCGGACCTCAACGGTGCCGCAGTGAAGGCAGGCCCCGCCCCTCCCCGGGCCCAACACAGCCGCTCACACACACACATATAGATATATAGATATAGATATATCAATGTCTATGTACTAATCACATATAGATATATAGATATATCAATGTCTATGTACTAATCACATATAGATATATATAGATATCAATGTCTATGTACTAATCACATATAGATATATATAGATATCAATGTCTATGTACTAATCACACACACATATAGATATATAGATATATATAGATATCAATGTCTATGTACTAATCACGCCCTCTCCTGCAGAACGCGTGTGAGGTCCTCAGGAAGCGTCTGGACCCCTACAGGACCCAGAACCCCAAAGGGTCCTGGGAGGACTGGGTGAGGAAGGGTCATGGGAGGACTGGGAGGACTGGGTGAGGAAGGGACATGGGAGGACTGGGTGAGGAAGGGTCCTGGGAGGACTGGGAGGACTGGGAGGACTGGGTGAGGAAGGGACATGGGAGGACTGGGTGAGGAAGGGTCCTGGGAGGACTGGGAGGACTGGGAGGACTGGGTGAGGAAGGGTCATGGGAGGACTGGGAGGACTGGGTGAGGAAGGGTCATGGGAGGACTGGGAGGACTGGGTGAGGAAGGGTCATGGGAGGACTGGGAGGACTGGGAGGACTGGGAGGACTGGGTGAGGAAGGGTCATGGGAGGACTGGGTGAGGAAGGGGGAGGACTGGGTGAGGAAGGGTCATGGGAGGACTGGGAGGACTGGGTGAGGAAGGGTCATGGGAGGACTGGGAGGACTGGGTGAGGAAGGGTCCTGGGAGGACTGGGTGAGGAAGGGTCCTGGGCTGACACCAAAGGTTTCCAACGGTGGAGGACACTGACGGCACCAGCTCTCCGGGCGTCAGTACCCCCTGACCCCTAACCCTTTGACCCCCTGACCCCCTGACCCTCTGACCCCCTGACCTCTGACCCCCTGAACCTCTGACCCCCTGAACCCCTGACCTCTGACCCCTGACCCTCTGACCCCTTGACCCTCTGACCTCTGACCTTCGGGATGTCGTCATGTGACCCCTGTTTCTTCTGTCTTCCAGGTCAAAGCTGCTTACTTCAACAGAGTCAATCTGTCTGCTAATGGGTTCTACAAGTGAGCTCCGGACAGCCTTCACATGCCTTCTGCTTCTGGGGACTGGGGTTCTACCTGGACTGCGGTTCTACCTGTTGGGGTTCTACCTGGACTGGGGTTCTACCTGTTGGGGTTCTACCTGTTGGGTGTTGGGGTTCTACCTGTTGGGGTTCTACCTGTTGGGGACTGGGTTTGTAGTAGTGGTGTAGTTCTAGGTGGTGTAGCTCTAGGTGGTGTAGCTCTAGGTGGTGTAGCTCTAGGTAGTGTCGTTCTAGGTGGTGTAGCTCTAGGTGGTGTAGCTCTAGGTGGTGTAGCTCTAGGTAGTGTCGTTCTAGGTGGTGTAGCTCTAGGTGGTGTAGCTCTAGGTGGTGTAGCTCTAGGTAGTGTCGTTCTAGGTGGTGTAGCTCTAGGTGGTGTAGCTCTAGGTGGTGTAGCTCTAGGTGGTGTAGTCCTAGGTGGTGTCCCGCGTATGCGCGGGACATATACAAGCGGTAGCGCATGCGCTGTCAACAGCAGTTGAAAGCCGTCAACAGTAGTTACGCACTCCTAAACGTTGGCATGGCTGAGGGGAAACGAGCTAAGACCTACCATTTTCACCCTGAGTGGGAGGAAGATTATTGAATATTGTTGAGAAGGTGCCGTGCGCAGACGGAATGAAACCCCCACTGAAGTCCGTAGGTCCCTGATACAAACCACCATCACAACCCCGCCCCCCCCCTCCCCCGCTTGGAGGTAGGTTTGCAATGTTGACACTAGACTGGTAGATCTCGGGAGGTTGGCTACTTTAAAAGTAGATCTTGGGTCAAAAAAGGTTGGGCACCCCTGCTCTAGATGGTGTAGTTCTAGGTAGTGTCGTTCTAGGTGGTGTATTTCTAGGTAGTGTCGTTCTAGGTGGTGTAGCTCTAGGTGGTGTAGCTCTGGTGTAGTTCTAGGTGGTGTAGTTCTAGGTGGTGTAGTTCTAGGTGGTGTAGTTCTAGGTGGTGTAGCTCTAGGTGTTGTTCTGTAATGCCTATCTTGTGTTCAGAACTCCAGATCTGGGCTATGACTTTGAGACGAACTCCGGACGTCCGTTCAACTACTTCAGCTACGGAGTGGCCTGCTCTGAGGTGGAGGTGGACTGTCTGACCGGCAGCCACAAGGTCTGTCTGTCTGTCTGTCTGTCTGTCTGTCTGTCTGTCTGTCTGTCTGTCTGTCTGTCTGTCTGTCTGTCTGTCTGTCTGTCTGTCTTTCTCTCTCCCTGCCTGTCTGTCTGTCTTTCTCTCTCCCTGTCTGTCTGTCTCTCTTTCATGGCTGTCTGTCCTCCCCCCTCAACACACACAGACTGTCTGTGTGTGTTGATGATGATGATGATGATGATGATGATGATGATGATGATGATGATGATGATGAGGGTTAGAACTAATTACCGCATGATCAATTTTACAGCAGCGTTATGGTGTTATGTAAGGGATAATGTATAGAACGCCGGTCATGATCGGGAAAGTAAGCCCGACAGGACGAACAGGACAGAGACGCGCAGCGGAGGTGTCCTGTTCGCCCTGAAGGGGCTTATGTTCGATAATGATCAGCGACGTTCTATACATTATCCCGCTTATTACACGGCTACTTGCAAAACGAAAAAATAACTTCACATGGTGTGTCTTTTGACAATGTTTTTGTTACCAGCATGCATCGTGTTGATCGGCAGGGAAATAGTCCCCCAAAGACATTAGCGTCGCTTAGCAACCGAGTACGCTGGGGTCGATAAGTTACCGGACTACTTGCGGAGTGGTACGAAAGACGTAAAAAAATCCACTTTCCTTGACGGCGGTCATTATATGCTTAGCAACGGTCATTATTTGCTTAGCAACGGTGAATTATCAAAAAATGATTCACAGCCGTATGTTGTGACGGCCCGTGCAGCTGAACGGAGGGCTCCACAGCATTGAGAACAGCCGTGTTATAAGCTGTGATGTTCAATGTGTGTGTGTGTGTGTGTGTGTGTGTGTGTGTGTGTGTGTGTGTGTGTGCGTGTGCGTGTGCGTGTGTGTGTGCGTGTGTGTGTGTGCAGAACCTACACACAACCATCGTGATGGATGTCGGGAACAGTCTGAATCCTGCAATCGACATCGGCCAGGTATAAATACACACAAATACACACAACATACACACACAAACACACAATATACACACAAATACACGACGTACTCACAAAAAACACACAACATGCTCACAAAATACTTCTCCCCCCTGTCTCCCCCTCTGCTCTCTCCCCCCTCTGCTCTCTCCCCCTCTGCTCTCTCCCCCCTCTGGTCTCTCCCCTCTCTGCTCTCTCCCCCCTCTGCTCTCTCCCCCCTCTGGTCTCTCCCCCCCTCTGGTCTCCCTCTGGTCTCCCCGTCTGGTCTCTCCCGTCTCCCCCTCTGGTCTCTCCCCTCTCTCCCCCTCTGGTCTCTCCCCTGTCTCCCCCCCTGTCTCCCCCTCTGGTCTCCCCCTCTGGTCTCTCCCCTGTCTCCCCCTCTGTTCTCCCCCTCTGGTCTCCCCCTCTGTTCTCCCCCTCTGGTCTCCCCCTGTCTCCCCCTCTGGTCTCTCCCCGGTCTCCACCAGGTGGAGGGGGGGTTCTTGCAGGGCGTGGGTCTCTTCACCCTGGAGGAGCTGCGCTACTCCCCCCAGGGGGCGCTGCTCACCCAGGGGCCCGGGACCTACAAGATCCCGGCCTTCGGGGACATCCCGTCCCAGCTGGTGGTCTCCCTGCTGAGGGACGCCCCCAACGACAAGGCCGTCTACTCCTCCAAGGTACCCCTCACTGTAGAGCACTGGTGCCCCCCCATCATTTGCATCGATTGGACCTCGACTACGAGAGCTTTTTATTTCCTGGCCCAGGACACACGACCCACCCAGGGGTCCTCCCACCCCCTCAGGAGCCCCCCGCTCCCCCAGGGCAGACGTTACATTACCGAGACCCTCTGCTGGTTGCAGTATAGGGCTGTAAATGTGCACCTTGACTGATGAGGTGCTTGAACGGTCACGGAGACTCCCACAATGCACTGCTGTACTGTGAAGCCTCCCTCCAGGAGGTGGGTGTCAGAATGGGGGGGGCGTGCTGACCTCACGGAGACTCCCACAATGCACTGCTGTACTGTGAAGCCTCCCTCCAGGAGGTGGGTGTCAGAATGGGGGGGGCGTGCTGACCTCACGGAGACTCCCACAATGCACTGCTGTACTGTGAAGCCTCCCCCCAGGAGGCGGGGGTTAGAACGGGGGGGGCGTGCTGACGTCACGGAGACTCCCACAATGCACTGCTGTACTGTGAAGCCTCCCCCCAGGAGGCGGGGGTTAGAACGGGGGGCCCGTGCTGACGTGTGCTGCGGTCCCCAGGCGGTGGGCGAGCCGCCCCTGTTCCTGGCCGCCTCGGTCCTGCTGGCCCTGAAGGACGCGGTGGTGGGGGCCCGCTTGGAGGCCGGCCTCTCGGGGCCCTGCAGGCTGGACAGCCCCGCCACCCCGGAGAGGGTCCGTCTGGCCTGCCAGGACCGCTTCACCGCGTTGGTAGGACCCCCGCCAACCCGGGGCCAGTGGGTTAGGGTCAGTGGGTTCAGTGGGTTAGGGTCAGTGGGTTCAGTGGGTTCAGTGGGTTAGGGTCAGTGGGTTCAGTGGGTTCAGTGGGTTAGGGTCAGTGGGTTAGGGTCAGTGGGTTCAGTGGGTTAGGTTCAGTGGGTTAGGGTCAGTGGGTTCAGTGGGTTAGGGTCAGTGGGTTCAGTGGGTTAGGGTCAGTGGGTTCAGTGGGTTAGGTTCAGTGGGTTAGGTTCAGTGGGTTAGGGTCAGTGGGTTAGGGTCAGTGGGGTCAGTGGGTTCAGTGGGTTAGGGTCAGTGGGTTAGGGTCAGTGGGTTCAGTGGGTTAGGTTCAGTGGGTTAGGGTCAGTGGGTTCAGTGGGTTAGGGTCAGTGGGTTCAGTGGGTTAGGGTCAGTGGTTTCAGTGGGTTAGGTTCAGTGGGTTAGGTTCAGAGGGTTCAGTGGTTTAGGGTCAGTGGGTTAGGGTCAGTGGGGTCAGTGGGGTCAGTGGGTTAGGGTCAGTGGGGTCAGTGGGTTAGGGTCAGTGGGTTCAGTGGGTTAGGTTCAGTGGGTTAGGGTCAGTGGGTTCAGTGGGTTAGGGTCAGTGGGTTAGGGTCAGTGGGTTCAGTGGGTTAGGTTCAGTGGGTTAGGTTCAGTGGGTTAGGGTCAGTGGGTTCAGTGGGTTAGGGTCAGTGGGTTAGGGTCAGTGGGTTCAGTGGGTTAGGTTCAGTGGGTTAGGGTCAGTGGGTTCAGTGGGTTAGGGTCAGTGGGTTAGGGTCAGTGGGGTCAGTGGGTTCAGTGGGTTAGGGTCAGTGGGTTCAGTGGGTTAGGTTCAGTGGGTTAGGGTCAGTGGGTTCAGTGGGTTAGGGTCAGTGGGTTAGGGTCAGTGGGGTCAGTGGGTTCAGTGGGTTAGGGTCAGTGGGTTCAGTGGGTTAGGTTCAGTGGGTTAGGTTCAGTGGGTTCAGTGGGTTAGGGTCAGTGGGTTAGGGTCAGTGGGGTCAGTGGGTTAGGGTCAGTGGGTTCAGTGGGTTAGGTTCAGTGGGTTCAGTGGGTTCAGTGGGTTAGGTTCAGTGGGTTAGGGTCAGTGGGTTCAGTGGGTTCAGTGGGTTAGGGTCAGTGTGTTAGGTTCAGTGGGTTCAGTGGGTTCAGTGGTTTCAGTGGGTTCAGTGGGTTAGGTTCAGTGGGTTCAGTGGGTTCAGTGGGTTAGGTTCAGTGGGTTCAGTGGGTTTAGTGGGTTAGGTTCAGTGGGTTCAGTGGGTTAGGTTCAGTGGGTTTATGTTAAGTGTAATCAGTGATAATAGGTATTAGTTAGTAGTGTTTATGTTAAGTGTAATCAGTGATAATAGGTGTTAGTTAGTAGCGTTTATGTTAAGTGTATTCAGTTCTAATAGGTATTAGTTAGTAGTGTTTATGTTAAGTGTAATCAGTTCTAATAGGTAATAGTTAGTAGTGTTTATGTTAAGTGTAATCAGTTCTAATAGGTGTTAGTTAGTAGTGTTTATGTTAAGTAATCAGTTCTAATAGGCATTAGTTAGTAGTGTTTATGTTAAGTGTAATCAGTTCTAATAGGTGTTAGTTAGTAGTGTTTATGTTAAGTAATCAGTTCTAATAGGCATTAGTTAGTAGTGTTTATGTTAAGTGTAATCAGTTCTGATAGGTGTTAGTTAGTAATCAATAGTTGTGATTGTTTTACTCTCTTTGGGGTCCAGTGTCCACCGGCCAAACCTGGGACCTTCCAGCCCTGGGATGTCCGGGTGTAGGACGCCTGCCTAGCCTCCTACCTCCTCCCTCCTAGCTCCTCCCTCCTACCCTCCTCCCTCCTCCCCTTCTCCCTCCTCCCTCCTCCCTCCTACCCTCTTCCCTATATATTAATCTATCTTTATCTATTTTACAGCTATGATCAATCTAGCTATGTGTTTACCATATCTATCTTTAAATTGATATATTGATCAATCTATCAGTGCATAGATTGTCTCTCGACCTCTCTTGATAGATATCCTATCGACCGAATCACACGTCCTGTCCAGTCTAGGAAGGCATCAGAGCGTTAAAGACTTGATATCGGTCAATAAAAGATCTTTCATGATTCCTTTGTGTCTGCGCTGTTGTTTCCAGCTCTAGTTTTCTGTCTGTCCGCGGTGATGGTAATACATCTGTTCACAACCGCCTGGTCACATGTCCACTGAGTCAGACTCGTGACCGCTGAAGAGGTCAGCCAGAGGGTCAGAGGTCAGCCAGAGGGTCAGAGGTCAGTCCAGAGGGTCAGAGGTCAGCCAGAGGGTCAGAGGTCAGCCAGAGGGTCAGAGGTCGCTCCAGAGGGTCAGAGGTCGCTCCAGAGGGTCAGAGGTCGCTCCAGAGGGTCAGAGGTCAGCCAGAGGGTCAGAGGTCGCTCCAGAGGGTCAGAGGTCGCTCCAGAGGGTCAGAGGTCAGTCTGGAGGGTCAGAGGTCAGTCTGGAGGGTCAGAGGTTGCTCCAGAGGGTCCGAGGTCAGTCTGGAGGGTCAGAGGTCAGTCTGGAGGGTCAGAGGTCGCTCCAGAGGGTCCGAGGTCAGTCTGGAGGGTCAGAGGTCAGTCTGGAGGGTCAGAGGTCGCTCCAGAGGGTCAGAGGTCAGTCTGGAGGGTCAGAGGTCGCTCCAGAGGGTCAGAGGTCAGCCAGAGGTTCCGAGGTCAGTCTGGAGGGTCAAAGGTCAGTCTGGAGGGTCAGAGGTCGCTCCAGAGGGTCAGAGGTCAGTCCAGAGGGTCAGAGGCCGCTTCAGAGGGTCAGAGGTCAGTCCAGAGGGTCAGAGGTCAATCCAGAGGGTCAGAGGTCAGCTCCAGGAGGAGGGGACGCCCTGGACCTCTCAGCCCCACCGCTCTGAGGACATAATTTTATTGATCTCTTGCTCATTTCTTTTTTTTATTATTATTCTCTTTCGACACGTTATTGGTCGCTATCTACTCGCACAGACGTTAACGTAGAAAGACAAAAATATATAATATTATAGGTACTATAGTGGAATAGTGTGCTATGGAATAGATAAGCAATAGGACATATAGTTTTTAGGATAATTAAGATTAAAGTTTATGAAAAATCTATGCGTGTGAGTGCCTGCCCAATCAAAACATTGAAGGTCCCATGCCATGCTACTTCATGGATGCTTTAATATAGATATTAGTGGGCCCCAAACACAGTGTTTGAAGATGTTCACGAAATTCAGCCGTGGTGCAGAGTCACAGCCACTACGAGCCAGTCGCACATTGAGCTTTCCCCAAACGCGCCGTTTCGGTGTCTGTAGCTTTAATGCTAATGAGGAGGAGCGAGGCGGGTTAAGGAGGAGGGAGGGGGTGTGGCCCTGAGCAGCTTGCAGCCACGGTACCATCATGGACTTATTATGGCGCGTTTCCACTGGAGGGTGCGGTTCGGTTGGGCACGCAAAGGTGCGGAACGGATCGCGTTTCCACCGCCAACAGTGGGCGTGACCTGGACTGAGCCGTACTGAGCTGTACTCATCCTGCACTCATCTCGCAGTACTCCTCCGTTGGGGTACTGAGACACCTGGAAGGATGCCGGCAAGTTCGAGCTACACACACCCTCCGTTGATTGGTCGACGGAATCGTCATGACGGCAGCTGAAAAATAGACACAATTAACAAACACAAGCAGCCCCCACACACAAACACTACACAAATCAAGCAACACACACATCGCAACAACAACATTCAACACATGAGTAAAGAGTGCTTCATGAAGTGCTTCCATTCTAAAGTGCAGCAGGTTGATGAGTCAGTGACCAGCATTAAGGAGCTGGACAGCCCTGGGGGTGAAGGTTGCCCTCCTCCTCTGTGTCCGACAGCCTGGAGTCTATGTCCTGAGGGGCGCCACTCAAACTCAGGGAACAGGAAATGTTGGTCTGCGGTGACAGGCAGTAATGTACTGATAGTTTACACAGGGTATTGTAACATGGTATTATTATATTATTATCACATGGTATTATTATATTATAGTATTATCACATGGTATTATTATATTATATATCGGCCTATATATTACACATATTCTATAAGGCAGACTTTACAGTTGGCTCAGTGATCTGTGTGTGTGTGTGTGTGTGTGTGTGTGTGTGTGTGTGTGTGTGTGTGTGTGTGTGTGTGTGTGTGTGTGTGTGTGTGTGTGTGTGTGTGTGTGTGTGTGTGTGTGTGTTGCATATGATTTGTCCATTGTCTCTGTGAGTCAAACCGGTTCTTTAGGTCTACCGGTCGGTCGCAGCCAGCACCCCTTCTTCCTCCACTTTGAAAACCTTTCACCTCATTAACTTGTTTGAAGAACACTTTATGTAGTAGTACTCATGGATTGGCTCTTGTCCAATCAAATAACTTCAGATGTTGTACAAAACAGTTTTTTGTGTGAGCTGAGCTCCATGTCAGGACATGCAATAAGCATACCCAATGACGTCACTTAACGGTGTTGGTCCTCGGTGACATGCAGTAATGTACTGATAGCATACCCAGGCTATTATTACATGGGATTAATATATACCTGTATTCTGACTATATTAAGGCAGCCTTTAAGGTTGGCTCAGTGATCCGTGTGAGTGTGTGTGTGTGTGTGTGTGTGTGTGTGTGTGTGTGTGTGTGTGTGTGTGTGTGTGTGTGTGTGTGTGTGTGTGTGTGTGTGTGTGTGTGTGTGTGTGTGTGTGTGTGCGTGCGTGCGTGCGTGCGTGCGTGCGTGCGTGCGTGTGTGTGTGTGTGTGTGTGTGCGTGTGCGCTAGCTGCGCTGGGTAGCGTTCGGTTTCCTAGAAAAGCAGGTGACCCACGCTGAGAGGTGCGGCTCCTCCTCTCTCTGTGAGTCAAACCGCTTCAGCTCGGTTACTCACTTCCTCATCTAAAACTTCTGTCGCAGCGAGGAGCCTTTCTTTCTCCGCTTTGAAAACCTTTCACCTGATTAACTTGATTTATAAACACTTTAATCTCTGTTTCTTCCCTTACATGTATTATTTTATAACTTTATACCGCATGGGACGCATTTTAATTAGATAAGTAGATAAGGTAAGAAAAGATAATGGACAATTTACTACCGTTTATATCGTCTTTAGGTTACTGGTATATAATAATGGGTTTACTGTAGAGAATACAAAGTTAGTTCATGTTTCACTGCTTTTCTGACCCGTGTGATGAATTGAGTGTGTGATATGTGTTCATAGCGACTAGCTACAGTCCAGACTGTTGCTGGACTGTACCACTTTCACGGGGGGGTTCCTGTGGGTCTAGACTCGATTCATATGGCTTAAACCACAGCTGGGGAGGATACCCAGCTGTGAGGATACCCTATCGGTGTGTTGAGCTTCACCAGTTGATTTATGGGATCTCTGGTTCAGTAAAGTCACAGAATTCAGACTTTGTTCCAGTAGAGAAATTATTCAAACGTTCTTTGCTTTTTTCATTTTACAACAATGCATTTTTTAAGTCTTTTGTATATATTTTCAGTGTTAAGCACAGTTACAGTCTCCAAGGTGTTTAATTCTCATCTCTCAGTTCTCATCTGCTGTACACATCTGTACTGTAGTGAGGTGATCTCTCAATCAACAGCTAAAGTCAAAAGGCAAATGAAGGTAATGAAGAGTTGTGTTTGTGTCCAGGTCTCCAGTCTACTATGGATGAGGAGAGAAAGGAGGGGGGTCCTACCTCTAAGACCACTCTGTCTAGGGAACATGGCCGCATGAACAAAGCTAAGAGGTAAGAAGAGCATCTCTGTCTGTGACTGTTGTCCATCTCAGAGCTCAGCAGTGATGCATCATGACTCCATCATTACTCTGAGTAACAGCTGTGTGTGTGTGTGTGTGTGTGTGTGTGTGTGTGTGTGTGTGTGTGTGTGTGTGTGTGTGTGTGTGTGTGTGTGTGTGTGTGTGTGTGTGTGTGTGTGTGATGTTCCTGAGGTGGAAGAAGGCTGTTTTGGTAATCAGGTTCATATGGAGGAGGGCTGAGAGGGTGGGGTGAAGGATGATACCTAAGCTGTGGATGTGAGTGGAGGGGGTGACAATGGAACCATCAATATTAATAATAATAACAATAATAAATTAAATGTATATAGCGCTTAATATGGTACTCTAAGACGCTTAAGGGAGAAGTCCTGGGTGGGGCGGGTGAGGGAGTTCGGCCAATGATGAGGATTTATCATTTATTGCAATTTAGTTTGAGGAAGTTGTGTTTCATCCACGTTTTGGCTTCAGTGAGGCATGTGGTGAGGGTGCAATGGGTGGCTGCAGAGGTGGTGTTGGGGGAGAGGTAGATCTGAGTGTCATCAGCGTAACAGGGAAAATGGAGGCCATGTTGGCGGGGGATTTGACCGAGTGGAAGGATGTAGATGATGAAAAGTAGGGGACCAAGTACAGAGGACCAAGTAAATGATCAAATGAAACGATATCCACAAATCCTAACCTCCAGATGGTGTTTGTTTTTCTGAAGGAGACAGGAGAGAGCAGACTCCCCTGGACCCAGCTGTGTCTCCATGAAGAGTGACTGGTCTATGGATCATCCTGCTAACTTTAAAGACGGAAATCAGTCTATTGAAAAGAGGTGAGGATTTATCAGATATAATAAAGATACAGATTCTATCAAATGTCCATAAATCCTGGTTCTTGTTTTTCTAGAAGAGATCAGCAGCAGAGAGCATACTCCCCTGGACCCAGCTGTGTCTCCATGAAGAGTGACTGGTCTATGGATCATCCTCCTGAATTTAAAGATGGACGCCCCTCCAGAGAGGAGAGGTAGGAGTTTCAAACAGACGATAAAAGAGACAAGTTGGTTGTTATCAGACCCTACTGATACTGATGTTAACAGATCAGGAAAAAAAATAATAGAGTGTGTGTGTGTGTGTGTGTGTGTGTGTGTGTGTGTGTGTGTGTGTGTGTGTGTGTGTGTGTGTGTGTGTGTGTGTGTGTGTGTGTGTGTGTGTTCCCCACAGACCACACCAGAAGAGGTCAATTGTTACCAGGTCTGTACAGAAGAATCCAACGGAGCTGATCAAGGTGTGTAAATGTCCACCAATACGTTTTACTTCAGCTCTACATGAACATCAGAAAGCATCTCTTGTGGAGCTCCTCGTCTCCAGGCTTCCCTCTTTAGACCAGCTGACGCGAATCCCGGACAGATGCTTCTGATGTCCTCAGTGAGTTCAAGGTAAAGTTCTCCTTGATGTTTGTTCTGTTCCAGAGGGCTGAGGAGAACGCACACACTTTCCTCGACAAGGAGATGAAGAAGCTCTGGAGGGATCTCTTCCCAGATTACCCACAATGCTCAGAGAGTCAGAGGGAGGAGGAGGAGCTAGATGGTGAGAAGGAGGAGCAGAGGTGGCGCGCCATAGAGGGAGTGGTGGACATCACAAAGCTCTGCCTGATGGAGATGAACCAGGAGGAACTGGCCGACTCACTGTGGGGCGGTAAGAGACTCTTATCTTGAAGACAGAATGATAATTGTTTCAAAGAGCAGTATGAGACTCTTATTTGTTCTGTTCAGACTAAATATTTTTCACATTCCTATATAGGGTTATTTTGGGGCATCAGGTTAAATGGTTTGACCCAGATCTGTAGGGTTATTTTGGGGCATTAGGTTAAATGGTTTGATCCAGATATGTAGGGTTATTTTGGGGCATCAGGTTAAATGGTTTGATCCAGATATGTAGGGTTATTTTGGGGCATCAGGTTAAATGGTTTGATCCAGAAATGTAGGATTATTGTGGGGCATCAGGTTAAATGGTTTGAACCAGATATGTAGGGTTATTGTGGGGGTATCAGGTTAAATGGTTTGATTCAGATATGTATTGTTATTTTGGGGTATTAGGTTAGATGGTTTGATCCAGATAGGTAGGGTTATTGTGGGGTATAAGGTTAAATGGTTTGATCCAGATATGTAGGGTTATTGTGGGGGTATCATGTTAAATGGTTTCATCCAGATATGTAGGGTTATTGTGGGGGTATCATGTTAAATGGTTTGATCCAGATATGTAGGGTTATTTTGGGGTATAAGGTTAAATGGTTTGAACCAGATATGTAGGGTTATTGTACGTCCATCAGGTAAAAGAATTTTAAACAATAAACTGAAAATCAAAAGCATAACAACTCAGTGGAAAAGATGCAGCACTATCTTGTTGCACTATCAATTCACTTTTCACTTATTCACTATCATTCTTATCATTAGACCAATCATTATGCTGTGGAAATAAAAAACAAAATCATAAATAAATGATCCAGTCCTTGTTACGACCAGCTTCATGAACCACAAGTAATGAAGCCAATAAATATCATGAAGTTGATCATTTTACAGGAAATATTTTCATGCTTCAACTGATGTCTCCATCCACTATCTGATGTCTTCTGTTCATTCTCATTTAGGATCTGCTGCTGTCGAATGCCAACACAAAATCAAGTCTCATTTGAAGAAGAAGTTCAGGTGTGTGTTTGAGGGACTCCCTAAAGCAGGAGAGAAAACCGATCTGAATGACTTCTTCACAGAGATCTTCATCACAGAGAGAGGCAGTGGAGAGGTCAACAATGAACATGAGGTCAGACTGATAGAAACAGCTTCCAGGAAACCGGCCAAGGAAGAAACACCAATCAAATGTGAAGACATCTTTAAACCCTTACCTAGAAAAGATCAACCATTCAGGACAATTATGACAACTGGAGTGGCCGGCATTGGTAAAACCGTCTTAACAAACAAGTTCACTCTGGACTGGGCTGACGGCAAAACCAACCAGGACATACACTTCACATTTCTCCTCACTTTCAGAGAGCTGAATTTACTGAAAGGGAAAGAGTTAAGCTTGGTGGAACTCCTTCATCATTTCTTCATTGGGACCAAAGAAGCAGGAATCTGCAGATACGACCGGTTCAACGTTATCTTCATCTTGGATGGTCTGGATGAGTGTCGATATCCTCTGGACTTCCAGAACAACCCGATCTGGACCGATGTCACAAAGTCCACCTCATTGGACGTGCTGCTGACAAACCTCATCAGGGGCGTCCTGCTTCCCTCCGCTCGCATCTGGATAACCACACGCCCTGCGGCAGCCAATCAGATCCCTGCTGAGTGTGTTGACATGGTGACGGAGGTGAGGGGGTTCACCGACCCACAGAAGGAGGAGTACTTCAGGAAGAGATTCAGAGAGGAGACGCTGGCCAACACAATCATCTCCCACGTCAAGAAATCACGAAGCCTCCACATCATGTGTCATATCCCAGTCTTCTGTTGGATCACTGCTACAGTTCTGGAGGACCTCTTCAAAACATCCCAGACAGAAGAGATGCCCAAGACCGTGACTCAGATGTACAGCCACTTCCTGAGGGTTCAGTCCATACAGGGGGACAGGAAGTACCATGGGAGAGCTGAAACAGATCAAGACTGGGGTTCAGAGAGCAGGGAGATCATTGTTTCTCTGGGAAAACTGGCTTATAACCAGCTGGAGAAAGGCAACCTGATCTTCTACGAGGAAGACCTGGCAGACTGTGGCATCGACATCAAAGCAGCCTCATTGTACTCAGGAGTGTTCACCCAGATCTTTAAAGAGGAGTTTGGGATGTACCAGGCGTACAGGGTGTTCTGCTTTGTCCATCTGAGCCTCCAGGAGTTTCTGGCTGCTCTTTATGTCTTTCTGTCCTTCATCAACGATGGTGTCAATCTGCTCTCAGAAGAACCACCCACCTCTGGGGAAGATAAACTCCTCCTTCTCTACCAGAGTGCTGTGGACAAGGCCTTACAGAGTGAGAACGGACACCTGGACTTGTTCCTCCGCTTCCTCCTGGGCCTCTCTCTGGAGACCAATCAGATTGTTCTACGAGGTCTTCTGGGACAGACAGGAACTAGCTCACTGACCAATACAAAAACAGTGTCTTACATCAAGGAGAAGATAAAAGGAGAGCTCTCTCCAGAGAGATGCATCAATCTGTTCCACTGTCTGAATGAGCTGAACGACCATTCTCTAGTGAAGGAGATCGAACAGTACCTGACATCAGGAAGTCTCTCCGGAGAATCTCTCTCTCCTGCTGAACTGTCAGCTCTGGCCTTCATCCTAGTGACATCAGAAGAGGAGCTGGACGTGTTTGACCTGAAGAAATACTCTGCTTCAGAGATGGGTCTTCTGAGGCTGCTGCCAGTGGTCAAAGCCTCCAAAACATCTCTGTAGGTTCACTAATAACATGTATTACAATACACACTACACAATATAAATATAACTGGAATATAAGGTTAAAATAATATGCAAAAGATCTCTGTAAGTTCAAGTTCAACATGTTTTACTATTATACTCATAACAGAATAAAGTTAAGTTAAGTTATATAATAATATACAAAACATCTCTGTAGGTGTGCTATTAACGTGTATTACAGTACACATAAAATAATATTCAGAACAATAGAACATAGAAGTAGTTTTAATTTAAAAACATTTTCAATCTAAACTAAAGAAGCATTTAACATTTTGCATTGAATATTTTATGAACATTTATACATTTAATTTTTTAGTATTTTTTGTTAAACAAATTACATTCCTTCATTATGGAATAACTTAAAGATTTATGTTATTTTGAAATTCCTAACTTGTTCTGTTTATTGTGTGTGTAGCCTGAATGGCTGTCATCTGTCAGAGAGATGCTGTGAAGCTCTGGCCTCAGTTCTCAGCTCCAACTCCTCTAGTCTGAGAGAGCTGGACCTGAGTACCAATGATCTGCAGGATTCAGGAGTGAAGCTGCTCTCTGCTGGACTGGGGAGTCCACACTGTACACTGGAAACTCTCAGGTCAGTTTTACCCAATTGTCAAACAATAACACCAAAAGGTTCAATATAAGAAGACATTTAACAGATTTACATCCAGAAAGGTTAGATCATAAATTCATTGTTTTCATAAGAAACAACATATTTATATTTTTTTGTTGGCATGACAGTTTAGGTACACATTATATTCTTAGTTTGTTAATGATGATATAATGTGTGTGTTGTATAACATTATTATTCTGTTTATCATGTAGTCAGACAGTAAAGTGCGGTTTAGATTTGTTTAATAAAGTTCAATAACAACCTATTAATAAAACTGTGTGTTTAAGTGAAGTATAATGATAATTTTGGTTTGCTAATTTAACATCTGTATGGAATCTTTGTCTTGATATTTTAAGATCCAGGTTATTCATATTATTTATTATTTCATGTATTTCAAAAAACTGGTTATAATTCTCCTATAATTTAATCACAGTTCCTAACAGGTTGTGTTTATTTTGTGTGAAGGCTCAATGACTGTCATCTGTCAGAGAGATGCTGTGAAGCTCTGGCCTCAGTTCTCAGCTCCAACTCCTCTAGTCTGAGAGAGCTGGACCTGAGTACCAATGATCTGCAGGATTCAGGAGTGAAGCTGCTCTCTGCAGGACTGGGGAGTCCACACTGTACACTGGAAACTCTCAGGTCAGTTATCAGCCTCTTCTTCAAACTGGTTATTCTAGCTTTCAGCAAGTGCTGCTCCTGCCTGATGCATTTCTGTTGCTCTTTTCCCTGCTGACAAAACACTCCCTGGTTCTACACAATGTTAGAACCTGTGAAGAGACGTTCTTAACGTACCAA
>NC_044051.1:43216976-43226976 GCF_902167405.1 Gadus morhua
GCAAAAGATCCCTGTAAGTTCATAACAACATGTTTTACTATTCTACTCATAACAGAATAAAGTTAAGTTAAGTTATAGAATAATATACAAAGCATCTTTGTAGGTGTCCTATTAACGTTTAATGTATTACAGTACCAGTGTTAATTTTGTCAGCTATTTTAGATTTAGTCTTAGTCTTAGTCTTTTGACGAAAATGCTTATTATATTTAGTCACATTTTAGTCATTGTTTTCCTTTGTAGTTTTAGTCTAGTTTTAGTCTACGAAAATTCCTTACATTTTAGTCAACTTTTAGTCATTACTTTTAGTCAAAATGTTTTCTCTTTTTAAACTAGTTCAATTAGGCTAACCCTATATAGGCTATATGGACACCTGCTAAGTTGTTCCACTCAAATAGAGTACTAAAGTGAAAACGTTACGTTGTCCTGGCAACCGGATTTTCAGTTCTAAACAACCGAACGAGAGATGGTGTTCTCCATTGCTTCCATGTGTTGTTTCTTTCAAAATTAAAATAAATCAATTTCAAGAGGTGAAAATCACTACCAATCGAAAAATGTCGAGGCGTTCATGTATTCCCCTGGGTATTAAAAGGAAACGTTTGTACACGTTAGTTTAGTTTAGTTTTTTTTTTAATATGAAGACAATCTATTCTCAATATTACTTACATCATTGGTAAAGCAAACTTACAAATCAATTCGCAAAAAGATTGTTCCTTTTCTATAAAAGGTTTGTGTGCCATAGGATTTCCCCTTGTTAATTTGGTTGTGCAGAACCGAAAATCTGTTGCTCTCGAAACGTGACGTCACACTTTACTACTCTTGTCTGTTCAGCCTTCAAAACGATAGCTGGTAAATTGTGAAAAATGCATTAAACTGTAATGAGAAAACACGGTTATATGCTATAAACCCGATAGTATCTTGGGTATAAAGGCTGGGACGAATTTCAAAGTCCACCTTATGTTGGAGTATAGACCGTGGCGATTCCCATTGAAACGAATGGCGCGGTGATTTTCTTCAAAACGAGAGCCGGTAAATTGTGAAAAATGAATTAAACTGTAATCAGACAACGTGGTTATATGCTATAGACCCTAGAATCTGTGGAATAAAAGCTGGGAAGAATTTCGAATCATGTACAATGCATAACGTTAGCTCATAGCTGAGTGGACCATACCTCCCGTTGCCAAGTCGTAGCTAAGATCCGTCCTATTTACTGGAGGAGTGAACAGTTGCATAAGAACCTTACGGGAGTGTACTGAATGACATTTCGTCATCGTTTTTATTATCACAGATCTATTTTTAGCTCGTCAACGTCTCGTCTTAGTCACGGAAAAAAGGTCGTTGACGAACATTTTTCGTCATATTTTTCGTTAACGAAATTAACACTGTACAGTACACATAAAAGAATATTCAGAACAATAGAACATAGAGGTAGTTTTAATTTAAAAACATTTTCAATCTAAACTAAAGAAGCATTTAACATTTTGCATTGAATATTTTACGAACATTTATACATTTAATTTTTTAGTATTTTTTGTTAAACTAATGAAATGCCTTTATTATGGAATAACTTATATATTTATGTTATTTTAAAATTCCTAACATGTTCGGTTTATTTTGTGTGAAGGCTCAATGGCTGTGATCTGTCAGAGAGATGCTGTGAAGCTCTGGCCTCAGTTCTCAGCTCCAGCTCTAGTCTGAGAGAGCTGGACCTGAGTAACAATGATCTGCAGGATTCAGGAGTGAATCTGCTCTCTGCTGGACTGGGGAGTCCACACTGTACACTGGAAACTCTCAGGTCAGTTATCAGCGAGCCTCTTCTTCAAACTGGTTATTCTAGCTTCCAGTAAGTGCTGCTCCTGCCTGATGCATTTACGTTGCTCTTTCTCTGCTGACAAAACTCTCCCTGGTTCTACACAATGTTAGAACCTGTGAAGAAACGTTCTTAGCGTACCAAACACAGCAGACTTCTCCTGACTATAACTGAACAATATCTCATTGAGGTGTAGCTATTGAGAAAGGAGCATTTGTTCCTTTGTTCCTGTTTCACATCCAAGTGAAGGAAGTTCTGCTGTCTGTGATGGTGTCATCTCCCCACTTCCTCTTCCTGTTCTCAGACTCTCAGGGTGACACAGCTTTGTCTCCATGAAGTATCAATAAAGCTTGTCCTCCAAATGGAATGAATACACTTTATAAATGTGGTTACTTTAGTACAAACTGCTCTCAACCAGATACAATAAATGGTGTGTGTGTGTGTGTGTGTGTGTGTGTGTGTGTGTGTGTGTGTGTGTGTGTGTGTGTGTGTGTGTGTGTGTGTGTGTGTGTGTGTGTGTGTGTGTGTGTGTGTGTGTGTGTGTGTGTGTGTGTGTGTGTGTGTGCAGGTTGTCTGGCTGCCTGGTCACACAGAGAGGCTGTGCTTCTCTGGCCTCAGCTCTGAGCTCCAACCCCTCCCATCTGAGAGAGCTGGACCTGAGCTACAATCACCCAGGAGACCCTGGAGCTGCGCTGCTCTCTGCTGGACTGGAGGATCCACGCTGGAGACTGGACACTCTCAGGTATGGAGAGGACAGCTCACCACTCAGGGACAAAGTCTCCTTCAAGGATTCAAGCTGCTGCTAGATGAAGTGGTTTGAAGAGGCAGCTATAACTCAAGTTGTGTAGAACGTGATGAGACAGCAGATGATGAAGGTGAATGTTTCAACATGCTGCTCTCACTTTGTTTCCCCCCCAGTGTGGAGCACGGTGGAGTGTGGAGGCTGAAACCAGCTCTAAAGAAGTGTAAGTGTCTGTTTGATTCATCACAAAACACACTCACTATTGAGATGGAAAGTCCATCCACACAGCAGGAGGTGACGTCCGTCATTCACATGTGGACTTGTATACGTTTGTGTAGCTATGTTTCCCTGTGTTGATGTATGTCTAGTATGTTTGTTATAGGTGTGTGTACGTATGTGTACATGTCTATATATAGAATGTATGAACCAGGTCTATGGTATCACCAGTTAGTTTCCAGCCTGTATGTGAGCTCAGCTGGTTCAGTCTGTTGTTTACACAGGTGGATTACAATGGATGTGTATCGGAACCTTTCAAAGTCTAATATCTTTAAAAGTATGTTGACTATGGCTTAGATATTCCATAGAAGCAATGACCTCATCATGCTGAACGTTTTGATGTATAATATGTATATGTCGTGTCAATATTACGGTAGTAGATTCAGTTTATCCATTTTTCTAGGCTTCAATGTTTGAATGGGACAGCCACTCACACACACATGGGATTTACATTGAAGTTTCACTTCAATGATCTTATAAACAATGTTCACAAATATTTCTAAAGCTGATGATGATGATGATGATGAAGAATGGTTCGGCAACTCATCATGTCCCAGGACCGGGACCCGGGACTATAATGAAACTTAATGACACATGACTCCCCCCCATGCTCAGGGAACATGTGATGATGATGATGATGATGATGATGATGATGATGATGATGATGATGATGATGATGATGATGATGATGATGATGATGAAGAGCGGTTCAGCAGCTCATCATGTCTGGTTCTCCCTCAGATGCCTGTGACCTCACACTGGACCCCAACACGGCCCACAGAGAACTCTCTCTGTCTGAGGACAACAGGAAGGTGACGTGGGTTGAAGAGGACCAGTCGCATCCGGATCACCCAGAGAGATTTGACTCCCTGTCCCAGGTGTTGGGTAGAGAGGCTCTGACTGGCCGCTGTTACTGGGAGGTAGAGAGGGAAGGATGGGTTGTTATAGCAGTGACATACAGAGGAATCACAAGGAAAAGAATGGGTGTTGACAGCAGGCTTGGAGAGAACAACAAGTCCTGGATTCTTGTTTGTGATGATGATCATTACTCTGCCCGGTACAACGGTAGACAGACAGCCCTCCCTCTCCCCCCCGCTGGCTCCACCAGAGTAGGAGTGTATCTGGACCGGCCTGCTGGCTCTCTGTCCTTCTACAGAGTGTCCCCAGGTGGAGGAGGGTCCTCAGACACACTGACACACCTCCACACCTTCTGCTCCTCCTTCACCCAGGAGGACCTCCTCCCGGGGGTCTGGGTGGGGGGGGGATCAGCGTCTCTGTGTCGGTTGTAGAAAACAAACAGGCGGGGGAGAGGGAGAACCCCCGTGTCTCCCCCTCCCCCCGTCTCCCTCCCCCCTTCTCCCTCTCCCTCCCCCCTCCCCCCCGTCCTCCTGGTCCTCAGCGTCTCTGTGTCAGTTATAGATACACACACATGAAGGGTGCGTGAGGGGGGGGGGGGAAATGGCCTGGTGTCTCTGTGTTATACTGTCTGTCTGTCTGTCTGTCTGTCTGTCTGTCTGTCTGTCTGTCTCTCTGTCTCTCTGTCTCTCTCTCTCTCTGTCTCTCTGTCTCTCTGTCTCTCTGTCTCTCTCTCTCTCTCTCTCTCTCTCCATCCCTCCCCTCGGTCTGGGTTGAATACGGATAACACACACACACACACACACACACACACACACACACACACACACACACACACACACACACGTATAAACACACAAACACACACATGTGTAAACATGTCACATGTCTCTGTGTCTCTCTCTTTTTCTTTCCCTCTCTCTCTTTTGTAAAGTATAGCATGATAAACCACAAAACTTTACGATTTTCCATAGTTAGAGAAGCACATTTATTATTTGAAATGTATATAAAATAACTATCGATGGTGAATGTTTTTATATTTTCAGACATCACCAGTTTTGGTCTTAGGGGCTCTGATATCATTTTTGTCATAATCCTGATTTACGACCTGATTTAAAGCAGATTTTATATTTTATTCATATAGACCAAGAGGTCTGTGGGATAATGTTGCATTCTGTAAATTACTTTAAACTGAATCTTGATTCCTTGTGTTCTCTTGGGAAGCAAACGGCCGCAGAACATGTTCATTTATTAAAGATACGTGCACACCTGTTGATGATTTGTAATGCCTGCTTCTTCTAGGATTTTAGTCCTTGTATTTATTGTGTACACGTAAGGGACTATTCTTTTGTTGGATTTGGGGTAATGTTGCTTAAATAAAAAATTTAATAAATGATGTTGTACTTAAATAAAATAAACTTTATTGGTGTGTGAGTATTGTAAGTTGTATGTAAGGGTACTTAAAAGTATACTAAATTGCAAATACTCATAGTTGTATTTAGTTTACTTATGAAAAGTATAATTATTTTCAAGTCCTTTGTAATACACTATTGAAATGCTTTATTAAAGTGTACTTCAATCTCACTACATTAGATGGGGATTTAAGTACACTCGCATAAAGTTTACTTTAATGAAAGTTAATTTTAAGCTGCATTTCAGTGAAAAAGTACTAAATTGCAAATAGTTATTGTGGTAAGTTTGTGTACTAAATTAATTTAGGTACAATGTTAATGTAGTACACTCACATGAAGAGTACTTTCTTCTAAGTACTACGTATAATACGTTTATTTGCACCACTGGAAGTGTATAGGACTGTTACCATCATTAGTAATCCACAAAGGCTTGACAGAAGGATGTCACTTTATTAATGCCAGGTTCATAACAACTCTCTAACAGTATAGTACAGGTTCTGTAGGACTGGGTATTGGTACGAAGGTATCGACCGAAGCAACCCAGTATCAAGCAGCATCGAAACTTTATCGTTCAAACGATACCCGCATTCGATTGTAGACAAAGACTTTATTTTTAACAGTTCACTCATGTTACTGTAACAGTTCCATCACGTTTCTGTAACAGTTAATTCATGTTCATGTGAATTCATTAATGATACTGTGAGTTCATTCCTGTTAAGTTCATTAATGTTACTTTAACATTTATTAATGTTACTTTAACAGTTGATTAATGTTACTGTAAGTTCATAAATGTTAAGATAGAGAGAGAGTAATAGAGAGAGACAGAGACAGACAGAGAGAGAGAGAGAGAGAGAGAGAGAGAGAGAGAGAGAGAGAGAGAGAGAGAGAGAGAGAGAGAGAGAGAGAGAGAGAGAGAGAGAGAGAGAGAGAGAGAGAAAGAGAGGGACTGAGAGAGAGAGAGAGAGAGAGAGACAGAGAGAGAGAGGAAGAGAGAGAGAGACAGAGAGAAAAAGGAAGGGAGAGAGAGAGAAAGAGAGAGAAGAGAAAGCGACAGAGAGAAGAGGGAGAGAGAGAGAGAGAGAGAGAGAGAGAGAGAGAGAGAGAGAGAGAGAGAGAGAGAGAGAGAGAGAGAGAGAGGGAGGGAACGAGGGAGGGAGGGAGGGAGAGAGAGAGAGAGAGAGAGAGAGAGACAGACATTAATTAATATTAATTAATATTAATAATCCAAAAACGATCGATTAAATATAGGCTACATCTAAAACAAAGTGGACCCCACTCCTTCCAGCACAAAGCCCTGCAAAGCCAAGAGGTGAACAGGAGTCCAACCCTCACTCAGCTGGTCCTGAGGCTCTGTCCACAGACAGGTTCCCCCTCTGCTCAGCCCCAGGACCAGTCGGAGAACATACCAATTAGTCTCAACCAAATTATAAAACATCAGAAACAAACCTACCTCACCCATTGGAACACTAAAGCACACACACAGAGCAAAATGCAGTGTTATCTGGCCCTAAATAGACAGTACACTGTGGCCCCCTACCTGACCACAGTCACTGATGTTAGACACAAAATGATGTTAACAAAGTACAGACTGAGCGCTCACAGCCTGGCCATAGAAACAGGCCGACACAGGAAATCATGGCTGCCCAAAGAGGAGTGGCTGAGCCAGCAGTGTGAAGAGCCGCTGTAGAGACCGAGCAGCACTTCCTCCTACACTGCCCCAAATTCAAAAATGTCTGCGAAGTATATTTTAGCAAATTTGGTCAAAAACACCCACATTTTATAAACTCCCATGTAGACCAACTACAAATGTTAATGGGAGAGAGAAAAGAGAGCTCCGTCCTCGCAGGACAGTTTATTTCAGCTCGCCACAACATGAGAGGATGACATTCTACACCAGGCCTCACTGTTTTATTGATAACTGATTATTAGTAACCTATAATGCCTTTTATGTAGCTTTTCATTTCATTAATTGAATGACTTGAATTCTTTTCTTTTTTTTTACTATTAATTATATATATATACATCAGTATGTTATGTTATATTGTTACAGGTTGATATATGTACGTATTGTTCTGACGTTCTCTATTGTTATGATATGTAATATTTGTAATGCTTTGTAATGCTTTGGCAACACTGTTTGGCTTACCAATAGTCATGCTAACAAAGCATGAGAGAGAGAGAGAGAGAGAGAGAGAGAGAGAGAGAGAGAGAGAGAGAGAGAGAGAGAGAGAGAGAGAGAGAGAGAGAGAGAGACACAGAGAGAGAGAGACATACTGGATCTTCTGCCCGACGGCGTCAACGTAGAGCAAGGACTGCTCTGACTCCTCCCACACCGGCCCACACCGCCCTCTATATCAGACCTCCACCCTCTATATCAGACCTCCACCCTCTATATCAGACCTCCACCCTCTATATCAGACCTCCACCCTCTATCAGACCTCCACCCTCTACATCAGACCTCCACCCTCTATATCAGACCTCCACCCTCTATATCAGACCTCCACCCTCTATATCAGACCTCCACCCTCTATCAGACCTCCACCCTCTATATCAGACCTCCGCCCTCTATATCAGACCTCCACCCTCTATATCAGACCTCCACCCTCTATATCAGACCTCCACCCTCTATATCAGACCTCCACCCTCTATATCAGAACGGGTCTACAACTCCTTGCAGAACGGTGAACCGGTAAAGGAATCAGCTCACCTGGTTGCAGCCGCTTTGTGGACGAACACACGTCTCGTTATGCCGACTCTCTGCCTGTCTGCGGGGTCCTGCTGAAGGCTTCTTTAAGAGCTGCAGCACTTCCAGCAGCACCATGAACACAGGACACAGAACCCATCGAACATGAGAGGAACGAGAAACGTCTGGCAGTGTGTTGTGCGACCCACTGGGTTTGTTGCAGCCTGCTGGCGGGGAGCCATAACGTCTCCTCATACCTGACCTGGACTCAGGTCATCAAGCTCCCCTAGTTTAGTTGAAGTGAGAGAACTCGCTTATCCTCTAGCTCACATACAGCCGTGATGTTCAGAAGATCACCCCCCCTACAGTACCCCTCATCCCCCCCCCTCAGTACCCCTCATCCCCCCCCCTCAGTACCCCTCATCCCCCCCCCTCAGTACCTCCGCCCCCCCCTCAGTACCCCTCATCCCCCCCCCTCAGTACCTCCGCCCCCCCCTCAGTACCCCTCATCCCCCCCCCTCAGTACCTCCGCCCCCCCCTCAGTACCTCCGCCCCCCCCTCAGTACCCCTCATCCCCCCCCCTCAGTACCCCTCATCCCCCCCCCTCAGTACCTCCGCCCCCCCCTCAGTACCTCCGCCCCCCCCTCAGTACCCCTCATCCCCCCCCCTCAGTACCTCCGCCCCCCCCTCAGTACCTCCGCCCCCCCCTCAGTACCCCTCATCCCCCCCCCTCAGTACCTCCGCCCCCCCCTCACCCCCCCCACAGTACCCCTCATCCCCCCCCCTCACTACCTCCCCCCCCCCCCTCAATACCCCTCAGTACCCCTCAACCCCCCCCCCCCTCAGTACCTCACCCCCCCCACAGTACCGCACCCCCCCCCTCAGTCCCCCCCCCCCCTCAGTACCTCACCCCCCCCCACCCTCTAGGAGTGGTTATATGAAACGATGAGTAACTTTGTAAGGCTTTATTTGTTTATTAATTAGTGCACACAAACACAGACCCTCATCGTTAACTAAAGTCTCCAGCCTCTGAGGTCACTTCCTGGTGGCGGTGGTCACTTCCTGTTGGCGGTGGTCAGGGCGCGCTGCAGTTTGTCCAGCAGGAGGCGCTGGGAGGAGGAGGAGGAGGAGGAGCAGTGGGAGATCACCGTCCCGATCTCTGCCTCGCTCCTCCTCTCTATGGCCGCATCAGCTGCCCCTTCAACGTCCCTGAGAGAGGGGGAGGGGGGGGGGGGAGAGAGGAGGGGGGGAGGGGGGAGAGAGAGGGGGGAGAGAGAGGGGGAGGGGGGGAGGAGGAGGAGAGAGGAGGAGGGGGAGGAGAGAATATAATATAATCAACTAGATGATACATGTATAGACAGTATAATATAGACAACTCAAAACAGACAGACAGACAGACAGACAGACAGACAGACAGACAGACAGACAGACAGGTACCCACTCTATGGTCAGGTGTGCGCGGACCCTCTGCTCCGGCGTTACCTTGGTAACGTACTTCTTGGCTTCGTACTTATTACTCTTCTTCATACACACCTCCACAAAGGGCTAGAAGGAGGAGGAAGAGGAGGAGGAAGAGGAGGAGGAGGAAGAGGAGAGAGACTTATTACTCCTCTTTATACACACCTCCACAAAGGGTTATGAGGAGGAGGAGGACGAGGAGGAGGAGGAGGGAGGGGGAGGGTCCTACCAGGTAGCCAACCGGAGACTTCTTGCTCTTGGAAAACTTCTCTAGCTCCTCCCACTCCTCCTTCTCAGCCAATGACTTCAGCTTCAGCCACCAGTACCTTAACACACACACACACACACACACGCACACACACATACAGGCCATTACAAACACACAGACCATTACACACACACACACACACACACACACACACACACACACACACACACACACACACACACACACACACACACACACACACACACACACCTCTTGTCCGACACTCTGAAGTCCCGGTAGAGGTGGTCCGCCTGTTTCTGGAGTCCAGACGCCAGCAGGGCCTCCATGGTCGCCTGGCAACACAGGGAGTGTCAAACCTACTCACCTGTAGCCCCGCCCCAACTCACCTGTAGCCCCGCCCCTAACTCACCTGTAGCCCCGCCCCTAACTCACCTTTTGCCCCTTGCCCCTGTCATAACTCACCGGTAGCAACGCCCCTAACTCACCCTGTAGTCACGCCCCTAACTCACCCTGTAGCCCCGCCCCTAACATAACTCAC
>NC_044051.1:43229476-43231976 GCF_902167405.1 Gadus morhua
GTAGCCTCTGTAACTAGCGCTAACCTAGCAGCTAGCCTGTACCCTCTGCAGCTAGCGCTAACTTAGCAGCTAGCCTGTACCTTCTCCCTGTAGCTAGCGCTAACGTAGTAGTTAACCTGTACCTTTCCCTGTAGCTAGCGCTAACGTAGTAGTTAGCCTGTACCTTCTCTCTGTAGCTAGCGCTAACGTAGTAGTTAGCCTGTACCTTCTCCCTGTAGCTAGCGCTAACGAAGTAGTTAGCCTGTACCTTCTCCCTGTAGCTAGCGCTAACGTAGTAGTTAGCCTGTAACTTTCCCTGTAGCTAGCGCTAACGTAGTAGTTAGCCTGTAACTTTCCCTGTAGCTAGCGCTAACGTAGTAGTTAGCCTGTACCTTCTCTCTGTAGCTAGCGCTAACGTAGTAGTTAGCCTGTACCTTTCCCTGTAGCTAGCGCTAACGTAGTAGTTAGCCTGTACCTTCTCTCTGTAGCCAGCGCTAACGTAGTAGTTAGCCTGTACCTTCTCCCTGTAGCTAGCGCTAACGTAGTAGTTAGCCTGTACCTTCTCTCTGTAGCTAGCGCTAACGTAGTAGTTAGCCTGTACCTTCTCCCTGTAGCTAGCGCTAACGAAGTAGTTAGCCTGTACCTTCTCCCTGTAGCTAGCGCTAACGTAGTAGTTAGCCTGTAACTTTCCCTGTAGCTAGCGCTAACGTAGTAGTTAGCCTGTACCTTCTCTCTGTAGCTAGCGCTAACGTAGTAGTTAGCCTGTACCTTTCCCTGTAGCTAGCGCTAACGTAGTAGTTAGCCTGTACCTTCTCTCTGTAGCTTGCGCTAACGTAGTAGTTAGCCTGTACCTTCTCCCTGTAGCTAGCGCTAACGTAGCAGTTAGCCTGTACCTTCTCCCTGTAGCTAGCGCTAACGTAGTAGTTAGCTAGCTCCTGGTGGTCGTCGTCTTGGTTGTAGAGGTCCTTCAGCGTCTCCTGCTCCTGAAGCTTACAGAACTACACACACACACACACACACACACACACACACACACACACACACACACACACACACACACACACACACACACACACACACACACACACACACACACACAGTAATGCGGGCTGAGGAGGGGCTGGTGGTGGTGGTGTTGATGGTGGTGGTGGTGGTGGTGGAGGTGGAGCTGGAGGTGTTAGTGGAGGTAGGTGTTAGTGGAGGTGTAGGTGGAGGCGGTGGTGGAGGTGTTAGTGGTGGTGGAGGTGGTGTTAGTGGAGGTGGTGTAGGTGGAGCTGGAGGTGGAGGCTACCTGTCTGTACAGACTGAGGGCCACCGGTTGGTTCCTGAGGGTCATGAAGAAATCTCCTCGGTTCATCTCGTTCTTCACATAGCTCACCACCGTGTACACTAACACACACACACACACACACACACACACACACACACACACACACACACACAGACACAGACACACACACACACACACACACACACACACACACACACACACACACACACACACACACACACACACACACACATATCCAAACACAGAGACACACACACACACACACAGACACACACCCATTAAAGTCTAGGACATCAGCCAGTGTTTTCTGCTTGTGTTAGCATTTTGTTAGCTTGTCATAGCGTGTTGTTAGCGTGTGGTTGGCCTGTGGTTGGCCTGTGGTTAGCTTGTGGTTAGCGTGTGGTTGTTTTGTGGTTAGCGTGTGGTTAGCGTGTGGTTAGCGTGTGTTAAGCATGTGGTCAGCTTGTGGTTAGCGTGTGGTTGGCGTGTGGTTGGCGTGTGGTTAGCGTGTGGTTAGCGTGTGGTTGGCGTGTGGTTGGCGTGTGGTTAATGCTACCCAGGTCAGTGTCTCCGCTCTCGATGGCTTTGCTCAGAGCCAGCTGACTCCTCCTCATCTTCAGCAGCAAAGGAACCTGTTCCCCTGAACGAGCCTCATAGTCCAACAGCTGGAGAGGGAGAGAGAGAGAGAGAGAGAGAGAGAGAGAGAGAGAGAGAGAGAGAGAGAGAGAGAGAGAGAGAGGGAGAGAGAGAGAGAGAGAGAGAGAGAGAGAGAGAGAGAGAGAGAGAGAGAGAGAGAGAGAGAGAGAGAGAGAGAGAGACACAGAGAGAGAGAGAGAGAGAGAGAGAGAGAGGGAGGGAGGGGGGGAGACAGAGAGAGACAGAGAGAGAGAGAGAGAGAGAGAGAGAGAGAGAGAGAGAGGGAGGGAGAGAGAGAGAGAGAGAGAGAGAGAGAGAGAGAGAGAGAGAGAGAGAATATGAGTTAGTTAAGTGTTTACATACTGTCTATCCATATTTACAGTATATATCTGTTTATCCAGGGGTGCACATAACTTTTTTAGGAGGTGCCATTCCATTCGTTCCGCCAAAGCGTTGCCGTGACACAGGAGACGTTACGTGTCCCTGATGACGGGCGCGCAGCGGGCCGGTCCCGACCGGTCTCGCTGTGGTAGCCTACGGCGGCGGCCTACCTTGATGGCGAGCTCGGTGCGGCCGCTGTCGTAGGCCTTGGAG
>NC_044051.1:43236976-43301976 GCF_902167405.1 Gadus morhua
GACAGGCAGCTAGGCACACCGACAGACAGGTAGGGAAACAGGGAGACAGACAGACAGGGAGACAGACAGACAGGTAGGGAGACAGACAGGGAGACAGACAGGTAGGGAGACAGACAGACAGGTAGGGAGACAGGTAGGGAGACAGACAGACAGGTAGGCACACCGACAGACAGGTAGGTAGTAGGGCCGTAACGATACGCGTACCAAACCGAAAATCGCGATACTCAAAGCCACGAACCTGTCTCGCGCTGTGAGAAGGCAGAAGCGCGATATGCCCTTTCTAACTCTTCGGTCAAATTGTCCGATTGAAATTTGCTAATAATTTGTCTAAATAATAGTCTGCTGACAGCGCCCCCTCCTATCGATGCCGTAAATATGTGACGAGATGCCCTCTCTGTGATCACAGCTCTCCGTGGCTACGGAGGATTGCATTTCTCCACAGCCGTCGTTTTTCCAATCCTGTCGCCTCTTTTCGCCCTCCATCTTGTCTAGGATATTTCTTGATTTTCCGTTTTCTCGCAAGGTATTGTGGGAGCAAGTCAGAACTGAAGCGCTTTGAGGGTGCCCATCGAAAATCTCAATTTTGAGGGGATGTTAGCCCTCCCCCTTACCCCTTAAGCTACCTTTAAACTGTATTGGGACATGGCTCCACGGCGCGTGAACGCGCAACAGCGAGGGTTAGGGCTGAGATTTTGAAGCGAGACAAGTAATGGGATTCAACCGAAGTCCTCATATGCGATATGAACGACATTTATCCAGAGTGGGCCAAGCACGAAAAAAATTGCCTGTGTGATCCTGTCTCTATTGTTTTGTGTGATTTGACCGGCAGTTTGTCTGCTTATAGGTCGGAATGAAGCGGCCACCGATTATTGACAGGATGGGTACTTTATTCTACCGGACTCGTTCGCTTCTTCACTAGACACACGCGCTACCGCTCGCTCTCCTCGCTCGTCCACTCACTCGCTGACGTCACTCACACACGCATACGCACACTGCCATTCTCCCGCACACACATATGCTACTCGTAACACTATGCCTCGTTATTGCGACGTTCATGTTTTTCCTCATCTGTTGAAAGTTAGGCTATTAAACATGTTGCATTCTATACGGCCTGATTATGTCATTATTTAAGCTACATAGCCTAATAAGAAGCGCTAATAAGGATATTTGAATAAACCAACCAAACAGTTAAAGGGGCCCTATTATGCCTACCAGCAAAAAGCATCCTCCAACTGCAATCTTTGGTTATTTCTTTATTAATTTAGCTATACTTTAATAGTATTCTTTCAGTTCAAATCTGTTCAGTGTTCCAAATTATTTGTTATTAAATGTTACATTAAGATAATTGGTATTTAAGTGTTGTTTAAATAAAATGCTTTTTAAATTTAAAAGAATCGTGGGATGTATCGAACCGTGGGTCAAAAATCATGATACAAACCGAATCGTGAATTTGTGTATCGTTACAGCCCTAGTAGGTAGACAGACAGACAGGTAGGGAGACAGACAGGTAGGTAGAGTGACAGACAGGTAGGGAGACAGACAGGTAGGTGGACTGACAGACAGGTAGGGAGACAGACAGGTCGACAGGTAACAACATACCAGACCATCTGTTTAGGAGGGCTTCTGATTTTGGTGTCCACCTCACTCAGTTTATCCTGACAACACAGACCATAATAAACACTGTGACTATAAACAGACCATAATAAACACTGTGACTATAAACAGACCATAGTAAACACTGACTATAAACAGACCATAATAGACACTTTGACTATAAACAGACCATAGTAAACACTACTACTATGAACAGACCATTATAAACAGTGCTATTATAAACAGACCATAATAAACACTGTGACTATAAACAGACCATAATAAACACTCCTATTATAAACAGACCATAATAAACATTGCTACTATGAACAGACCATAATAAACATTCAAACGTGGGTGTGAGCATGAGGGGCTAACCTGCAGGTGGGTGTGGTTTAACCTGGCTGTGGGCGTGGTCTTACCTGCAGGTGGGTGTGGTTTAACCTGGCTGTGGGCGTGGTCTTACCTGCAGGTGGGTGTGATTTAACCTGGCTGTGGGCATGGTCTTACCTGCAGGTGGGTGGGGTCTAACCTGGCTGTGGGCGTGTTCTTACCTGCAGGTGGGTGTGGTTTAACCTGGCTGTGGGCGTGGTCTTACCTGCAGGTGGGTGTGGTTTAACCTGGCTGTGGGCGTGGTCTTATCTGCAGGTGGGTGTGGTTTAACCTGGATGTGGGCGTGGTCTTACCTGCAGGTGGGTGTGGTTTAACCTGGTTGTGGGCGTGGTCTTACCTGCAGGTGGGTGGGGTCTAACCTGGCTGTGGGCGTGTTCTTACCTGCAGGTGGGTGTGGTTTAACCTGGCTGTGGGCGTGGTCTTACCTGCAGGTGGGTGTGGTTTAACCTGGCTGTGGGCGTGGTCTTACCTGCAGGTGGGTGGGGTCTAACCTGGCTGTGGGCGGGTCTTACCTGCAGGTTGGCGAGTCCCGTCCACAGGTGTCCCGTGTCGGTGAACAGGGCGAGGTACTTATAGCTGAAGGAGACGGCGATGTGGACGAACACACCGTCCAGAGGGGACCCACCTGGCAGGACCTGGGACACAGGTACACTATAACACTGTCCTGAGGGACACACCTGGGACACAGGTACACTATAACACTGTCCTGAGGGACCCACCTGGGACACAGGTACACTATAACACTGTCCTGAGGGACCCACCTGGCAGGACCTGGGACACAGGTACACTATAACACTGTCCCTATATAATGTATACATAGAATACATATAGTATCGAAGGTATATAATGTGTACGTACCACGGAGGTACAGCAGGTGTTGTGTAGTATGTGTATAGTATGCGTATAATGTGTATAGTGTGTATAATGTGTACGTACCACGGAGGTGCAGCAGGTGTTGTCCAGCAGGTAGAGCTCCGGGCCGTTGGCCAGCAGGACTTTGGTCTGTCTGTCCTGATTCAGGACCGCCCAGCAGGACGGAGCACCCTGCAGACCTGAGAGACACACTGCTCACCCTCTCACCTCCTCACCCTCTCACCCTCTCACCTCCTCACCCTCTCACCCTCTCACCCTCTCACCCTCTCACCTCCTCACCCTCTCACCTCCTCACCCCTCACCCTCTCACCTCCTCACCTCCTCACCCCTAACCTCCTCACCCTCTCACCTCCTCACCCTCTCACCTCCTCACCCTCTCACCCTCTCACCTCCTCACCCTCTCACCTCCTCACCCCTCACCCTCTGGCCTCCTCACCCCCTCACCACTCATCCTCTCACCTCCTCACCCTCTCACCCTCTCACCTCCTCACCCTCTCACCCTCTCACCTCCTCACCCTCTCACCTCCTCACCCCTCACCCTCTCACCTCCTCACCTCCTCACCCTCTCACCTCCTCACCCTCTCACCTCCTCACCTCCTCACCCCTCACCCTCTCACCTCCTCACCTCCTCACCCCTAACCTCCTCACCCTCTCACCTCCTCACCCTCTCACCTCCTCACCCCTCACCCTCTCACCTCCTCACCCTCTCACCTCCTCACCCCTCACCTCCTCACCCTCTCACCTCCTCACCCTCTCACCTCCTCACCCCTCACCCTCTCACCTCCTCACCCTCTCACCTCCTCACCCTCTCACCTCCTCACCCCCTCACCTCCTCACCCTCTCACCTCCTCACCCTCTGGCCTCCTCACCCTCTCACCTCCTCACCCTCTCACCCTCTCACCTCCTCACCCTCTCACCTCCTCACCCTCTCACCCTCTCACCCCTCAACCTCCTCACCCTCTCACCTCCTCACCCTCTCACCTCCTCACCCTCTCACCTCCTCACCCTCTCACCTCCTCACCCCTCACCCTCTCACCTCCTCACCCTCTCACCTCCTCACCCTCTCACCTCCTCACCTCCTCACCTCCTCACCCCTCATCTCCTCACCCTCTGGCCTCCTCACCCCTCACCTCCTCACCCTCTCACCTCCTCACCCTCTCACCTCCTCACCCTCTGGCCTCCTCAACCTCTCACCTCCTCACCCTCTCACCTCCTCACCCTCTCACCCCTTCACCCCCCCAGTACCTGGGACCTCAGGCAGTCTCCTCACCCTCTCACCTCCTCACCCTCTCACCCCCCAGTACCTGGGACCTCAGGCAGTCTCCTCACCCCCTCACCCCTCACCCTCTCACCTCTCACCCTCTCACCCCCCAGTACCTGGGACCTCAGGCAGTCTCCTCACCCCCTCACCCCTCACCCTCTCACCTCTCACCCTCTCACCCCCCAGTACCTGGGACCTCAGGCAGTCTCCTCAGCTTGAGGTCATCGATGTTGGTTGCCAAGGTGAAGCGGGAGGAGCCGGTCACTATGGCAACGCCCGTCCCGTACGGTGAGTGGAAGATTTTAGCCTCCGAGACGTGAGACTGGACGACCTCCTGGAAGGACAGACAGACAGACAGACAGACAGACAGACAGACAGACAGACAGACAGACAGACAGGCAGACAGGCAGGCAGACAGACAGGCAGACAGACAGGCAGGCAGTCTTTAAAACCACTTAAATATCACATGACATGTACTAAGACTGACTCTGTGTGTATGTATGTTTGTCTCTGTAAGTGTGTCTCTGTATTTCTCTGTGTCTGTGTGTGCGTGTGCGTGTGTGTGTGTGTCTGTGTGTCTGTGTGTGTGTGCTTGTGTGTCTGTGTGTGTGTGTCTGTGTGTGTGTGTGTGTGTCTGTGTGTGTGTGTCTGTGTGTGTGTGTGTCTGTCTGTGTGTGTGTGTGTGTGTGTGTGTCCGTCTCTGTGTGTGTGTGTGTGTGTGTCTGTGTGTGTCTGTGTGTGTGTGTGTCTGTGTGTGTGTCTGTGTGTGTGTGTCAGTACCTGTCCCATGCTGAAGTGCCACTGGAAGGCCCCGTGTGTGTGTGTCTGTGTGTGTGTGTGTGTGTGTCTGTCTGTGTGTTTGTGTGTCCGTCTCTGTGTGTGTGTGTGTGTGTGTGTGTGTGTGTGTGTGTGTGTGTGTGTGTGTGTGTGTGTGTGTGTGTGTGTGTGTGTGTGTGTGTGTGTGTGTGTGTCAATACCTGTCCCATGCTGAAGTGCCTCAGGAAGGCCCCCGTCAGATCGTAGATCAGCACCGTCCCGTCCTGCTGCACACAGAGCAGCTCCTCGCTGACCGACCAGCCCAGCTGCACCACTGGGCCGCTCTTCCACTGGGGGGGGGGGGGGGGTGAGTATGGCTGCATGGGGGGGGGGGGGGCGTGTGTATGTATGTATGTGTGTGCTTACCGGGAAGGTTGCCATGGTAACACCTGATGCTGTGTAGATATCCAGCTGAGGACGAACACTGGGAGAGAGACACTGGGACTCCTTCATCACCGCTGAGAGAGAGAGAGAGAGAGAGAGAGAGAGAGAGAGAGAGAGAGAGAGAGAGAGAGAGAGAGAGAGAGAGAGAGAGAGAGAGAGAGAGAGAGAGAGAGAGAGAGAGAGAGAGAGAGAGAGAGAGAGAGAGAGAGAGAGAGAGAGAGAGAGAGAGACTTAACCATCTCAAACCTAGTCCCTTGGCTTAACTAACCTTCTTTCTATTCAGGGGTCAGAGTGACTTATAGGTCAGAGGTCAGACTAACCTGTAGGTCAGAGGTCAGACTAACCTATAGGTCAGAGGTCAGACTAACCTATAGGTCAGAGGTTTGACACTAACGGTTGCCCGCTTGCCCGGGGCAACTAAAAGTAATATTTGGGCAAGTTGAGATGACTTCTGGTTTCCCGAAGAGAGTGCTACCAACTGATAATGACCAACTGATAATTATTTCAGGTGGAAATGTAATCTTCAACTTATGCTCTGTTCCAGCTGTGTCCACTTTAACCAAGTATTATCCACATTGAATATTTCACTTGTACAACTATTTTTCTATTGGCACAAAGATGACATATTATAGCCCTTGCAGTTGTGGAGATATACTCTATTTACTTTGGGTACGTTCTTTTCTGAAAAAGACTATCCCCTGATGGTGAAAATGTTATAGAATATCGATATTTTTCCAGGTATAGTATCGAAGTTAAAAAATCCAGTATTGTGACTGAAAACACTACGAGAAACGCGATTGTGACTATTCAGTCCTTGTTAGGGTCAGAGGTCAGACTAACCTATAGGTTAGGGTCAGAGTTCAGAGTAACCTATAGGTCAGAGGTCAGACTAACCTATAGGTTAGGGTCAGAGGTCAGACTAACCCATAGGTTAAAGGTCAGACCGACCTATAGGTCAGAGGTCAGACTAACCTATAGGTCAGAGGTCAGACTAACCTATAGGTTAGGTTCAGAGTAGCCTATAGGTCAGACTAACCTATGGGTCCTCCGTATGGAGCAGCAGCGACCAGAGAGTCTCTCAGTCCGTCCCGCAGAACCCAGGACATCTCGTACAGCTCCACCTTCCTGTTATAGACAACAGACATTATATACATTATACACTATATATACACTATAGACCCAGGACATCTCGTACAGCTCCACCTTCCTGTTATAGACAACAGGCATTATATACATTATACACTATATATACACTATAGACCCAGGACATCTGGTACAGCTCCACCTTCCTGTTATATGCCCCGTTTACACCATCCCGCTAATGGCCGATGGACCACCGATGTGGAAGTCGGGGTGATTCGGGTGACATCGGGCTAAAAATGTATGATCGGGTCAATTTATCGGGGTAGCATTTACACATACCCGATGTTATAACGATAACATAACGATTTATGCCAGGGAAGACACCCGAAGTACGTTTGGCGTCATTTGACGTAATTTCGAATGACGCCAAACGCGTCATTTGACGTGTTTGGCATTTGACGTCATTTCGCGTCATTTCGGGAGAAGGCAAAGGGGAGCCTGGTTTAGACTGATATTTATTTATATATTTATTTATATTACTATAGCGATTTTATAATAATAGAACGCCGGTTCTAAATGGGCGAAGTACCCTGTAATTATAAAAGTAGGACATCCATCCATCACCCCCTATTTATACCCAAGTGGCAGATTGAGGTTCTTCCTTAACACAATCTGGTCATTCACAATCGTTATTTGTCTAGGGTTCTCGAGGGTCTTTCGTGTGTTGAGGTTGCCGATATAAAGAAGATAAAACACGATAAAGCGCGGAAGATTAACGAATATAGCCGATGTGCCCAGGAAAATTCCCGAACGATTTGCGATGTCTTAGGTTATACTCCCGTTCTATTCCCGATTATAGCCGATTAGCCCATAGCAACACCTGGTAACCGATTCTACCCCGATAGACCCAAAATTAACAAACATGTTCGTTCTTTGCCGTTGTTGCCCGATCATTGAGCATTTCTTCCCGTTTCTTCCCGTTGTCTAACGATGTTCCCGGGAAGAGTAACGGTGTTTCCCGATGCAACCACGCTATTTGCCGATGTTATAACGATAGCTGCTGATTTAGCCATCGGGCACCATCGGGGCCCACTATCGGGTAGGTGTAAACAGGGCAATAGACAACAGACATTATATACATTATACACTATATATACACTATAGACCCAGGACATCTCGTACAGCTCCACCTTCCTGTTATAGACAACAGACATTATATACATTATACACTATAGACCCAGGACATCTCGTACAGCTCCACCTTCCTGATATAGACAACATACATTATACACATTATATACACTGGACACTAACCCAGGACATATAGTACATATACAATATATATATAACATACATTATATATACACTATCGACACAGGACATATATATATATATATATATATATGGATATTTAGATCTATAGTTCTAGATATGTCTATATATATTTATAGTGATATAGATTGATCTATATTATCTATTGATCTATATATATATATATATATATATATATATATATATATATATATATATATATATATATATATATATATATATATATATAGGGGTCAAAGACGTGACAAGCCTTTTTTGGGATCCGGATACATTAAATTAATATAAAAGAGAATTAAATACATAAATTGTATGTAAAGTGAATCTACTTTATTATTTCAGAGAGATTTAATGAAAATAAATTGTAAATATATATATTAAATAATGTCATGAAGTGCAAAATTGTCATTCAGTGTAATGGTCCGGACTTCAATTTGACTAATACATCTTTAAATAATATATAAAATACCAAACAAAATTATATTTAAACTTTCTTGGCACATTTTTATGAGAGATAAGATTGAGATATAAAAGGACATTGAGTTATTGTTATGTTTTGATATTGAAATCGTTAGGGGACTTTTGTCCCAAATAGTCAGTTCATTAGAGGTCATTCAGTGTAATGAGATCAAGAAGCTAGGTCAGAAACTGATGTCATGTGACAATCTGTGACATCATCAAGAGGACCCCTGGAGACCCCTGAGGTGACACAGCAAGGTAAGTTTACTCCATTTAAATATTTGATATTTCATCTTTTCATGTTGTGGTAACTTGATATAGAAATCCACATGTCATTCAGTGTAATGCCAGCAAACACTTTTATTGTTAG
The DNA here is from genome assembly GCF_902167405.1 of Gadus morhua. Taxonomy (NCBI): domain Eukaryota; kingdom Metazoa; phylum Chordata; class Actinopteri; order Gadiformes; family Gadidae; genus Gadus; species Gadus morhua. Next base: position 43,245,538 of record NC_044051.1, read on the forward strand.
ATATTCCTCTAAACAAGTGTATTTAGTAAATAACTGTTATAAACTTTGTAGGTCAAGGTCATTTTTTGATATAGGTGGCTAACTGTTTGCCTGTAAAACATGTTTACTTATTAAAATGTCATTCAGTGTAATGGATGTCATTCAGTGTAATAATTAGGATTCATATAATGAGTAATACTAATGTAGTAATACCCGAAGACCCGATCAGCATTTCTGGGCCCGATCACTGATTACCAATCACCAAAATCATGATCTGCCGATCACTGCCTATGAAAAATATGGAATATATATATAAAAAACATATATATAAAAAAATATTTTTTTTATTTTCGTTTTTTTTCATATATAATGTGGTGGCATTTTACTCAGCATTGTGCAAGCACAATGTAAAATGCTGCTTGCAGCTTTAATTATTATTGTTATTATTGTTATACATATTTATTAAGTTAATGACAAATATTAACCTTATAGTATCTTTAATTTACATTTTTGTAAACAATGTATTTAAAGTTATTAATAATAAAATGTTTTATTGATTTTCTAGATGCCTTCCAACAAATCAGCAGTCGCAAAGCACAGAGAGAAAATTAACAAAAATCCAATAGCACGTGCACAGCTACTAGCAAGGAGAAGAGAAAGGTATTTAGGATTTCAATATTAACTCGATTATAAATTAAATTATGTGAATTAAGAATGTTGTTATAATGTGTTCACATCAGTAATTGCATCAAATCTGCATTCCAGCTATCAGAGAAGAAAGCAAGCCAACCTCGGTGCAAATCCTGATCATCCTCCAATTAGGAGTTTATCAGCTGCTGAAGTGAAGAAGAAGAGAGAACAGTGGCGGGAAACTCAAAAACAGCACAGGGCTGCAGAAAAACGTCTGAGGGCAGTCCTGGATATTACACCGGAGTCCTCTGAGGAGCCTTCTGAAGAAATGCTTGCAAGACCCCATCCAGCAGTGCCCATTCCATGGTCTGATTCTCCACCAGCAGTCATTCCACGCTCTCAGTCTCCACCAGCAGTCATTCCACCGACTCAGTCTCCACCAGCAGTCATTCCACCGACTGGGTGTGCACGAGCCAGTGAGCCACTGGCCTCCTCCACCCCAAAACAAGAAAGGAAAACACAAAGACTCAAAAACAAAAATGTTGCACTGAAGAGAGAACTTTTCCAACTTAAAAAACAATTGGCTCAAGCACAAAGAAGGGGTGAAAACCTAAGGAAGGGTTTGCAAAGGGAGAAGAAAAAGCTCCAACCAAAAAAGAAGAATATGAAGAAAGTGAATCTGAAAAAAAAGGTTACTCGGCGAGAGAAGGTCTCTGCTTTTCTAAGCAGAGACGAGAACAGCAGACAGCTCGCAGGTAAGAAGGATACCATCACGAGAAACAAGGTCAAACTTCAGAGACGCATTCTCTGCAGAACACTGAAGGAACTCCATGGTGTCTACAACACAGAGGTGGCCAAAGAGGACTCCATATCCTACAGGCAGTTCTTACGCCTCAGACCGTTCCATATAACCGAGCCGAAAGCAAGTGATCGGAACACATGCGCTTGCATACACCACGAGAACATGGGCCTCCTGGTGGAAAGACTCAGGCAAAAGGGATTGCTCAAAACCTCAAGCATCTCTCAACTTCTAGCAGCTATAGTGTGTGATCCCAAAGAAAAAAAATGCATGTACCGCCTGTGCCCCAAGTGCTGCTACGAGGAGCTTGAAGTTCAGCTGCCAGAAGAACCTCAGGAAATTGTATGGGAACAGTGGGAGAGGGAGAAAACAAATGATCGGGGTAAGATTTCAACTAAATTTGCCAAAAAGAGGAAATCTGGGACTTGGAGTGATCTTGTCAAAGTCTTTAACAGCAAGCTTGACAACCTAGCAAGACACCAGTATAACTGGATCCATCAAACCGAAAAGTGTAGACACCTAAAGGAGACTGTCTGAGGAGGAGGTTGTTGTCCACATGGACTTTTCAGAAAATTATGCATGCAAGTTGGCCACGGAAATCCAGGCATTTCAATTTGGGTCCAGCCGGAAGCAAGCCACGATTCACACCATCGTTGTGTATACTTCTGGCAGCCATCAGTCGTATGCTACCATATCGGATTCCTTACGCCACGATGAGCGTGCAGTCTGGGCTCATCTCAAGCCAGTTCTGGATGACCTGAAGAAGGAGAATCCCTTAATCACCACACTGCACTGCATGAGCGATGGTCCAGTGACTCAATACAGAAATAAACGGAATTTTTATTTGATGAGCACCATTCCATTTATGCTCGGGTTCAAGAAAATGACATGGAACTTCTCAGAGGCATCTCATGGTAAAGGGGCACCAGATGGCGTTGGGGGTGCTGTCAAGAGGCTCGCAGATGAGCATGTAAAGAAGGGAGGCGACATTCAGAAGCCAGAGGACCTCTACCAACTCCTCCAAAGCACAGCATCAAACATCCGGTACTTTTGGGTCAGTGATGAGAGTGATGTGAGCCGGTATGATGAGAGTGTGCCAGACAACTTGCCATCTGTTAAGGGCACATTCCAAATCCATCAAATTGAATCAACTGAACCAGGGAAGATCCAACATCGGAAAGTGTCCTGCTTCTGCAGTAGGAATGAAACAGCATGTGAATGCGGACCATCGGTGGACATCCAATTTGGAGAGTCAGCTGAGATGTTTAAGAATGCTGAGGATGACGACCTAACAGGGAAATTTGTTGTTGTCATGTATGACAGCAAGCCCTTTGTTGGGCAAGTTGAGCAGGTAGTTGCAGGGGAGGTAGAAGTCAACTGCATGCACCAGAGTGCACCTGGTAAAAATGCATTTGTCTGGCCAGACATGGCAGACAAAGTCTTCTATTTCAAAGAGGACATCAAGGCTGTTGTGTCTGAGCCAGAACCCCTTACAACGAGGCAGTCCAAGCTTAGCCATGGAGACTGGGAGAAGTTTTCAAAATAATCTGACAATGCTTATCTAATGTTCATCTAATTTTAAATGTTCCTTTGGCTTTGTCCATTCCCATAGGCACTGTTCGGCTCTCTCTCCTATTGGACTTGTTCAAACCGAACAACAGACATGAAAAACATTATCTAATATATTATCCCATAGTTAATTATTCCTGTTTAATCTTGGAGACAATTATTAGTAAAAACTGTTAATTAGATGCAAGAATCATATACAATAATCACATCATTCTAACTTTATATCGTATTTAGTTTCCACAAATTGAACAATCCTGTAGTTATATTGCTGTTTGTGAAATAGAGAAAAAAATAATAAATATATATAGATGCAGTATATAATTGAACTGGTTTAGGTTTGTTCAGGTACTTAAAAATGCAATGTTTACACATTTTCTTTCATGCACTGCTGAAATACTTTGCACATTACTTTTGCAGGAAAGCCACTTCTCTGCGTTGAATGTTCATCTAATTTTAAATGTTCCTTTGTTAAGTTTAAGTGTTCAATAAAAAATGCTTATTCTTTGGCAATATCTGCTGCTGCATCATTTACTCAGGATTGTGACTAGTTTGGTCTAATGATAAGTAACAATAGTAGTGCTAATAGTGGCATTGCATGACACCTTTTTGACAAAACGTCATTCAGAGTAATCAATTGGTCATTGGTTGTATTTTAAACAGAAATCTCCTTGCTCTAAAAACTTATTCCTGGTGAACTGTTAAAACTTGCTGGTTGAAATAATATTTGCAGAGTGTAAAGATTTCAAATTACAATTAATTAGTATTTTGGAATGGCAAGGCAGTCCTTGCATATAGTGTTTTAATATATCATACACCTCCTCTTAATCTTCTTATGCCTGCCAAGATTTTTTTGTATTTTAAATTTGATTACACTGAATGACGTTTTAAGGTTTGTTTTCTAGAAATCAGAGTAAAAAGGTATGTTGTCTACTATTTTCTGCTCAGAAAATATTTGAATTACATAATATACACTATGATGTCCAGAAAGAACAACAAGTTTTGCGTTCTTGAATACTTTTCTCTTTTGGAGGCTTGAAAACCCAGTTTTGTCTTTGACCCGTATATATATATATATATATATATATATATATATATATATATATATATATATATATATATATATATATATATATACATACATATCTATACAGTTCTAGATCTATATAGATATGTAAATCTCTCTCTCTAAATATAGACATATATATGTCTATATATCAATAGATAGATAGATAGATAGATAGATAGATAGATAGATAGATAGATAGATAGATAGATAGATAGATAGATAGATTTTTTGATCACCATCGACACAATAAGAGAGGACCACACACACACACACACACACACACGCACACGCACACACACACAGCAGGGTGCGTCTGACTCATGTGACGTGATTCACGTGACGGTCGCATAAATCATGTCTTCATCTGTCCGTGGTGTCACGTGAGCCCCTACCTGTAGAAGGCCTCCCCGAGGGGGTTCCAGTTGGCCGTGATGAAGGCCATACTGCCCGCGGAGTCTTCCTCCGAGTTTGAGTAGGAGGAGGATGTTGTTGTTGTTGTTGTTGTTCTGTCGGCCAGCGTCTGACTGCTGCCCCACGTCCGGGTTTCTTCTTCGGTGGTTCGTAGATGGGCGGACCCTCCGGAGGCTACTGCAGCCTCATTGGTAACATAATATAATATATTAGTGGCCTATATGCAACGGGTTAACCTCCTAAGATGGCGCAATTTGATTGGTGCACTATCTCGGGATATTTAACAATTATTGAATTGAATAGTGGGCAATATCTAATAATAGGCTGAGGTGAATAATTGTTTATACTACACGTGAACACTCCTAAAATAATCAAGGTAACACCTTTTGCCGGGATTTATTTGTTTTAATTTGCGGTTTATTTGTTTTTATTACGAGACGAGACGAGCCGGGCGTCACGCTTTGAGATCCCCATCATAGGATATAGTGGCCTCTTCCGGGAGAGCCAATGGGTTTCAATGGAGAGATAGTAATTATTTCCTGGTCCCAGTCTTTATATGCCCCGGATTACACATATATTGTTTGAGGATTTAAATGATAATTTTTCATTTCAAGAGTTTGACCGTTTATTATTCAATTGTTCAGTTAAAGGCTGTAGAGAAAACACAATGAGAAAGACTACATGTCTCGTACGTGATGTCACGCTCCCTGCGACTGGCGTGGACGAGACCGACAATCTCCCCATCGGTATAACTGAAACTCCACATGCCCCGAATTATAATAGTTTTCAACCGCTTTCGATGCTTTTATCCTCCCCTTGGAAAAAAGCGCTGAAGTTCGCCATGTCTGTACAAGAGTTCCAAGTGCGGGTGGTGACGTATATACATTCGCGTCGAGAGCAAAGAGGAGCTGTAGCTGTAGCTCACACAAAACCTAACATTATCAAACTTCTTCGCGAATTTTCTTTGCATGAAAAATTATAATTTAAATCCACAAACATGTGTGTAATCCAGGGCATATAAAGACTGGGACCAGAAAATAATAAATTTCTCTCCATTGAAACCCATTCACATTTTTCGATCTCATAGGTCCCATGGGCTCTACCGTAAGGGGCGTGACTTCGCCACTCGGCCGCTGCCAACAGAGCCCATCCCGCCACCTCAAAAACCTCTTCTGCATTGGTAGCTCCAAGCCCCCCAGCCCCCAGGAAGATGGGAAGATTAACCATCCACTGATGGTTAAACCCACCAAGGTACTGATAAAATGTGCTGGTTGATGCCTTTTTCTAATGTGCAAAATTAGTTACATCATAGCGCTGGTTCTTGTTTGTATGATATGATATTTATGTTTTACATGGATGGCATACTACCTCAAGTTCTATGTTTATTCTGGTTTTATATATTATGTTGATCTTGTATGTTTGATCCAAAATAAAGTGCAACACTGCATTTTCTCACAGATTGTGAGCATGAATCATAATCTTATCTAATCATACCGTGCTTTTCCATGTGGGTAAGGTTGCATTCCTAAGACATTCAAACTATACAGTACTATTCCAGAGACAGATGTTGTATCAAAAGATAAAACAAATAATATGGAAATACAGATCAAAACCCCGTCAGCAACTGCTAATGAGGTACTGTAACTGGGTCTTGGAGGGTTGTCCCATTTCGTAGGGGTAGGGTCGAGGGGTAAGGGGTAGGGTTTAGGTGGAGGTTTTGGTAGAGCAAAGGGATTATTAGTCCAACCCTAACCCGGGGGTAAAGGCCCGATCCCGTCCCTACACGGGGTAGCGTTAGTCCAACCCTAACCCGGGGGTTTAGGCTAGAGCCCGATATCGGCCGATATTAGCCATTTTTCAAACTATTCGGTATCGGCATTTATAATGGCCGATAAATGAATATTAAAAAAAAAATAAACAAAAGTTTGTCCACTAGAGGGCGCTCTAACGCCCCAAACCAGCTGACTCAGCCAGAGTTAGGCAGATCGACGGAGATCATCGGTGTTGTTCATGTGTGCAAGTGTGTTCATGGTAAGTTGGCAACTGTCACGAGACATACATTGCTTGAATAACAATTAAAAGAACATCCCCATCAATTCTCTAAAGTCGATAAGCATGACTTAATTCATGACTACCGTGTCCAGTTTTGCTGTTGTTACGTGTTAGCTGAGAGTGAAAAGGATTTAAAGCAGTCATACTCAAGTAGCGGCCCGCGGGCCATTTGTGGCCCGCGGGGTGTCTATTAATGGCCCTCGAGCTGTTTTGAAAAGTTTTTTTAATTATTAAAAAAAAAAATAATAATAATAATAATCGTGCTGGGCGCTCTTATTTTGAAACCGCGCGCCGCGATCTCAATACGAGGCTGGGGGTTGCAACGATAAACAGATAGCACTCTAGCCCACAGACCGCTCCAGCCCTCCCAAACTCGAGGCAGACAGTCCATCTCAGCAGCAGTCAAGGCCGATTTAGGGTCGTTTTAGACGCAGAGACGTGAGCACGTAATTTACACAAGGGACTTGTTTTAGACAAGTTTTGATTTACGGTTCCTTTAAGGTTCCTTAAGGATTGCGCGTGTTGCAAGGGGATTCTCCGCCAGAACAGTAGGGGGAGCAACGAACGAATCTGTGGGCATGGAAGTGGAAATCGCTGGCTTGTTTATATTTATAATTATCATAATTCGTTCTTGTGTTTTCTTCTTCTCCTTCTTCAAAATTCTTCATTTGCTTCTGTCACAGCCTTTTAAAAATGGCACTATTATGCTGTAAAACCGGAAATGTGAGACTCCTGAAAGGATGTGGTTAGCTGGCCAATCACAGTCTTTGCGAGCTGCGTAGGGCCGTAGTGTTTTAGTCGCATAGTCAGGAATTTTGGCCGACGCACTTAAGCACGTAAGGGGGGATATTTTACCGCGCAAGGGGGGGTTATGTATCTTACGTGCTTACGCGTTACGTCTAAAACAGAGCATATATCGGCCTCAGTCACACGTATACAGACCGGCCCCTTGAGTCACTGAAAAAAAAAATTGTGGCCCCTCATCATTTCTACTTGAGTACCCCTGATTTAAAGGATAACTACAAATAACCAATGTTAGGGAAATGTGTTTGTTTTGTTGCGCGTTTCTGGATTTTTTTTTAATATATATATATCGGCCGATATATCGGCATATCAGATTTTTAAATCACGAAATATTCGTATCGGTATCGGCCTTAAAAATTCTATATCGGTCAGGCTCTAGTTTAGGCTAACCTTAACTCTCAGCCTTTATGTACTGTTCACGTCCTGGTTGAAGGTGTCAGGGTATCCACCCGATAACCGGTACAACTAAGTACGTAAAGTAATGAAGTGACGCGTTTCATAGAAAAGCCCTTTAATCCCAGTGAGGCCTGTAGCCTCAGGCATAGTACTGCAGGTTGGCCTTCTTCTTGGCCTGGACCTCCAGGATCCCCTCCATGTAGTCCTCAGGCGTAGTACTGCAGGTTGGCCTTCTTCTTGGCCTGGACCTCCAGGATGCCCTCCATGTAGTCCTCGTGGTTGAGCTCCGTGGCTCCGCGCCGCAACGCGATCATCCCCTGACCGAGGGAATCACACGGTTGGCACGGACTGACACACACAAATATATATATATACACAGCTAAAGGTACGGGTCGGTTAGGGCTAGGGCTAGGTCGGGTTAGTTCTGGTTAGGGTAAGGGTTAGGTAGGGTAGGGGTTAGGTAGGGTTAGGTAGGGTAAGGGTTAAGTAGGGTATGGGTTAGGTAGGGTATGGGTTAGGTAGGGTATGGGTTAGGTAGGGTTAGGATTAGGGTTAGGTAGGCTAGGTGCTCACCGCCTCCACACACACAGCTTTACACTGGGCTCCATTGAAGTCGTCGGTGCAGCGAGCCAACTCCTCATAGTTCACATCCGGACTGTGGATCGATAAACAACAGATCGATAAAAAACCGATCGATAAAAACAATGGATCAATAAACACAACGGATCAATAAACAACACATCAATAAACACAACAGATCAATAAACACAACAGATCAATAAACAACAGATCGATAAACAACAGATCAATAAACAACAGATCGATAAACACAACGGATCGATAAACAACGGATCAATAAACAACGGATCAATAAACACAATGGATCAATAAACAACGGATCGATAAACAACAGATCGATAAACACAACGGATCGATAAACAACAGATCGATAAACAACGGATCAATAAACACAATGGATCAATTAACAACGGATCGATAAACAACAGATCGATAAACACAACGGATCGATAAACAACAGATCGATAAACAACGGATCAATAAACACAATGGATCAATTAACAACGGATCGATAAACAACAGATCGATAAACAACAGATCGATAAACAACGGATCAATGAACAACGGATCAATAAACAACAGATCAATAAATACAATGGCTAGTGTTAGTGCTAGTGGTTAGTGGTTAGTGCTAGTTGTTAGTGCTAGTGGTTAGTGTTAGTATTAGTGGTTAGTGTTAGTGCTAGTGGTTAGTGTTAGTGGTTAGTGCTGCTGGTTAGTGCTAGTGGTTAGTGCTGCTGGTTAGTGCTGCTGGTTAGTGCTAGTGGTTAGTGCTAGTGGTTAGTGCTGCTGGTTAGTGCTAGTGGTTAGTGCTGCTGGTTAGTGCTAGTGGTTAGTGCTGCTGGTTAGTGCTAGTGGTTAGTGCTGCTGGTTAGTGCTAGTGGTTAGTGCTAGTGGTTAGTGCTAGTGGTTAGTGCTATTGGTTAGTGCTGCTGGTTAGTGCTGCTGGTTAGTGCTGGTGGTTAGTGCTGCTGGTTAGTGCTAGTGGTTAGTGCTGCTGGTTAGTGCTGGTGGTTAGTGCTGCTGGTTAGTGCTGCTGGTTAGTGCTAGTGGTTAGTGCTAGTGGTTAGTGCTAGTGGTTAGTGCTATTGGTTAGTGCTGCTGGTTAGTGCTGCTGGTTAGTGCTGGTGGTTAGTGCTGGTGGTTAGTGCTGCTGGTTAGTGCTGCTGGTTAGTGCTAGTGGTTAGTGCTGCTGGTTAGTGCTGGTGGTTAGTGCTGCTGGTTAGTGCTGCTGGTTAGTGCTAGTGGTTAGTGCTAGTGGTTAGTGCTGCTGGTTAGTGCTGCTGGTTAGTGCTGGTTAGTGCTGGTTACCTGACGTTCATCTTCCTGGAGTGGATCTGCATGATGCGGGCGCGGGCCTCCTCGTTGGGCGCCGGGAACTCGATCTTCCGGTCGAGGCGTCCGGATCGCAGCAGCGCCGGGTCCAGGATGTCCACGCGATTGGTCGCTGCGATCACCTAGGCAACCACCACACCAGCGCTAAGTCATCGCTAGGCAACCACCACACCAGCGCTAAGTCATCGCTAGGCAACCACCACACCAGCGCCAAGTCATCGCTAGGTAACCAAATAGATATTAGACTCATAGAGATACGGTGGTAGATATTACACTCATAGAGATATGGTGGTAGATATTACACTCATAGAGATACGGTAGTAGATATTAGACTCAGAGATACGGTGGTAGATATTACACTCATAGAGATATGGTGGTAGATATTAGACTCATAGAGATATGGTGGTAGATATTAGACTCAGAGATACGGTGGTAGATATTGCACTCATAGAGATACGGTGGTAGATATTACACTCATAGAGATACGGTGGTAGATATTAGACTCAGAGATATGGTGGTAGATATTACACTCATAGAGATACGGTGGTAGATATTAGACTCATAGAGATACGGTGGTAGATATTAGACTCATAGAGATACGGTGGTAGATATTAGACTCATAGAGATACGGTGGTAGATATTACACTCATAGAGATACGGTGGTAGATATTAGACTCATAGAGATACGGTGGTAGATATTACACTCATAGAGATACGGTGGTAGATATTAGACTCATAGAGATACGGTGGTAGATTTTACACTCATAGAGATATGGTGGTAGATATTACACTCATAGAGATACGGTGGTAGATATTACACTCATAGAGATACGGTGGTAGATATTACACTCATAGAGATACGGTGGTAGATATTAGACTCATAGAGATATGGTGGTAGATATTACACTCATAGAGATACGGTGGTAGATATTAGACTCATAGAGATATGGTGGTAGATATTACACTCATAGAGATACGGTGGTAGATATTAGACTCATAGAGATACGGTGGTAGATATTACACTCATAGAGATACGGTGGTAGATATTACACTCATAGAGATATGGTGGTAGATATTAGACTCATAGAGATACGGTGGTAGATATTAGACTCATAGAGATATGGTGGTAGATATTAGACTCATAGAGATATATGGTATTAATTAGGGCTGTCAAGCGATTAAAATATTTAATCACGATTAATCGCATGAATGCCATAGTTAACTCACGATTAATCGTATTTTTTTTTCTATGCTAAATATCCCTTGAATTCTTTGTCCCATTAATTTTTCTAATTGTAATGCTCTTATCAACATGGAGAAGTGCATCGGCTTGCCTTGTGCAAATGTTTTTTCATTGATAACAACATTGGCATATACTGATCAAAACAGGACGGTACAAAAAAAATGCCTATAATGTAATTAAACGATGAACATACAAAGATACGCCTTGAACATAGCAGTCAGGCTACTGCTTCTTTGTTTTGAGCCCAAAAAAAAAAAAAAAAGTATTTATTTTTAAAAAAATAATAATTTGCGTTAATCGCGCGTTAAAAAGTTTAACGCCGTTAAAATTGGTTTGCGTTAACGCCGTTAATAACGCGTTTAACTGACAGCTCTAGTATTAATATAACTGATGAACCTTGACCTGCATATTGGTCGTCATATCAATAACAATAGTTATAGTTAGTAAGTTAGTTGGTTAAGCCTCACCTTGACCTGCATGTTGGGCTGGAATCCATCCAGCTGGTTGAGGAGTTCCAGCATCGTCCTCTGAACCTCTCGGTCTCCGGCCTTCTCACTGTCGAACCTACAGGAGAGTGTTCATATAAAGGGTTAGCATAGTGTTCATATAAAGGGTTAGCATAGTGTTCATATAAAGGGTTAGTATAGTGTTTATAGTGTTAATACAAAGGGTAAGCATAGTGTTTATAGTGTTAATATAAAGGGTTAGCATAGTGTTCATATAAAGGGTTAGCATAGTGTTCATATAAAGGGTTAGCATAGTGTTCATATAAAGGGTTAGCATAGTGTTCATATAAAGGGTTAGCATAGTGTTCATATAAAGGGTTAGCATAGTGTTCATAGTGTTCATATAAAGGGTTAGGATAGTGTTCATATAAAGGGTTAGCATAGTGTTCATATAAAGGGTTAGTATAGTGTTTATAGTGTTAATACAAAGGGTTAGGATAGTGTTTAATATAAAGGGTTAGGATAGTGTTTAATATAAAGGGTTAGCATAGTGTTTAATATGAAGGGTTAGTATAGTGTTTATAGTGTTTAATATAAAGGGTTAGCATAGTGTTTAATATAAAGGGTTAGTATAGTGTTTAATATAAAGGGTTAGTATAGTGTTTATAGTGTTTAATATAAAGGGTTAGTATAGTGTTTAATATAAAGGGTTAGCATAGTGTTTAATATAAAGGGTTAGTATAGTGTTTAATATAAAGGGTTAGCATAGTGTTTAATATAAAGGGTTAGGATAGTGTTTAATATAAAGGGTTAGCATAGTGTTTAATATAAAGGGTTTGTATAGTGTTTAATATAAAGGGTTAGTATAGTGTTTAATATAAAGGGTTAGTATAGTGTTTAATATAAAGGGTTAGTATAGTGTTTAATATAAAGGGTTAGTATAGTGTTTAATATAAAGGGTTAGTATAGTGTTTAATATAAAGGGTTAGTATAGTGTTTATAGTGTTTAATATAAAGGGTTAGCATAGTGTTTAATATAAAGGGTTAGTATAGTGTTTAATATAAAGGGTTAGTAATAGTGTTTAATATAAAGAGTTAGTATAGTGTTTATAGTGTTTAATATAAAGGGTTAGCATAGTGTTTAATATAAAGGGTTAGTATAGTGTTTATAGTGTTTATATAAAGGGTTAGTATAGTGTTTAATATAAAGGGTTAGGATAGTGTTTAATATAAAGGGTTAGTAATAGTGTTTAATATAAAGGGTTAGGATAGTGTTTAATATAAAGGGTTAGCATAGTGTTTAATATAAAGGGTTAGTATAGTGTTTAATATAAAGGGTTAGTATAGTGTTTAATATAAAGGGTTAGTAATAGTGTTTAATATAAAGGGTTAGTATAGTGTTTATAGTGTTTAATATAAAGGGTTAGTATAGTGTTTAATATAAAGGGTTAGGATAGTGTTTAATATAAAGGGTTAGTATAGTGTTTAATATAAAGGGTTAGTATAGTGTTTAATATAAAGGGTTAGTATAGTGTTTAATATAAAGGGTTAGTAATAGTGTTTAATATAAAGGGTTAGTATAGTGTTTATAGTGTTTAATATAAAGGGTTAGTATAGTGTTTAATATAAAGGGTTAGGGTCGAGGTTAGGGTTACCGTTTGGTGCCGATGGCGTCCAGCTCGTCGATGAAGATGATGGACGGAGCTTTCTCCTTAGCCAGAGCGAAGGCGTCCCTCACCAGCTTGGCTCCGTCTCCAATAAACATCTGCACTAGCTGAGGACCAGCTAGCTTCAGGAATGTAGCCTAACCAACCAGAGACACGTAGACTAGCTTAGCCTAGCCAACCAGAGACACGTAGACTAGCTTAGCCTAGCCAACCAGAGACACGTAGCCTAGCTTAGCCTAGCCAACCAGAGACACGTAGACTAGCTTAGCCTAGCCAACCAGAGACACGTAGACTAGCTTAGCCTAGCCAACCAGAGACATGTAGACTAGCTTAGCCTAGCCAACCAGAGACACGTAGACTAGCTTAGCCTAGCCAACCAGAGACACGTAGACTAGCTTAGCCTAGCCAACCAGAGACATGTGGACTAGCTTAGCCTAGCCAACCAGAGACATGTAGACTAGCTTAGCCTAGCCAACCAGGGTTAGAGGTCATGCATAGGGTCCAGAGGTCACAGGTCGGGGTACCTTGGTCTGCGCAGCGCAGGCTCTGGCCAGCAGGGTCTTCCCCGTGCCTGGGGGTCCGTACATCAGGACTCCTTTGGGTGGCTGGATCCCCAAGTTCTCAAACTTCTCCTTATGGTTCATGGGCAGAACGATGGCTTCGACCAGCTGCAGCACCAGGAGACCAACGTACGGGTTAGTTAGGGTCAGGGTCAGGGTGAGGGGTCAGGGTCAAGAGTCGGGGCTCAGGGTCAAAGGTCAGGATGAGGGTAAAGGTCAGGGGTCAGGGTGAAGGTCAGGGGTCAGGGTCAAGGGTCAGGATGAGGGTAAAGGTCAGGGGTCAGGATGAGGGTGAAGGTCAGGGGTCAGGGTCAAGGGTCAGGATGAGGGTAAAGGTCAGGGGTCAGGGTCAAGGTTCAGGATGAGGGTAAAGGTCAGGGGTCAAGGGTCAGGTCAGGATGAGGGTGAAGGTCAGGGGTCAGGGTCAAGGGTCAGGGAACATGTCCTTATTGGTTAGGGTTCATCATTAGACAGGCGGACAGCCCTACCTCCTGTATCTGCTTGTCCAGGCCCCCTATGTCGCTGTACTGCTCCGTGGGCCTCTCGTCCACCTCCATGGCTTTGACCCGGGAGTCGTACTCAGTGGGCAGCGTCTCCAGGACCAGGTACGAGTCTTTGTTCACGCCCTGACGGTCACAGGGATCAGTTAACATGTTCATATCTAACCGCTCATAGGGATCATAGGTAACATGTTGACAGGGTTAGGGTTAACTAACCACTCATAGGGATCAGTTAACATGTTCATATCTTAGTGTTAGGGTTAACTAACCACTCATAGAGATCATAGTTAACAGGTTCATATCTGAGTGTTAGGGTTAACTAACCACTCATAGAGATCATAGGTAACATCTTCATACCTTAGTGTTAGGGTTAACTAACCACTCATAGGGATCATAGGTAACATGTTGACAGGGTGAGGGTTAACTAACCACTCATAGGGATCATAGTTAACAGGTTCATATCTTAGTGTTAGTGTTAACTAACCACTCATAGAGATCATAGTTAACATGTTCATACCTTAGTGTTAGGGTTAACTAACCACTCATAGGGATCATAGTTAACATGTTCATACCTTAGTGTTAGGGTTAACTAACCACTCATAGGGATCATAGTTAACAGGTTCATATCTTAGTGTTAGGGTTAACTAACCGCTCATAGGGATCATAGTTAACAGGTTCATATCTTAGTGTTAGGGTTAACTAACCACTCATAGAGATCATAGTTAACATGTTCATACCTTAGTGTTAGGGTTAACTAACCACTCATAGAGATCATAGTTAACATGTTTGTGTCACAGCCACATAACTTTATAAGTGTTTGAATAATGGTACAGTTACAGTTAACATAATGTTTTAAATCCTTGCAAGGTTAATAATGTTTTGGGCTACTTGTTAATTGGTTTTGTGTGTGTTTGCCGATGTCTAAAAGCCCTATGATGCAGGCTACATGTGATTTTGCCGTTATGACAAAAGGGTTACTGGGACTTTAAGCTTGGTGACCTCAGAGGGCAAGGGGAGGAGTCACGGACAGGAACCAGGAAGCAGGTGAGCAAAGGGGAGGAGTTACGGACAGGAACCAGGAAGCAGGTGAGCAAAGGAGAAATGTTTGGTGTGGACCAGGAGAGGTGGGTGGTGAGTTTGGGAATGCAGTGATGCTGGAATCATAAAACCCCACGCTATCCAGACGAACCTTAAGAGATCGACCTTGGAGTGAAAGTACTTACTTAATGGAGAAAATCTTGATGGAGTATGTTTGTTTGAGCCTGCCTTGCCAGTGAGATCCCTCCATTTTCTACTGTTTTTGTGCAATGCATTGCTAGTGGACTATTTTTGCGTGTTTTTGGCGGAATACTTTTTGGTGTTTTTGGACTTTGGACTATTGGGGGAAGGGTAAAGGGAAAAAAACGTATGGTGTAAGAAAGCTGTGTTTGGTTTGAAGTTACTGATACAATTATCAAATGAATACAAAAGCTTTTGAGAAACAGTTTGTTTATAGGTTGTTTTCTTTGGAATATACATGATTGCTGATGGGAATGTGATTGATTGGTGTATTTTGGGAGTAAGATGAGTGTACATACGTAACTTAAGTATATTATGTAGTTTCCAAACAAAAAAGTGAATATCTACTTGAAAGAGAATCAGGGTGATTGTTACATGTTCATATCTTACCACCAGATCTCCTGGTTTCAGTTTCTCTGCGTCGACCAGACCGATAACAGGCAGGAAGTAGGTCTGAAACAGACAGGAAGTGAAACTTACCATGGCGCTAAGACTGGTAGCGTAGTGCTACTTTACCATGACGCTAACACAGTGGTAGCATAGTGCTACTTTACCATGACGCTAACACAGTGGTAGCAAAGTGCTACTTTACCATGACGCTAACACAGTGGTAGCATAGTGCTACTTTACCATGATGCGAACACAGTGGTAGCATAGTGCTACTTTACCAGGATAGCAGTGTTTTACCACGATGCTAACAGTGTAATAGTGTTTTACCAGGATGCTAACAGAGGCTAACAGTGTAGCAGTGTTTTACCAGGATGCTAACAGAGGCTAACAGTGTTGAGGTGTTTTAGCAGGATGCTAACAGAGGCTAACAGTGTAGCACTGTTTTACCAGGATGCTAACAGGGGCTAACAGCGTAGCAGTGTTTTAGCAGGATGCTAACAGAGGCTAACGGTGTAGTAGTGTTTTACCAGGAAGCTAACTTAGGCTAACAGTGTAGCACTGTTTTACCAGGATGCTAACAGAGGCTAACAGCGTAGCAGTGCTTTACCAGGAAGCTAACAGTGTAGCGGTGTTTCGGTAGGATGCTAGTTAATAGCGTAATGCTACCTGGCGGGTGGAGGTCTTGATGACTGCACACTTCCCTTTCCTCTGGGCGTCCAGGTCGATGTTGGCCCCGTCCTCCTCCATGTCGTTAGGGTCCACGTCCAACAGCTAGTTAGGAGGTCACACGGGTAGGTTAGGGTCTAGTTAACATGTGGAGGTTAGGGTGGAGGTCACATGTGTAAGGTAGGGTGTAGTTAACATGTATAGTACAGGTTAGTTATAGTATTTGTTAGGGGATAGTAAGTACAGGTTAGTAGTACTAGTTATAGTTAGTTTACCTCAATGACGTTGGACACCAGGTAGGGCAGCGTCTTGTTCACTTTGATCTTTTCTGTGTTTTCTTTGATTTTGTCCTTCATGGCCTGGAGCTCATGAGTCACTCTAAGTACCTCACTCTTCATGATCTGGAACCAGGAACACAGGTTATCACACATAAAACACGCGTCTCACACGTTAAACGCACGTTATCACACGTTAAACACACGTTATCGCACGTTAAACACACGTTATCACACGTAAAACACACGTCTCACACGTTGAACACACGTTATCACACGTTAAACACACGTTATCACACGTTAAAACACACGTCTCACACATAAAACACACGTCTCACACGTTAAACACACGTTATCACACATAAAACACGCGTCTCACACGTTAAACACGCATCATCACACTTAAAACACAACCAGTGTTTCTGAGTGCCTCTCTACTCACACTAAAGCTGTGGTGGGTCTAATGGCATCTAGGGACTTATATAAGTATAATCGTATGTTCCTAAATTTGTTCTAATAAGACTGGAATCCCATGACAACATGTGCGTCCAAACTGTCCATACTTAACAATTAATCTGCGACGGCTGTGTGAATAGTGGGGCCGACGGTCTCGGGGCCGTTCCCCACTATTCACGGAGCCTGAGGTGAATAGTGGGGCCGACGGTCTCGGGGCGTTCCCCACTAGTCACGGAGCCTGAGGTGAATAGTGGGGCCGAGACGACGATCAAAACAATATCCCGAGTTTGAGATCTCAATCATGGGATATTATATCCCGAGATAGCGAACTAATCAAATTGCGTCATCTTAGGAGGTTCATGTGTAGCATATACTAATAGTGTATATTATTTCAGCAGAACTCTAAGAAAGAGGTCTAGTGTAATACTATCTATCCATCAGTTCATATTTAGAGGAGACATTATGATGGAGAAAACATCAGAAAACCCACGAACCATCAGGTTTAAATAGAGTATATATAAACCTACCTTTAAGACGAAATAGAGTTATTAGTAATCAAACAATGTTGCATGTAGATAGAACAAGTATTTAAGAGATTAGAAACCTTTATCTCGCTGTCCAGCAAACGCGATCGCTGAACGACTTCTTCAGTCGACATTTTCAAAACATCCTCTCCTATTCCATCCTGGAGCACAGAAAGTAATATTAGACATATGTAACAATATTAAATGGAACAAGATAAATCCTGTCATAACAGTTGTATACAATACATCTTAAAAACATTCTCAACTATACCATAATAAAACAAATGAAACAATTTTACAAATGTTACAAATATAACCACGAATGTGGTCAAAAACACTGTATAAAATAATAAAATGAAATAGGGTAAAGCCCCAACTCATCTAAAAACAACTGATACTTCCAGATTCATCTGATATATTCATATTATGAATGTTACGTTGATGGTTTAACATGACGTGAAATATAAAAAGAGAGCTTTTTAAGCAACTTAAGAAGGACTTACGTTACTTTATTGGTCTTAATGACGTTTAAGAATGATAACTCTTTAATCTGATCATTAATGACGTTTAAAAATGATAACTTTAATCTGATCATTAATGACGTTTAAGAATCATAACTCTTTAATCATATCGTCATTAATGATGTTTAAGAATCATGACTCTTTAATCATATCATTAATGATGTTTAAGAATGATAACTCTTTAATCCGATCATCATTAATGCTGTTTCAGAATTATAACCCCTCACCCTATAATTAGGAACAACATTTATGTTTTACCTTCAGTTGGTTATATTTAGTAAAGGCAATATGATGATGTTATGGTTACATGATATATAATAGATAATACTAAATACTAAAGATAGTATTGTGATGCCTAATAAGATGAGATGATGATGTATTTAAGATATATAGTATTATCTTTAGTTAGGGATAATAAAGACAGTAGTAATGATGTGTAATAATGGTTACATGATATTTAGGGTTATTAGTTTTATCTTACTTCAATCTCGTTATGTCTAATAATCAGGGTTAGTTCGGGTTAATAAAGACAGTGGTATGATGTTTGCTAAGATTCGATGATATTTGGGTTATTAGTTTAATCCTACCTCTACTTCGTCCCAAACCGACTTGTCATGGAGAGACGCCATCTTGCTTTACTTCTCTCCTTCGTTTTTTCTTTGAGGGATGAAATCCACCTCCGCGTCCGGCAGCGAAACTAGCGGCCGGAACCAGTATTACACACTATACGCCACCAAAAACACGATAGAACTAGAACCACACCCTATACACCACCTAAAACACGATAGAACCAGAACTACACCACCTAAAACATGATACAACCAGAACTAAACCCTCTACACCACCTAAAATTTGAAAAAAAATGAGAAAGCCAAACAGCAAAAATAAATGTAACATCCCCACACTACATCCAGCTAATAATGCAGAAGTGTCGCTTGCGGCAAATAGCCAGCAGGGGGAGCAGCCATTTTTGTCTCAACAGGTCATGTAACCATGGCAATGATTTCTAAACTGTTTTATGAAGTTCCCAAAAAATGAAAATACATACAAATAAAGTTTAGCCATTTATACACTAAAATCCCAAATAGGGAGCCTAGTGTCCGTCCTCAAGTGATGTGTGCCTTATTGTACTTGCTTGTGGCCTTTTTGAGGCCTTGTTTGCGTCTGGGGAGGCTCCCACTTGAAGCAGGCTCCAGGCCCGCCATCTTGACGGTCTCTAGAAACCTTTGGCTGCGACCAGAGCCCTGGTGGAGAACATGTGACAGCTGTCTCATTGGTTCCTGTTCTGAACATTCACAGTCCGTTCCCAGTGTGAACATTCAACTGATTGATCACAGTGGTGTTTGTCAATCTAAGATTAAACTAAGCATAGAACCAGAACTACGCCCTCTACACCACCTAAAACATGACATAACCAGAAATACACCATCTAAAACATGATAGAACTAGAACTACACCACCTAAAACAGGATAGAACCAGAACTACACCACCTAAAACAGGATAGAACCAGAACTACACCCTCTACATCACCTAAAACATGATAGAACCAGAACTACACCACCTAAAACATGACAGAACCAGAACTACACCACCTAAAACATGACAGAACCAGAACTACACCACCTAAAACATGACAGAACCAGAAATACACCATCTAAAACAGGATAGAACCAGAACTACACCCTCTACATCACCTAAAACATGATAGAACCAGAACTACACCACCTAAAACATGACAGAAACAGAAATACACCACCTAAAACAGGATAGAACCAGAACTACACACTCTACACCACCTAAAACATGACAGAACCAGAACTACACCCTCTACATCACCTAAAACATGATAGAACCAGAACTACACCCTCTACACCACCTTAAACAGGATAGAACCAGAACTACACCCTCTACACCACCTTAAACAGGATAGAACCAGAACTACACCACCTAAAACATGATAGAACCAGGACTACTGCACCTTAAACCTGACAGAACCAGAACTACACCCTCTACACCCCCTAAAACACGATGGAACCAGAACTACACCACCTAAAACAGGATAGAACCAGAACTACACCACCTAAAACAGGATAGAACCAGAACTACACCACCTAAAACATGATAGAACCAGAAGTTAGTTATTAGAGTTAGGGTTAGTGACTAGTTGTTGGGTTAGGGTTAGTTATCAGGGTTAGGGTTGACTAGTGGTTGGCTGCTCTCTGTTCTTTGTTCCAGCGGTTCAGAGCTCTCTGTTGTTCCTCTCGTCTCCTCTGTCTCTGGCTCCGCCCCCTCCTCTATCTGATGAGCGGAGACTGAGGTTCTGTTGTCGTGGCGACCCTGCTGAGGACAGGGTGGGAGGAGCCTATGACATCATCGAGGACATTGTCCTCCTCAGATCAGTGAACCCTTCTAACAAGGTTATCATGAAGACACACACACGCGCATACACACACACACACACTCGTACACACACGTACACACACACACACAAACGCGTACACACACACAAACACACACTAAACACACACAAACACACGTACACCAAACACACAAACACACACCAAACACACACGTACACACACAAAGACACACACGTACACACACAAACACACACACACAAACACGTACACAGCCACAAACACACGTGCACGAAACACACGGGTCAGGGTTAGGGTCAGGGTCAGGGTGAGGGTTAGGGTCAAGGTTAGGGTCAGGGTCAGGGTTTTACTGTGGAGAGGTCGATGGTCACCAAGGAGTGTTCATTGGTCAGGTTCTTGGACACCCTTGCTCGCTCTCTTTATGCTCCTCCCACCCCCTCTCCCCTCCCTCCCCCCTCCCCCCTCCCCGTCCCCCCTGCTCCTGTGTGTAGGGGTGGATGGGCAGTGAGGACTACTGTCAGTGAGGACTGTCGTTCCCTCAGGCTCCAGTTCTCTGCCCTCTCTCCGTCTGTTGGTGAGTTCTTACTAACATCTCAACCGACAGCAGCCTGAGTGTGAGGTGTGTCCGAGGCCAGAGGGCGAGGTGTGTCTGGCCAGAGGGCGAGGTGTGTCTGGCCAGAGGGCGAGGTGTGTCTGGCCAGAGGGCGAGGTGTGTCCGAGGCCAGAGGGCGAGGTGTGTCTGGCCAGGGGGCGAGGTGTGTCTGAGCCAGAGGGTGAGGTGTGTCCGAGGCCAGGGGGCGAGGTGTGTCCGAGGCCAGAGGGCGAGGTGTTTCTGGCCAGGGGGCGAGGTGTGTCCGAGGCCAGAGGGCGAGGTGGAGAATGGCTCCTCGCTTAAATGCTGGATATCGCAGTAATAGTAGTGGTGTGTGTGTGTGTTGGCTGATGTGTAGTGTGTGTGTTACCTGATGTGTAGTGTGTGGGTTTGCTGAAGTGTGTGTTCCTCTATTCAGTGTGTGTTACCTGATGTGTGTAGTGTGTGTGTTCCTCTATTCAGTGTGTGTTACCTGATGTGTGTAGTGTGTGTGTTCCTCTATTCAGTGTGTGTTACCTGATGTGTGTAGTGTGTGTGTTCCTCTATTCAGTGTGTGTTACCTGATGTGTGTAGTTTGTGTGTTCCTCTATTCAGTGTGTGAAGATGAATCGCACGGTCGGGATCTTTCTGCTGATCAGCTGCACTCTGGCTGGACTGGGTAGGTCAGATGAGTATAGTAGGGTTAGTATAGTAGGGCTAGGGTTAGTATGGTAGGTCAGATTAGTATAGTAGGGTTAGTATAGTACGTTAGACTAGTATAGTAGGGTTAGCATTGTAGGGTTAGGGATGGTATAGTACGTTAGATAAGTATAGTAGGGTTAGTGTAGTACGTTCGATTAGTATAGCAGGGTTAGGGTTAGTATAGTAGGTTAGTATAGTTAGTGTAGTACGTTAGGTTAGTATAGTAGGTTAGGATAGTAGGATAGTATAGTTAGTGTAGTACGTCAGATTAGTATAGTAGGATTAAGGTTAGTATAGTAGGTTAGTATAGTAGGGTTAAAGTTAGTATAGTAGGTTAGTATAGTAGGGTTAGGGTTAGTATAGCAGGTTAGTATAGTTAGTGTAGTACGTTAGATTAGTATAGTAGGGTTAGTATAGTATGTTAGAATAGTATAGAGTGGTTGGTATAGTTTGTTCGATTAGTATAGTAGGGTTAGAATAGTAGAGTAGGAGAGTTAATTCGATTTAGTATAGTAAATAAGATTTAGTTTAGTATTTTAGATTTTGTAGAGTATGTTATATATAGTAAAGTTTTGATAGTATAACCGTAGTAATAATGTAGTTCTAACAGAAGTGTATTGATAGTATGACTGTAGTAATAATATAAGTATTGATAGTATAACTGTAGTAATAATAGAAGTGTATTGATAGTATGACTGTAGTAATAATAGAAGTGTATTGATAGTATGACTGTAGTAATAATAGAAGTGTATTGATAGTATAACTGTAGTAATAATATAAGTGTATTGATAGTATAACTGTAGTAATAATAGAAGTGTATTGATAGTATGACTGTAGTAATAATAGAAGTGTATTGATAGTATAACTGTAGTAATAATATAAGTATTGATAGTATAACTGTAGTAATAATAGAAGTCTATTGATAGTATGACTGTAGTAATAATAGAAGTCTATTGATAGTATGACTGTAGTAATAATAGAAGTATTGATAGTATAACTGTAGTAATGATAGAAGTGTATTGATAGTATAACTGTAGTAATAATAGAAGTGTATTGATAGTATGACTGTAGTAATAATAGAAGTGTATTGATAGTATGACTGTAGTAATAATATAAGTATTGATAGTATGACTAGTAATAATAGAAGTGTATTGATAGTATGACTGTAGTAGTAATAGAAGTGTATTGATAGTATGACTGTAGTAATAATAGAAGTGTATTGATAGTATGACTGTAGTAATAATATAAGTATTGATAGTATGACTAGTAATAATAGAAGTGTATTGATAGTATGACTGTAGTAGTAATAGAAGTGTATTGATAGTATGACTGTAGTAATAATAGAAGTGTATTGATAGTATGACTGTAGTAATAATAGAAGTGTATTGATAGTATGACTGTAGTAATAATATAAGTATTGATAGTATGACTGTAGTAGTAATAGAAGTGTATTGATAGTATGACTGTAGTAATAATAGAAGTGTATTGATAGTATGACTGTAGTAATAATATAAGTGTATTGATAGTATGACTATAGAAGTGTATTGATAGTATGACTGTAGTAATAATAGAAGTGTATTGATAGTATGACTGTAGTAATAATAGAAGTATTGATAGTATGACTGTAGTAATAATATAAGTGTATTGATAGTATGACTGTAGTAATAATATAAGTGTATTGATAGTATGACTGTAGTAATAATATAAGTGTATTGATAGTATTTGTGTGTTTTCAGGTTCAGCTATTCGCTGCTACAGCTGTAAGGACTACACAGCCAGCTGCTCTAAACAACGAGACTGTAGCTATGACGACGCCTGTCTCACCCTCACCGAGAGAGGTATCTGTCTGTCTGTCTAGTTGGAGTACCGGTAAATCCATTGTAATTGGTTCTGATTATTTACTATATTGGAAGCCTTTCCATATTCTTATATTACGTGTCATTATATTCAGTACTCGTTGAAAACATACTCGTGCCTGTTAAAGATGAAATCAAAGTCAACTTAGAACAGGCATAAGTCCTTAACCCTTTGACACATGGTCAGCTAATCAAACCTTAACTAAAAGTTAAGGGTTATCCGTCGTAACATCTTTAAAAGGCTTGGTGCCGATAAATGGTGCTTGTGGCTTTAACATTATATTATACTAGTGTTATGTATTATTATATCATCTATTAGTATAATATGTGCTATTATACAGCTATATGGATATCGTTTATTCAGTTTCGGGATTTTTTTTCAGTTTCGGGATTTTTTTTCAATAATTCTTCATCTCGATCTCATTCTCCCTTCATAGTCTTCGTTTATGCGCGCCACTCTCAAACTTTTTCTCTTTTTTTTGACACTTTGGCCACGGCAACCTTCACGCCAAAAAATTCGCATCAATTGATGGACAGAAAATTCAACAAATTACAAAGCATTGTGATTTTTGTTTGTATTTTCCTGCCTCATGATAGGCCTCTGATCTTTGTAGGCCCCAAACAAAATAACACGTTGTTTTGGGCCTACGCCCATCGGAGGACCTATCATGATTCAGAATAAAAAGATAAATACTACTGCAGCTCAGGCTAGCCCCTGATGGTCGTAGCCCCTCGGCTTCAGCCCAGGTACGCCCGGGCATTACGGCCGCCTTGGTTACAGGGTTAGGGTTATTATCACGGGTCATCATATTGGTTGTCATATTTGTACATGTTTTGCATTATTATATTATGTGTTATTATGGATTATGTGTTCATTATTATGTGATATTATAATCTTATCTTCTTAAGGGGGTCAGACGTACCGGCAATGTCTCAAGTACTCAGACTGTGAATACAGTCGGCTGGGACAGATGTTCCCTCAGGTCAGTGTGCCCCTAACACTAAGACACATGTATAAAACCTCATTAATGTACTCTATAAAGCATTAAGACACATCTATAAAGCATTAAGACACATCTATAAAGCATGAAGACACATCTATAAAGCATTAAGACACATCTATAAAGCATGAAGACACATCTATAAAGACACATCTATAAAGCATTAGGACACATCTATAAAGCATGAAGACACATCTATAAAGCATTAAGACACATCTATAAAGCATGAAGACACATCTATAAAGACACATCTATAAAGCATTAAGACACATCTATAAAGCATGAAGACACATCTATAAAGACACATCTATAAAGCATTAAGACACATCTATAAAGCATGAAGACACATCTATAAAGACACATCTATAAAGCATTAAGACACATCTATAAAGCATGAAGACACATCTATAAAGCATTAAGACACATCTATAAAGCATGAAGACACATCTATAAAGCATGAAGACACATCTATAAA
The DNA here is from genome assembly GCF_902167405.1 of Gadus morhua. NCBI lineage: Eukaryota > Metazoa > Chordata > Actinopteri > Gadiformes > Gadidae > Gadus > Gadus morhua. The sequence continues at coordinate 43,270,668 of NC_044051.1, forward strand.
GACACATCTATAAAGCATGAAGACACATCTATAAAGCATTAAGACACATCTATAAAGCATGAAGACACATCTATAAAGCATGAAGACACATCTATAAAGCATTAAGACACATCTATAAAGCATTAAGACACATCTATAAAGCATGAAGACACATCTATAAAGACACATCTATAAAGCATTAAGACACATCTATAAAGCATGAATACACATCTATAAAGTATTAAGACACATCTATAAAGCATGAAGACACTTATAGCATTAATAACACTTTATAAAGCATTAAGACACATCTATAAAGCATGCATACACATCTATAAAGCATTAAGACACATCTATAAAGCATTAGGACACATCTATAAAGCATGAAGACACATCTATAAAGCATGAAGACACATCTATAAAGCATGAAGACACATCTATAAAGCATTAAGACATATTATTTGTATTAATTATATATATTATATATGTGTTTATTATATATTATATATTTATTTACTATATATGTATTTATTATATATATTATATATGTATTTATTATATATGTATGTATTTATTATATATATATATTTATGTATTATATAAGTATTGATTAAGCTGATTTTGTGTTCAAGGTTTCCAGTTTCACCTTCAAGTGCTGCAACTCTGATTTGTGCAACTCCGCCCCCTCCTCTTCAGCGAGCTCTCTGATTGGTTTATTGGCCTCTCTGGCTGTGATCTGGTGGTGTATGCACTGAGAGATTAAACGACACAAACAAATACCAGTACAGACACACATTCACACAAACACACATCCACACACATTTACACAAACACACACCAGTATGAAACCATTCAAATGCACAGCTAACCAATAGAAATACAGCAATATCACACCTAGGGCAGGCTAAGGGCTAGGGTTAGCCTTACCTTATCCTAGGGGCAGGCTAACTAAGGGCTAGCCTTACCTTATCCTAGGGGCAGGCTAACTAAGGGCTAGGGTTAGTCTTACCTTATCCTAGGGGCAGGCTAACTAAGGGCTAGGGTTAGTCTTACCTTATCCTAGGGGCAGGCTAACTAAGGGCTAGGCTTAGCCTTGCCTTACCCTAGGGGCAGGCTAACTAAGGGCTAGGGTTAGCCTTGCCTTACCCTAGGGGGGGGCTAACTAAGGGCTAGGGTTAGGCTTGCCTTACCCTAGGGGGTAAAGCCTTGACTTGGGGTGAGGCTAAGGGTTAGGGTAAGCCTTACCTTGGGGGGAGGCTCAACCTTAGAGGAGGCTAACCAAGGGTAAGCCTTGACCTGCGGGGATGCTAACCCGAGTGCTGAGCTAGCCCTGACCCATAAAGACATGCAGCGGACATAAGATCCATGCTAACACCAAGTTGTACTGAGTGCTCTAACCGCTTCCCCCTCCCCCTGTGGGCAGGTCTCGGAGGTCCTGAAAGTATTGATTGAGAAATGTATTGATTTAATCCATTTGATAAAGGGAGGATGGAGAACATGTGGAACTGTAACACAAAGCACCATTATTGATAACAGCATAATAAACATCACGTTAAGTGCAACTGGTAACCGTTTGTTCTGTCATAACAAAGTGGAAATATCATCTGGGCACCAGTTTGAGGAGCTGGTTTCAGTCCCCATGAACCAGTTTGAGGAGCTGGTTTTTGTCTCCATGAACCAGTTTGAGGAGCTGGTTTCAGTCCCCATGAACCAGTTTGAGGGGCTGGTTTCAGTCCCCATGAAATGATACAATTGTTTTTTTATGATTACTAAGATAAGTATTGTGTTACAGAAGGCCAGTTATCAACATTAAGATGTATGCACTGTTTAAATGAGGGCTTGTTATGATAATAAAGATTAACTAGAACTGCAAGCAGTTATGCAGGGGTCCAAGAAGTGTGCATTTCGCCGGCACAACGCGACAAGAAATGTGCGTTTCGCCGGCACAACGCGAAGCATGTGTTCAAAACGCTACCCTGAACCTGTGGATACAAAGGATTTGACTGTGGTAGGAGTAGTGAGAAGTCAGTGTAGTGTTTTCGCGGCGAAATTTTGTAGAAGATATACAATTTCCTCGTTTATTGCGCCCCCTAATGGCGAAATTTTCCGAAATTTTTATCGTACGACAATAAGTTTAGCACCAACCTTTGTGCACAATTTGGACTCGTTCCGATGTCTAATTTTGGATTTCTTTGGATTTTAGATTTTCCACGTCTAATTTAGCTCATAAACCAATATTCAAAACGCTACCGTTTCGTCGTCAAAGGTCGCATCAAAAAAGTGTTTCATGCATTCTTTGCGTGTGCGTCTGAAGATGTCGTGTGCAAAGTTTGGTGTCGATTGGTCAAGGAATGTGGGAGGAGTAGGGAAAAAACTGTTTTGCGGTTTTCGCGATTTAGCGAAAAATATTCATAGACGCAAATGGGCGTGGCCTAGGCCAAAAGATGCAGCAGACTCCAGTGCATCTGTGTGTACAAGTTTTTGGACTCTGGGAGGTTCGGTGTGGGAGTTATAGCCCCAAACGCGTATTCCTTGGTATAGCGCCACCTAGGGACCGGCGTATCTGGATTTTGTTATCTGAGTAGCGGTGCCGATTCTGGATCTAGTCATGCAATTGGGGCGTGTGCACCATTTACGGTTTGGGCTGTGGTTCCACTTTCACGGGGAGGTAGTATAACAAGAAATGTGCGTTTCGCCGGCACAACGCGAAGCATGTGTTCAAAACGCTACCCTGAACCTGTGGATACAAAGGATTTGACTGTGGTAGGAGTAACGAGAAGTCAGTGTAGCGTTTTCGCGGCGAAATTTTGCAGACGATATACAATTTCCTCGTTTATTGCGCCCCCTAATGGCGAATTTTTCCGAATTTTTTATCGAACGACGTTAAGGTTAACACCAACATGTGTGTAAAATTTGGACTCGACCCGATGTCTAATTTTGGATTTCTTTGGATTTTTGATATTCCACGTCTAATTTAGCTAATAAACCAATATTCAAAACGCTACCGTTTCGTCGTCAAAGGTCGCATCAAAAAAGTGTTTCGTGCATTCTTTGCGTGTGCGTCTGAAGATGTCGTGTGCAAAGTTTGGTGTCGATTGGTCAAGAAATGTGGGAGGAGTAGGGAAAAAACAGTTTTGCGGTTTTCGCGAAAAATATTTCTAGACGCAAATGGGCGTGGCCTAAGCCAAAAGATGCAGCAGACTCCAGTGCATCTGTGTGTACAAGTTTTTGGACTCTGGGAGGTTCGGTGTGGGAGTTATAGCCCAAAACGCGTATTCCTTGGTATAGCGCCACCTAGTGGCCGGCATGTCTGGATTTTGTCGTCTGCGTAGTGTTCACGGACCTGGATCTAGTGATGCAATTGGCGCGTATGCACCATTTACGGTCTGGGCTGTGGTACCACTTCTAGCCGGGAATAATAATAAGAAAAATCCTTACAAAAACAATAGGGATCCAACCTGTTGGCTTGGACCCCTAATAATGTATCAAACAGGACTGCTTTGGATTATTATTTTGGATTATTATGATACATGATACATGTTAAGAATCACCCAGACCCCCTAACCTAGAGTAGGACCCCCTAAACCTAGAGTAGGACCCCATACACCTAGAGTAGGACCCCCTACACCTAGAGTCATGTGGTCGATAGGGTTTACATGTGGTCCATAGTGTTTTAGTGTGGGCGATAGTGTTTACATGTGGTCGATAGGGTTTACATGTGGTCCATAGTGTTTAAATATGGTCGATAGTGTTTGCATGTGGACTGTGGTCGATAGTGTTTAAATGTGATCGTTAGTGTTTAATTATGGTCGATAGTGTTTAAATGTTATTTTCCCTCTCTCCACCTCAACCCTCACTCTCCACCTCAAGCTGGTGTGTGGTGAGCGTTCTGGCGCCGATTGGCTGCCGTGCATCACCCAAATGGGTGCTACATACTGGTGGTGGTTAGTGAGGTCCCCCCCCCCCCCCCCCCCCCCCCCCCCATCACTGTAGGCGTCTTTGAGTGTCTAGAAAAGCGCTAAATAAATTCAATGAATTATTATTATTATTAGAGTAGGACCCCCTAACCTAGAGTAGGACCCCCTACACCTAGAGTAGGACCCCCTACACCCAGAGTAGGACCCCTACACCCAGAGTAGGACCCCTACACCTAGACTAGGACCCTCTAAACCTAGAGTAGGACCCCCTAAACCTAGAGTAGGACCCCCTACACCTAGAGTAGGACCCCCTAGAGTTAGGGTAGGGTTTAAGGGTAAGGGACTAGTTAGGGTAGGGGTTAAGGGTAAGGGACTATAGTTAGGGTAAGGTTTAAGGGTAAGGGACTAGTTAGGGTAGGGGTTAAGGGTAAGGGACTAGAGTTAGGGTAGGGGTTAAGGGTAAGGGACTAGAGTTAGGGTAGGGTTAAGGGTAAGGGACTAGTTAGGGTAGGGGTTAAGGGGCTAGAGTTAGGGTAGGGATTACGGGTAAGGGACCACAGACTCCAGATTTTATTTGTATACATTTTTTATTTAAATATATATAACAAAACAACAAGACAAAAAACTGATTTCTGAAGGAAAATTTAAATCCACTCTGGATTTAAATAAAAAGAACAATGTGGACACACACACACATCTATCTCTTATATATATATATATATATATATATATATGATACGAACAGCAGACACACAGCCTGTATAATGTGTGAATAGTGCGTCTACACTGTCTTCGCGTTTCCTCTCCAGAGAAACTTAATCAAAGCTCAAAGTGATAACTAGATAAAGAAACTCAAAGTGTCCCAAATACCAAATACCTGGAGGTATATCTATATACACAGGCTCAAGCCAATCAGACCACCAGCCCCTTCAAAGTATCAAATAATACTCAGTATGAAGGTACTACCTACTACTAGTGCCGACTATGTAGTACATAGTACTCAGTCTAGTGTACAGTCGTATACTGTGCATTGCATACCCAGAGTTACCTCTCTGCTTGTAGTTACCATGACTACCATACTATCAATATGTCAACATGTGGTAACCATGACATCCCCATCACCAATACGTCAACATGTCAGTGGTAAACATGACAACCCCATCACCAATACGTCAACATGTCAGAAGACCAGAAGCAAGAAGCGACGGAGAGCGAGACCAGGAGTTTGATAGGCCCACAGAGCTGTCCGTCAGGTGAGGGGCGGGGCTAAAGGACTAGACGTGGCGGGGGCACTGCGCCCCGTCCCCCAGGTTGATGCCTCTGAAGTCGCCATGGTCACCATCAGAGTCATCGTCGTTTAACCAAGACCTGTCATTGGTCGAACCCTGCTGGTGGAGGGGCAAAAAGAAGTGTCACGTCAAAGGTCAGCAATAAGGCAGCAGAAATTATTTATTACATTCTAATCCTTATCATATCGTTATAAGATCTCAATCGTTGCCATAATGATTAAGTCATAATCATTATCATCGTTCTATAAAAAACGACTGATCTAATGACAGACTCACTGATCTAATGACAGACTCACTGATCTAATGACAGACTCACTGATCTAATGACAGACTCACTGATCTAATGACAGACTCACTGATCTAATGACAGACTCACTGATCTAATGACAGACTCACTGATCTAATGACAGACTCAGTGATCTAATGACAGACTCACTGATCTAATGACAGACTCGCTGATCTAATGACAGACTCACTGATCTAATTACAGACTCACTGATCTAATGACAGACTCACTGATCTAATGACAGACTCACTGATCTAATGACAGACTCACTGATCTAATGACTCACTGATCTAATGACAGACTCACTGATCTAATGACAGACTCACTGATCTAATGACAGACTCACTGATCTAATGACAGACTCACTGATCTAATGACAGACTCACTGATCTAATGACTCACTGATCTAATGACAGACTCACTGATCTAATGACAGACTCACTGATCTAATGACAGACTCACTGATCTAATGACTCAGTGATCTAATGACAGACTCACTGATCTAATGACAGACTCAGTGATCTAATGACAGACTCACTGATCTAATGACAGACTCACTGATCTAATGACAGACTCACTGATCTAATGACTCACTGATCTAATGACAGACTCACTGATCTAATGACAGACTCACTGATCTAATGACAGACTCACTGATCTAATGACTCACTGATCTAATGACAGACTCACTGATCTAATGACAGACTCACTGATCTAATGACAGACTCACTGATCTAATGACAGACTCACTGATCTAAGGACAGACTCACTGATCTAATGACTCACTGATCTAATGACAGACTCACTGATCTAATGACAGACTCAATGATCTAATGACAGACTCACTGATCTAATGACTCACTGATCTAATGACAGACTCACTGATCTAATGATAGACTCACTGATCTAATGACAGACTCACTGATCTAATGACTCACTGATCTAATGACTCACTTATCTAATGACAGACTCACTGATCTAATGACAGACTCACTGATCTAATGACAGACTCACTGATCTAATGACAGACTTACTAATCTAATGATAGACTCACTGATCTAATGACAGACTCACTGATCTAATGACTCACTGATCTAATGACTCACTGATCTAATGACAGACTCACTGATCTAATGATAGACTCACTGATCTAATGACTCACTGATCTAATGACAGACTCACTGATCTAATGACAGACTCACTGATCTAATGACAGACTAACTGATCTAATGACAGACTCACTGATCTAATGACAGACTCACTGATCTAATGACAGACTCACTGATCTAATGACAGACTCACTGATCTAATGACTCACTGATCTAATGACAGACTCACTGATCTAATGATAGACTCACTGATCTAATGACAGACTCACTGATCTAATGACAGACTCACTGATCTAATGACAGACTCACTGATCTAATGACAGACTCACTGATCTAATGACAGACTCACTGATCTAATGATAAACTCACTGATCTAATGACAGACTCACTGATCTAATGACAGACTCACTGATCTAATGACAGACTCACTGATCTAACGACTGATCTAACGACAGACTCACCGATCTAACGACAGACTTCCTGAAGGGGGGACAGACCATGTGGAAGCGTGGAATCAAGACGTTGAAAACCTCCTCCTTATTGGCTGAAGACACAGTAGTATTAGTACTCTCAAACTAACAGTAGTATTAGTATTAGTACTGTAGTACTCTCCAAATAACAGTGGTATTAGCATTAGTACTATAGTACTCTCAAAACAACAGTAGTAATAGTTTTAGTAGTATTCTCAAAATAACAGTAGTATTAGCATTAGTAGTATTCTCAAAACAACAGTAGTATTAGCATTAGTACTGTAGTACTCTCAAAACAACAGTAGTATTAGTTTTAGTACTGTAGTATTCTCAAAATAACAGTAGTATTAGTACTGTAGCACTCTAAAGATAACAGCATTAGTCTGTATTACTGTATTGAACATTACTTTGGTATGAGCTGAAGTATTAGTACTGAGTATTAGAACAGGGTTACCATTGGGGTTAATAGACATAGTATATTATGGGATGTTACCCAGTAAAGGGGTAGTGTATTATGGGATGTGACCCGGTAAAGGTGTAGTGTATTATGGGATGTTACCCAGTAAAGGGGTAGTGTATTATGGGATGTTACCCAGTAAAGGGGTAGTGTATTATGGGATGTGACCCGGTAAAGGTGTAGTGTATTATGGGATGTTACCCAGTAAAGGTGTAGTGTATTATGGGATGTGACCCGGTAAAGGGGTAGTGTATTATGGGATGTGACCCGGTAAAGGTGTAGTGTATTATGGGATGTTACCCAGTAAAGGTGTAGTGTATTATGGGATGTTACCCAGTAAAGGGGTAGTATATTATGGGATGTGACCCAGTAAAGGTGTCGTGTATTATGGGATGTGACCCGGTAAAGGTGTAGTGTATTATGGGATGTTACCCAGTAAAGGTGTAGTGTATTATGGGATGTGACCCAGTAAAGGTGTAGTGTATTATGGGATGTTACCCAGTAAAGGGGTAGTGTATTATGGGATGTTACCCAGTAAAGGGGTAGTGTATTATGGGATGTTACCCAGTAAAGGGGTAGTGTGTTATGGGATGTGACCCGGTAAAGGTGTTGTGCATTATGGGATGTTACCCAGCAAAGGGGTAGTATATTATGGGATGTGACCCGGTAAAGGTGTAGTATATTATGGGATGTGACCCGGTAAAGGTGTAGTATATTATGGGATGTGACCCGGTAAAGGTGTAGTGTATTATGGGACGTGACCCAGTAAAGGTGTAGTGTATTATGGGATGTGACCCAGCCGGTGGAAGGTGTAGTGTATTATGGGATGTTACCCAGTAAAGGTGTAGCGTATTATGGGATGTGACCCGGTAAAGGTGTAGTGTATTATGGGATGTTACCCGGTAAAGGTGTAGTGTATTGTGGGATGTGACCCGGTAAAGGTGTAGTGTATTATGGGATGTTACCCAGTAAAGGGGTAGTGTATTATGGGATGTGACCCGGTAAAGGTGTAGTGTATTATGGGATGTTACCCAGCAAAGGTGTAGTGTATTGTGGGATGTTACCCAGTAAAGGGGTAGTGTATTATGGGATGTTACCCAGTAAAGGTGTAGTGTATTGTGGGATGTTACCCAGTAAAGGTGTAGTGTATTATGGGATGTTACCCAGTAAAGGTGTAGCGTATTATGGGATGTTACCCAGTAAAGGGGTAGTGTATTATGGGATGTTACCCAGTAAAGGGGTAGTGTATTATGGGATGTTACCCAGTAAAGGTGTAGTATATTATGGGATGTTACCCAGTAAAGGGGTAGTGTATTATGGGATGTGACCCGGTAAAGGTGTAGTGCATTATGGGATGTTACCCAGTAAAGGGGTAGTGTATTATGGGATGTTAACCAGTAAAGGGGTAGTGTATTATGGGATGTTACCCAGTAAAGGGGTAGTGTATTATGGGATGTGACCCAGTAAAGGTGTAGTGTATTATGGGATGTTACCCGGTAAAGGGGTAGTATATTATGGGATGTTACCCAGTAAAGGTGTTGTGTATTATGGGATGTTACCCAGTAAAGGGGTAGTGTATTATGGGATGTTACCCAGTAAAGGTGTAGTGTATTATGGGATGTTACCCAGTAAAGGTGTAGCGTATTATGGGATGTGACCCGGTAAAGGTGTAGTGTATTATGGGATTTTACCCAGTAAAGGGGTAGTGTATTATGGGATGTGACCCAGTAAAGGTGTAGTACATTATGGGATGTTACCCAGTAAAGGGGTAGTGTATTATGGGATGTGACCCAGTAAAGGTGTAGTGTATTATGGGATGTGACCCAGCCGGTGGAAGGTGTAGTGTATTATGGGATGTTACCCAGTAAAGGGGTAGTATATTATGGGATGTGACCCAGTAAAGGTGTAGTGTATTATGGGATGTGACCCAGCCGGTGGATGGTGTAGTGTATTATGGGATGTTACCCAGCCGGTGGAAGGTGTAGTGTCCCTCCATGTGCTCTGAGGTGGTGCTGAAGGTGGTGCAGCTGGCGTACTCATGAACCTTTCCTGGCATCATCACAGGATATTCACCTGTACACACACACACACACACACACACACACACACACACACACACACACACACACACACACACACACACACACACACACACACACACACACACACACACACACACACACACACACACACACACGACTAGCTGGTATTCACTATAGTACTACTAACTGATAATGACAGTCAGTCAGTCAGTCAGTCAGTCAGACAGACGGTTGGTGTAGGTCACTAGGGGTTGGGTGTAGCTGGGCCCTGATAGGACGGTTGGTGTAGGTCACTAGGGGTTAGGTTGGGTGGTGCTGTGCCCTGATAGGACGGTTGGTGTAGGTCACTAGGGGTTGGGTGTAGCTGTGCCCTTATAGGACGGTTGGTGTAGGTCACTAAGGGTTGGGTTGGGTGGTGCAGTCCTCACGTACCGACCACGCCCGGCCCGCGCACCTCCTCCTCCTCCCCGTTGCCCTTGGTGATCTTCCAGTAGCGGCTGTCCAGCTGACAGGCCGCGTCCGGGGACGCGCTGGACGACATCTCTATCCTATAGATATAGATACAGAGATATAGATAGAGATATAGATACATCTCTATCCTATAGATATAGATACATCTCTACCCTATAGATATAGACAGAGATATAGATACAGAGATATAGATACATCTCTATCCTATAGATATAGATACATCTCTACCCTATAGATATAGATACAGAGATATAGATACAGAGATATAGATACATCTCTATCCTATAGATATAGATAGAGATATAGATACATAGAGAGATATAGATACATCTCTATCCTATAGATATAGATACAGAGAGAGATATAGGTACAGAGAGAGAGATATAGGTCCAACTCTATCCTATAGATATAGTGACAGAGATATAGATACATCTCTATCCTATAGATATAGATACAGAGATATAGATACAGAGAGCGATATAGGTACATCTCTATCCTATAGATATAGATACAGCGATATAGGTAAAGAGAGAGAGATAGATACATCTCTATCCTATAGATATAGATAGAGATATAGAACAGAGAGAGATATAGGTACCACTCTATACTATAGATATAGATACAGAGATATAGATACAGAGAGAGAGAGAGAGAGAGATACATCTCTATCCTATAGATATCGATACAGAGATATAGATACAGAGAGAGAGAGATAGATACATCTCTATCCTATAGATATAGATACAGAGATATAGATACAGAGAGAGAGATATAGGTACATCTCTATCCTATAGATATAGGTACAGAGATATAGCTACATAGAGAGATATAGATACATCTCTATCCTATAGATATAGCTACAAAGATATAGAACAGAGAGAGAGAGATAGATACATCTCTATCCTATAGATATAGGTACAGAGATATAGCTACAGAGGGAGATATAGATACATCTCTATCCTATAGATATAGATACAGATATATAGATACAGAGAGAGATATAGATACATCTCTATCCTATAGATATAGATACAGAGATATAGCTACAGAGAGAGATATAGATACATCTCTATCCTACAGATATAGAGATATAGATACATCTCTATCCTATAGGCACACATAGAGAGAGATATAGATGTGGAGTGAAACATATAGAGAGATATAGTTACACTGTATATAGAGAGATATAGATATACTGTATAGCGAGAGATGTAGATACATATAGAGATATACATATATATAGAGTGATACATATAGAGAGATATACATATAGAGATATAGGTACTAGTGCTGTCAGTTAAACGCGTTATTAACGGTGTTAACGCAAACCAATTTTAATGCCGTTAATCTTTTTATTGCGCGATTAACGCAATTTATTATAAAAAAAAAAAAACAGAACAAGGAAGTGTTGTGGTTGTTGTGAGTTGAAAAGTAAAGTAAAGTACGGCTTGAGAAAGTCAACCGACCGTCTCCCTGCCGTTTATAAAGAGTGATCCACCACCACATATCCAACCCTCACGCTACAATAATCCAACTCGAGTTTTGTTTTTGTGGTGGTGGGTACAAAATGATTCTTGACGAAAACTGGTGGGGGCGCGTCCAGCGTAGGTGAGGCCTATGCCCAGCTCCCAACCCAACTTTGAAAATAGATTAACGTCGATATTTTTTTTTATCGCCCGATAAAAGTTTCACGTTAACGCAGCCGTTAACGCCGATAATGGCCCACCACTAATATATATATATATATATATATATATATATATATATATACATACACAAGCTGTCCAGCTGACAGGCTGCCTTGGACGACATCTCTATCATATAGACAGAGATATATAGAGATATATATAGAGCATGTGTTGAGACAGACAGACAGACAGACAGACAGACAGACAGACAGACAGACAGACGACCTGATTCTGTAGGTGAAGAAGAAGTGCGGTGGATGGACCGACGACAGCTCTGGGAGGAAGGCGGTGGAGACGGTCACGCTCAGGTCCCCCGTGGTGGCCACGCACTGCTGCTCACGCACATACCTGCAGCCAATCAGAGCCTCAGGACACTAACACCATACCTGCAGCCAATCAGAACCTCAGGATGCTAACACCATACCTGACAGCCAATCAGAACCTCAGGATACTAACACCATACCTGCAGCCAATCAGAGCCTCAGGACACTAACACCATACCTGCAGCCAATCAGAGCCTCAGGACACTAACACCATACCTGCAGCCAATCAGAGCCTCAGGACACTAACACCATACCTGCAGCCAATCAGAGCCTCAGGACACTAACACCATACCTGCAGCCAATCAGAGCCTCAGGACACTAACACCATACCTGCAGCCAATCAGAGCCTCAGGACACTAACACCATACCTGCAGCCAATCAGAGCCTCAGGACACTAACACCATACCTGCAGCCAATCAGAGCCTCAGGACACTAACACCATACCTGCAGCCAATCAGAGCCTCAGGACACTAACACCATACCTGCAGCCAATCAGAGCCTCAGGACACTAACACCATACCTGCAGCCAATCAGAGCCTCAGGACACTAACACCATACCTGCAGCCAATCAGAGCCTCAGGACACTAACACCATACCTGCAGCCAATCAGAGCCTCAGGACACTAACACCATACCTACAGCCAATCAGAGCCTCAGGACACTAACACCATACCTGCAGCCAATCAGAGCCTCAGGACACTAACACCATACCTGCAGCCAATCAGAACCTCAGGACACTAACACCATACCTGCAGCCAATCAGAGCCTCAGGACACTAACACCATACCTGCAGCCAATCAGAGCCTCAGGACACTAACACCATACCTGCAGCCAATCAGAGCCTCAGGATACTGACACCATACCTACAGCCAATCAGAGCCTCAGGACACTAACACCATACCTGCAGCCAATCAGAGCCTCAGGATACTAACACCATACCTGCAGCCAATCAGAACCTCAGGATACTAACACCATACCGTCCTACAGCCAATCAGAACCTCAGGATACTAACACCATACCTGACAGCCAATCAGAACCTCAGGACACTAACACCATACCTGCAGCCAATCAGAGCCTCAGGACACTAACACCATACCTGCAGCCAATCAGAGCCTCAGGACACTAACACCATACCTGCAGCCAATCAGAGCCTCAGGACACTAACACCATACCTGCAGCCAATCAGAGCCTCAGGACACTAACACCATACCTGCAGCCAATCAGAGCCTCAGGACACTAACACCATACCTACAGCCAATCAGACCCTCAGGATACTAACACCATACCGTCCTAGAGCCAATCAGAACCTCAGGATACTAACACCATACCAGCACGGCTGGTTAAGTTAAGGACACAAGGCTGCTAGTTAAGGTGAAGATGACCACAACGGTGTGTATGTTAAGGTGTGTAGGTTAAGGATGTAGGTTAAGGTTTCTATGTTAAGGTGTCTAGGTTAAGGTATGTATGTTAAGGTGTGTATGTTAAGGTGTGTGTGTGTTAAGGTGTCTAGGTTAAGGTGTCTAGGTTAAGGTGTCTAGGTTAAGGTTTCTATGTTAAGGTGTGTAGGTTAAGGTGTCTAGGTTAAGGTTTGTGGGTTAAGGTGTCTAGGTTAAGGTGTGTATGTTAAGGTGTGTAGGTTAAGGATGTAGGTTAAGGTTTCTATGTTAAGGTGTCTAGGTTAAGGTGTGTAGGTTTCTATGTTAAGGTGTGTAGGTTAAGGTGTCTAGGTTAAGGTGTGTGGGTTAAGGTGTGTCCGTAAGGTGTCTAGGTTAAGGTGTGTATGTTAAGGTGTGTAGGTTAATGATGTAGGTTAAGGTTTCTATGTTAAGGTGTCTAGGTTAAGGTGTGTAGGTTTCTATGTTAAGGTGTGTAGGTTAAGGTGTCTAGGTTAAGGTGTGTGTGTGTGTGTGTGTGTGTTAAGGTGTGTATGTTAAGGTGTCTGGGTTAAGGTGTGTAGGTTAAGGATGTAGGTTAAGGTTTCTAGATTAAGGTGTGTGGGTTAAGGTGTGTGGGTTAAGGTGTTAAGGTGTGTGTGTTAAGGTGTGTAGGTTTCTATGTTAAGGTGTGTAGGTTAAGGTGTCTAGGTTAAGGTGTGTGTGTGTTAAGGTGTGTAGGTTAAAGTGTGTGTGTTAAGGTGTGTGTGTTAAGGTGTCTAGGTTAAGGTGTCTAGGTTAAGGTGTGTAGGTTAAGGTGTGTAGGTTAAGATGTGTATGTTAAGGTGTGTAGGTTAAGGTGAGTAGGTTAAGGTGTTTCGGTTAAGGTGTGTATGTTAAGATGTCTAGGTTAAGGTGTGTACATTAAGGTGTGTATGTTAAGATGTCTAGGTTAAATTAAGGTGTGTAGGTTAAGGGGTCTACCTGAATATCTGGTCTCTGATGATGGGGTATTCTCCAGTCACAACATTATTGACGTAAGTAGTAAACCAGTCTGAGAAACTGGTGCCTGCAGACAGACAAACAGACAGACAGACAGAGGCATACCGCCAGTTCACTGATCAGGTACTTTTTAAAAAGATATGAAAACAATCAGATAGAATAATGTGATATTTCAGTAGAAATAAATGCAGTCGGATTAATAGATTATAGATCAATGTTCAGATTAGATGATAGATCACAAATAAAACGTGGTGAGATTAATAGATCACTGATTCAACATGGTCAGATTATTAGATTACAGATGATTTGTCACATTAACAGATTACAAATGTGATATACCTGTTATAAAGGCCACAGATTAGCCTGTACCCACCTGTTATAAAAGGCCACAGATTAGCCTGTACCCACCTGTTATAAAGGCCACAGGTTAGCCTGTACCCACCTGTTATAAAGGCCACAGATTAGCCTGTACCCACCTGTTATAAAGGCCACAGATTAGCCTGTACCCACCCGTTATAAAAGGCCACAGGTTAGCCTGTACCCACCTGTTATAAAGGCCACAGATTAGCCTGTACCCACCTGTTATAAAGGCCACAGATTAGCCTGTACCCACCTGTTATAAAAGGCCACAGATTAGTCTGTACCCACCTGTTATAAAGGCCACAGATTAGCCTGTACCCACCTGTTATAAAGGCCACAGGTTAGCCTGTACCCACCTGTTATAAAGGCCACAGATTAGCCTGTACCCACCTGTTATAAAGGCCACTGATTAGCCTGTACCCACCTGTTATAAAGGCCACAGATTAGCCTGTACCCACCTGTTATAAAGGCCACAGATTAGCCTGTACCCACCTGTTATAAAGGCCACAGATTAGCCTGTACCCACCTGTTATAAAGGCCACAGGTTAGCCTGTACCCACCTGTTATAAAGGCCACAGGTTAGCCTGTACCCACCTGTTATAAAGGCCACAGATTAGCCTGTACCCACCTGTTATAAAGGCCACAGGTTAGCCTGTACCCACCTGTTATAAAGGCCACAGGTTAGCCTGTACCCACCTGTTATAAAGGCCACAGGTTAGCCTGTACCCACCTGTTATAAAGGCCACAGATTAGCCTGTACCCACCTGTTATAAAGGCCACAGGTTAGCCTGTACCCACCTGTTATAAACATGTCGATGGCTGACGGGTCTTGGGCCAGCTGGTCCTGAAGAGAAGAGGATGACAATCCCTTAGTTGTGGGGCTAGGAGGTCGTGGTTAGGGTTAGGGTCTGGGGTTAGGAGGTCGTGGTTAGGGTTAAGGTTAGGGTCTGGGGTTAGGAGGTCGTGGTTAGGGTTAGGGTTAGGGTTAGGAGGTCGTGGTTAGGGTTAGGGTCTGGGGTTAGGAGGTCGTGGTTAGGGTTAGGGTCTGGGGTTAGGAGGTCGTGGTTAGGGTTAGGGTCTGGGGTTAGGAGGTCGTGGTTAGGGTTAGGGTCTGAAGTTAGGAGGTCGTGGTTAGGGTTAGGGTCTGGGGTTAGGAGGTCGTGGTTAGGGTTGGGGTTAGGGTCTGGGGTTAGGAGGTCGTGGTTAGGGTTAAGGTTAGGGTCTGGGGTTAGGAGGTCGTGGTTAGGCTTAGGGTCTGGGGTTAGGAGGTCGTGGTTAGGGTTAGGGTCTGGGGTTAGGAGGTCGTGGTTAGGGTTAGGGTCTGGGGTTAGGAGGTCGTGGTTAGGGTTAGGGTCTGGGGTTAGGAGGTCGTGGTTAGGGTTAGGGTCTGGGGTTAGGATGTCGTGGTTAGGGTTAGGGTCTGGGGTTAGGAGGTCGTGGTTAGGGTTAGGGTTAGGGTCTGGGGTTAGGAGGTCGTGGTTAGGGTTAGGGTCTGGGGTTAGGAGGTCGTGGTTAGGGTTAGGGTTAGGGTCTGGGGTTAGGAGGTCGTGGTTAGGATTAGGGTCTGGGGTTAGGAGGTCGTGGTTAGGGTTGGGGTTAGGGTCTGGGGTTAGGAGGTCGTGGTTAGGGTTAGGGTCTGGGGTTAGGATGTCGTGGTTAGGGTTAGGGTCTGGGGTTAGGAGGTCGTGGTTAGGGTTAGGGTCTGGGGTTAGGAGGTCGTGGTTAGGGTTAGGGTCTGGGGTTAGGAGGTCGTGGTTAGGGTTAGGGTCTGGGGTTAGGAGGTCGTGGTTAGGGTTAAGGTTAGGGTCTGGGGTTAGGAGGTCGTGGTTAGGGTTAGGGTTAGGGTCTGGGGTTAGGAGGTCGTGGTTAGGGTTAGGGTCTGGGGTTAGGAGGTCGTGGTTAGGGTTAGGGTTAGGGGCTGGGGTCAGGAGGTCGTGGATACTAACAGGACAGTGGTAGAAGATGTCTGAGAGGTTGCGTCCCTCGGTGGCCTCCAGGGCCAGGTACTGACTGAGTCCGGTGTGGAAGCAGAAGGTGAGAGGGAGACACTGCCTCATGCCCTTCCTCTGCTGGAAGCCCCCCGCCGCCGTCTCCACGTCCAGGAGGTCTTCAGAGCGGTAGTGGTTGGACAGCGCCATGCTGCCCATCAGACTAGAGACAGAGACAGAAGGGTCCTCAGAGACAGAAGGGTCCTCAGAGACAGAGACAGAAGGGTCCTCAGAGACAGAAGGGTCCTCAGAGACAGAAGGGTCCTCAGAGACAGAGACAGAAGGGTCCTCAGAGACAGAAGGGTCCTCAGAGACAGAAGGGTCCTCAGAGACAGAGACAGAAGGGTCCTCAGAGACAGAAGGGTCCTCAGAGACAGAGACAGAAGGGTCCTCAGAGACAGAAGGGTCCTCAGAGACAGAAGGGTCCTCAGAGACAGAAGGGTCCTCAGAGACAGAGACAGAAGGGTCCTCAGAGACAGAAGGGTCCTCAGAGACAGAGACAGAGACAGAAGGGTCCTCAGAGACAGAAGGGTCCTCAGAAACAGAAGGGTCCTCAGAGACAGAGGGGTCCTCAGAGACAGAAGGGTCCTCATAGACAGAAGGGTCCTCAGAGACAGAAGGGTCCTCAAAGACAGAAGGATCCTCAGAGACAGAAGGGTCCTCAGAGACACCATAGAGGTACCACTAGAACAGACAGACAGACAGGCAGACAGACAGACAGGTACTCACCCTGGTACCACTAGCTTCTGGCCATTGTGCAGGCGGTAAGAACAGACAGACAGGCAGACAGACAGGTACTCACCCTGGTACCACTAGCGTCTGTCCATTGTGCAGGCGGTAAGAACAGACAGACAGGCAGACAGACAGACAGGTACTCACCCTGGTACCAATAGCTTCTGTCCATTGTGCAGGCGGTAAGAACAGACAGACAGGCAGACAGACAGACAGGTACTCACCCTGGTACCACTAGCTTCTGGCCGTTGTGCAGGCGGTAAGAACAGACAGACAGGCAGACAGACAGACAGGTACTCACCCTGGTACCACTAGCTTCTGGCCGTTGTGCAGGCGGTAAGAACAGACAGACAGGCAGACAGACAGACAGGTACTCACCCTGGTACCACTAGCTTCTGGCCGTTGTGCAGGCGGTAAGAACAGACAGACAGGCAGACAGACAGACAGGTACTCACCCTGGTACCACTAGCTTCTGGCCGTTGTGCAGGCGGTAAGAACAGACAGACAGGCAGACAGACAGACAGGTACTCACCCTGGTACCACTAGCTTCTGGCCGTTGTGCAGGCGGTAAGAACAGCGGTAATCCTCCGGCAGCTTGAAGCCGATCTGAGTCTCGATGGAGTCAAGCTCCTCCTCCTTGGCTCCATCTGAAACCATGGCAACCACAAAGTCAACAGGAAGCAGGAGGCGGAACCAGGAGGAGGGACGCCATCATCAGGGGGAGGAGGAAGAGGAGGAGGAGGAGGAGGAGGAAGATGGTGGAGGAGGAGGAGGAAGTGGAGGAAGGTAGAGGAGGAGGAAGATGGAGGAGGAGGAAGATGGAGGAGGAGGAAGGTGGAGGAGGAGGAGGAAGAGGAGGAGGAGGAAGAGGAGGAGTCACCTTTGAGAGAAGCGATCATGCGCGGACATCGCTGAGAGAGGAAGGTCTTCAGGGTCTCCCAGGAGGTCTTCAGGACGGCGTAGTGCCGGAGGTAACGGCCCCAGTCCAGGTAGTACTGCCTGAACAGGGCCCGCCAGGAGGGGGCGCCGGCCCCCCGGTCAGCGCTGCAGACAGAACCAGGTTTATAGAGGGTACACACAGAACCAGGGTTATAGAGGGTACACACACAGAACCAGGGTTATAGAGGGTACACACAGAACCAGGGTTATAGAGGGTACACACAGAACCAGGGTTATAGAGGGTACACACAGAACCAGGGTTATAGAGGGTACACACACAGAACCAGGTTTATAGAGGGTACACACAGAACCAGGGTTATAGAGGGTACACACACAGAACCAGGGTTATAGAGGGTACACACACAGAACCAGGGTTATAGAGGGTACACACACAGAACCAGGGTTATAGAGTGTACACACACAGAACCAGGGTTATAGAGGGTACACACAGAACCAGGGTTATAGAGGGTACACACACAGAACCAGGTTTATAGAGGGTACACACAGAACCAGGGTTATAGAGGGTACACACACAGAACCAGGGTTATAGAGGGTACACACACAGAACCAGGGTTATAGAGGGTACACACAGAACCAGGGTTATAGAGGGTACACACAGAACCAGGGTTATAGAGGGTACACAACAGAACCAGGGTTATAGAGGGTACACACAGAACCAGGGTTATAGAGGGTACACAACAGAACCAGGGTTATAGAGGGTACAGAACCAGGGTTATAGAGGGTACACACACAGAACCAGGGTTATAGAGGGTACACACAGAACCAGGGTTATAGAGGGTACACACAGAACCAGGGTTATAGAGGGTACACACACAGAACCAGGGTTATAGAGGGTACACACACAGAACCAGGGTTATAGAGGGTACACACAGAACCAGGGTTATAGAGGGTACACACAGAACCAGGGTTATAGAGGGTACACACAGAACCAGGGTTATAGAGGGTACACACACAGAACCAGGGTTATAGAGGGTACACACAGAACCAGGGTTATAGAGGGTACACACAGAACCAGGGTTATAGAGGGTACACACAGAACCAGGGTTATAGAGGGTACACACACAGAACCAGGGTTATAGAGGGTACACACAGAACCAGGGTTATAGAGGGTACACACAGAACCAGGGTTATAGAGGGTACACAACAGAACCAGGGTTATAGAGGGTACACACACACAGAACCAGGGTTATAGAGGGTACACAACAGAACCAGGGTTATAGAGGGTACACACACAGAACCAGGGTTATAGAGGGTACACACACAGAACCAGGGTTATAGAGGGTACAGAACCAGGGTTATAGAGGGTACACACAGAACCAGGGTTATAGAGGGTACACACACAGAACCAGGGTTATAGAGGGTACACACACAGAACCAGGGTTATAGAGGGTACACACAGAACCAGGGTTATAGAGGGTACACACACAGAACCAGGGTTATAGAGGGTACACACACACAGAACCAGGGTTATAGAGGGTACACACACAGAACCAGGGTTATAGAGTGTACACACACAGAACCAGGGTTATAGAGGGTACACACACAGAACCAGGGTTATAGAGGGTATACACACAGAACCAGGGTTATAGAGGGTACACACAGAACCAGGGTTATAGAGGGTACACACAGAACCAGGGTTATAGAGGGTATACACACAGAACCAGGGTTATAGAGGGTACACACACAGAACCAGGGTTATAGAGTGTACACACACAGAACCAGGGTTATAGAGGGTACACACACAGAACCAGGGTTATAGAGGGTACACACACAGAACCAGGGTTATAGTTAACGGTCGGGGCTATATGGTTAGGGGTGTACTCACTCAGTCAATAGCCAGTAGCGGGAACACAAGCTCCTCCACAAAGGGTTGTGGCCGGACAGCTGGTTCAGCCTCCTGCTGACGAAGCTGCAGCTGTGGAGTCCGTCATAAGGGGCTTAGCTTAGCCCTGGTGGGTAAGGGGGCTTAGCTTAGCCCTAGTGGGTAAGGGGGCTTAGCTTAGCCCTGGTCACAGGGTAAGGGGGCTTAGCTTAGCCCTGGTCACAGCGTGAGGGGGCTTAGCTTAGCCCTGGTCACAGCATGAGGGGGCTTAGCTTAGCCCTGGTCACAGGGTAAGGGGGCTTAGCTTAGCCCTGGTCACAGCGTGAGGGGGCTTAGCTTAGCCCTGGTCACAGCGTGAGGGGGCTTAGCTTAGCCCTGGTCACAGCGTGAGGGGGCTTAGCTTAGCCCTGGTCACAGCGTGAGGGGGCTTAGCTTAGCCCTGGTGACAGGGTAAGGGGGCTTAGACTCTCTACCTAGGGGATATAGTCTTCCTTCTTAACTGTGATCCTATTGGGTTAGCCGTAACCCGTCTATGTAGTGTTAGGGTTAGGGATAACTAACTAACCCTAACCCATCAACGGAGGGTTAGGGCTAACTAACCCATCAACCTAGGGTTAGGACTAACTAACCCTAACCCATCAACGTAGGGTTTGGGCTAACTAACTAATCCTAACCCATCAACCTAGGGTTAGGGCTAACTAATTAACTAATCCTAACCCATCAACGTAGGGTTTGGGCTAACTAACTAACTAAATATTTATTTTTTTATTTTTTTCCACAATGTCTTGTTTTTTTAAACGATTTATGATGACTATATGCTCTGTAAGATGACCTTGGGTGTCTTGAAAGGCGCCTCTAAATTAAATGTATTATTATTATTATTATTATTATTATTATTATTATTATTATTATTATTTATTATTATTATTAATCCTTACCCATCAACCTAGGGTTAGGGCTAACTAATTAACTAACCCTAACCCATTAGTGTAGGGTTAGGGTTAGGACTGCTTGTTCTGGCCACGTTGAGCGAGACTAGTTGAGACGCAAAGTATTATAGTATTGAATATTTCATAAACAACCCCGTACCAATGGCTAGCTTGCAATGCTACAGTAACTGTATGTTACACATCATAAAATAGTATGACTTCTGACTATTCTGGCTCCGCCCTTAATGCCATTCTGCTCTATTGATCCTGATACATAGTTATAATACAGTAATGATATATCCCCATGTATCAATGACATTCTGCTCTATTGATCCTGATACATAATTATAATACAGTAATGATATATCCCCATGCATCAATGACATTCTGCTCTATTGATCCTGATACATAATTATAATACAGTAATGATATATCCCCATGTATCAATGACATTCTGCTCTATTGATCCTGATACATAATTATAATACAGTAATGATATATCCCCGTGTATCAATGACATTCTGCTCTATTGATCCTGATACATAGTTATAATACAGTAATGATATATTACCATACATAGAGTAAGTAATCTTATCATTAGATAGATATTTAATATATTACTTTTAGGCTGTTTGAGTTATCAATATAATATAGGAATATGCTGTTTGTTTTATGTGTTATTATACAACTATAAACAGGTATGTTAGATATAAATAATAATAATAATAAAATAGATTTATTTGATGATTTCTAGTAAGTCATGTTATATAGCTGCTATATACAAGTAATGTTAGATATAATAATAATAACAATAATAATAATGCATTGTATGGTTTCTAGTTAGTCATGTTGCTAGACAACTAGATACAGGTAATGTTAGATACTACTACTACTACTACTACTACTACTACTAATAATAATAATAATAATAATAATAACAATAATAACAATAACAATAATATAGATGCATTGTTAGCGATAACTTGTGTGTTGCTGCTCGTTTCCTCTGGATATAATAAGACCAAATAATGGTGATCCACTGAGATATATGCCAATGTTTGCCTCCTACTCGCTAAAGAGAGACTCGACACGTACTGGATGAGATCCCTGAAGTCGAGGAAGGAGAAGACGAGAAGCAGCGGGTCGGCGGGCAGCTGATCCAAGACGAGCCGCAGCTCCACGGGCGCCGCCATGTTGGTCTGCTTACCCTACGTCACTGTGCGTCGCCTTACGTCACTGTGCGTCACTTCGAGCGTCGCCGATTTATAACGTGTGTCGGTTACTGGTGAACTAGTTGGGGTTGGTTACTGTAACTTACTGGTGAACTAGTTAGGTTCGGTAAATAATGCGGGAACAAATGATAAATACTAAAGATGCAGAAAGATCCGTTTTTAAGCAACCTGAACTCTGTACAAGATGGTCAACAGGAACTGGGACAGGTAACCAGCTAGGTACCTGTCCCAGATCCTGCTGACCAGGTAACGAGCTGGTCAGAGTAGAAATCTGTGTGTGTGTGTGTGTGTGTGTGTGTGTGTGTGTGTGTGTGTGTGTGTGTGTGTGTGTGTGTGTGTGTGTGTGTGTGTGTGTGTGTGTGTGTGTGTGTGTGTGTGTGTGTGTGTGTGTGTGTGTGTTGTAATATACAATTGTGAAGACGAGTTCGTTCGGAATCAGCTGTTTATCGCAGGTCGACTGACTCTATTTCCTTCTAATACATTCCCGTAGCGTCACAGTGCATTTGCCTGTTGAAGCTCAGCGTCCATCGACATCAATGGGGCTGTATAAAACAGCTGTTTTTCGTCCGTCTAAAATCGACGGTCATTGGATAATCCTGCGATTATGTCTCTCCCACGGACCCTCAGCGTCTCTGGGGGTGAATGGAGGAGTGGGCAGTGGCGGCGCCAGGGGGGGGCTAGGGGGTGCTAGAGCACCCCCTAGATTGGCCATAGCACCCCCATAGCACCCCCAAGAAAATAATGGTAAAATAAGAAAAAAAAAAAAAAATCATTCTGAGTTCTTAATAAAATGTATTGTGTGATAATAATATTTTAATCACAAAAGAAAATAACAGATTGAAATAAACAGATTGTTCACGTAGCACGACACAGACACGTGGCGTGGCGTGCCGCGTGCGTGAACGTGATTGTTCAAATGAGTAGTAGGCTAACGGCTAAGTAACAGTAATCCTGGCGATCGGTCAATTAATTTTAAATCAAGTGGTCACAAAATCACGAAAATGGATCGGTATTTGATCCGAAAAAATCCTCGAGTTGAAGGAGACGTTCAAGAGGAAGAAAAAAGGCAGGAGGTAGTGGATGATTCTGATGTAGAACAAGAAGAGGAAAGTCCTGGTCCAAGTAGTCAACCCTTCACCTCTACTGAGGGCGCCGCTGCTAGCCATGATGCTAGCACCCTGGGTGACTTAAGCATGAACGCCCAGGATGGTCCGAAAATACCAACATTACACAAATATCCAACTCGGATGTTTGGAGTCCAGCAAAGAAGTTTCTGCAAGGGCTGGATGGAACCATATCCGTGGTTGGAATACAGTGTATCCCAGGATGCCGTCTTTTGCTTTGCCTGCAGGCATTTTCTCGGTGGAGGAGGGCACGGGTTTCATCGGGAGCCAACGTATACAACCAGTGGCTTTCATAACTGGCGGAAAGCAACAGCATCTTTTAAGGGCCATCACGAAAGTATGGGACACAAATTTGCCATGGAGGCATGGACTGAGTTTAAGCTAAAAGCAAAAAGCGGTTCAAAAATAACAAATATGCTGGATAAAGGACATTCGGTATTGATCCAGGAAAACAGAAGGTACATGATGGGCGTTGTGGAAAGCTTGCGCTATACTGCCTGTCAGGGGATCGCACAGCGAGGCCACATTGAAGATGAGGATTCAGCAAACAGGGGTAATTTCCGCGAGTTGCTGTCTGTAATTGGAAAATTTGACAAAACCGTTCAGAAAAAGTCAGATAACAACCCGTCAAATGCAAAGTATGTGCACCATGACGTGCAGAATGAGATCATCAATGTAATGGCAGAAATGATTAGGAAACAATTAAGGGATGAGGTTAAGGACGCTGAACATTTTGCCATTTTGGTGGATGAAAGCAAAGACATCAGCAAAAAAGAGCAAATTTCAGTGATCGTGCGTTATTTGAACACGGAATCAGAGAGAGTGGTGGAGGAATTCTTGCATTTCACCCCAGCTGATGGACTAGACGCAAACTCGCTCTTTGCAAGCATCAAGCAGACGCTCAGTCGGTGCGGTATTGACCTGAATTGTTGTGTTGGCCAGTGCTATGATGGTGCCTCAGTCATGTCTGGATGTAACAACGGAGTCCAAGAACTTTTCAGAAGAGAGGTGCCGCAAGCAGTTTATATACACTGCCATGCTCATAGGCTTAACCTGGTGTTGGTGGACTGTGTGCATAATGTAGATGCTGCCGCTGAGTTTTTTGAGACGTTGCAAACACTGTACAAGTTTTTTTCGGGGTCAGTGGTGCACGATCTCTTTCTGAAGAAACAAAGGGAACTTTCAACGGCACAGCGCATAGAGCTGAAGAGACTGAGTGACACTCGCTGGGCATGCCAGTATGATGCTATCTGTGCAGTCAAGAGAACTCTCCCGGCTATCATCGCTACCCTGCGTGACACTGTTCGCGACAAGAATGCGAAACGGAGGACAGAGGCTAAATCTGTCAGTTCCCTTATGGATGAGCAGTTTGTTCTGCATTTAATTCTTTTTGAGGATGTTTTTAGAACTACCAAATTCATGTCCGATGCGCTACAGTCTCCCAATTTCGATCTCTTGACAGCGGATGACCTGGCCCAATCTGTGATCACGGCCATATCGGAGAAACGTACAGATGACAACTGGGCAGCAATCCGTAAGCAGGCAGGAGACATGTGCGTTAATACCGGGATAGCTACTGTACATCGTGAGAAAAGGCAGACCCAAACAGCTAAACATCTGGAGGGCTTTATTGTGGAGGCCCCGATAGAAAGACCAGGCATGGGCAGCATGGATGAACTGAAAACTCAGTCATTCTATCCTGTCTTAGACAGGTTGTTAATGGAACTCCGGCGACGCTTTTCCATCGAAGCAAATGGTGTACTGGCAGGCTTGCCAGCCCTAAGCCCTAATCACCCATCATTCCTTGACAAGCAAGTTATTCTGCCCATGGCTCGCCATTATGGGGTCAGCGAGGAGAATTTGTGTGCAGAACTCCATCAAGTTCGCCGGCTCCTGAAAAGGAAGGAAGAGCAAGGATGCACCATTAACAGCAACCAGGAGTTCCTATCCCTTATGCGGCCTTACAAAGACGCCTTCGTGGACCTCTACAAATTGATCTCCATATCTCTGACCCTGCCTGTAACATCTGCGAGCTGCGAGCGCAGTTTTTCTTGTCTGCGTCGCTTGAAGAGCTACCTGAGGAATAGCAGTGGGGATGGCCGAACCAGTGACCTTGCACTTCTGGCGATTAACCCTCTGCGAGCACGGGCTTTGGACATCGACAGGATCATAGATGCCTTCGCTCTCAACCACAACAACAGGCGCATTGTCCTGTTATGAAGACGTAGGTAAGTGAACGATTTTTCCGTGTTGTCTGTTGCATTCTGCTGGGTTTTTGCAATTGGGTTTACAATGTGTTTTTCTGTCACATTGTTCTTGTTTAGGTGGAAACTGACACCTGATCTGCTGGCTTGCCTGGATTTTGGTTTTTCTTAAGGATTTTAAGCATAGTTTTGTGTGCACTTTTTGATACACTTTTTGATATCTTATTATTGTGGTTTTGAGTGCCTACTGTTTGGTTTCATGTTTTGATTGTGACCTAAAATAATATAATCTATTTGAAAGCATTTCTGACTCTTTGCCTGTTTAAATTAATTATATCTGACGTTCTAATCTGCCGTCTTTAGTTAGAAGTGTATTGAACTTGGTATGTTTAGTTTAATTTGTCGCTCATGGTAGTGGTGACCTGGTAGTCATCTGGCGCAAACTTTAATCCACACACTGAAGTAAGTGAAGTATTTCGGATTACGTTATCTATAACATGCTGCATCCATTTTGACCGTCGGATGTGAACGCGGCTTTGTGCGCGTCCGTCAGAAGTAGCCTACTGACAATAATAATACGATCGATTTGAATGGCGCTTTTTATGTACCCCAAAGACCCGTTAGAGAGCAAACGTGTAAACATATGTGACGATATGGTGGGGAGGTGTTGTAGTAGAGAAAAATGAGACTCATATGATATCACCCTAATTTCATAGCACCCTCAGTAAAACGCCGAGCACCCCCATAGCACCACCAGAAAAAAATCTCTGGCGCCGCCACTGGGAGTGGGCTGGCCTGGATGCTGGGCTTCTGCGTGATGATTGGAGGGTCTGCGAAAGACTGAGTTGCCGTTTGATTGACAGCAATTTTGAACCATAAAACGTCGCCGGAGCTCTTCTTAATCCTCAATCCCATCACGGATTTCGCAAGCGATGTGAAAGACAACTGAAACCTATTTCTTGATATTTGCTTGGCGAAATTGCCAGACAATTTTCATCGTACATTTCACACACTTATACACACAATTCCTTGTTTCAGTTTAACAGAATTCCCACATTTCCTTGTTCGAGTTTAATGTCACTTTGGTAGTTGGCCATCACTTTGATTCAGGGAGCCTTAGGTCTGCCCTTCAAGGCCTGGATTCAGATCAGGACCTGCAGGGTGACAGATGAAACTGTGATTCCTTGGTGTTCCTTGAAGACATGGAGTTGGGCAGTGCAATGCCTCAGCTTTACAGAGTGTTCTCATCAGTGGCAACAGTTGGAGCTACATCTGCAGGTGTAGAAAGGAGCTTCTGTTTAAAGCGGCTCAAGTCCTACACCCGTAACACAATGGGCCAAGGCTGTTTAAGCAGCCAGCTCTCCTGGCCATTGAGGGGACACTGGTCAAGTCACTGGAAAAGACAGCTAGTTGGTATGACAGGGTCACAGCGCATTCCCCTGAAAAGGAACAGAGAGAAGAATTGACATATGAATAAATTGACAATTTATATGATGTAGGCCGAAAAAGAGCTTCCCCTCTTTGAGAGTCCAGCAGCTGCCACTGGTGAATACGTGTGTGTATCTATGTGTGTGCGCTGGCATCATGGACTTTTGTTCAGTTCTGACCTTAAAAAAACAAACACTCAGAGTCCCATACATACTAGTCTCGTCTGTGTGTGTGTGTGTGTGTGTGTGTGTGTGTGTGTGTGTGTGTGTGTGTGTGTGTGTGTGTGTGTGTGTGTGTGTGTGTGTGTGTGTGTGTGGACTTTAGACTCTCAGACAGTGTCATAGTAAATATTTGGTCATCATTTTGCCTTGTCAGTAAAAGTCCAAATCAATACGATTGAACTAAACGCCGTCAGGGTTTTCATGTCTCGGGTTCAGAGAAACGTTTTAAAGTGAGTAAAAGATCATTTCAGCGTAATAAATAAATGACCAATCAATTAATATAAACTATACTGAGAAGGGAACAAAATCAAACCTTTAAAAGTTAGGGCAGAGAGAGAGAGAGAGAGAGAGACAGAGAGAGAGAGAGAGAGAGAGAGAGAGAGAGAGAGACAGAGAGAGAGAGACAGAGAGAGAGAGAGAGAGAGAGAGAGAGAGAGAGAGACAGAGAGAGAGAGAGAGAGAGAGAGAGAGAGAGAGAGAGAGAGAGAGAGAGAGAGAGAGAGAGAGAGAGAGAGAGAGACAGAGAGAGAGAGAGAGAGCAGAGAGGTTTAGAGAGGGGGGGAGGGAGGCAGAGAGAGAGAGAGACAGAGCAGGGTAGAAGTTGAGAGAGAGGGTTAACGGGAGCAGACGGAGACGATGTGGCTCAAGGTGACAGCGCTTCTGCTCGCACTACAGGGCTGCGTGGCCGGTAAGACATATTCATAACTCCATTATCATCACCGAGATATTCATAACTCTGTTAACATCACCGAGATATTCATAACTCCATTAACATCACTGAGATATTCATAACTCTATTTACATCACTGAGATATAACTCTATTACAAGGGTTAGGTTATGTTAGTACTAGGTTATGTTAGTACTAGGGTTAGGTGGGTTAGGTGATGTTGGTACCAGGGTTAGGTGATGTTAGAGATAGGGTAGGATTATATATATAATTATCTGTCTCTATCTGTCCGTCTGCCTGTCTGTCTGTGTGTCGCTGTCTGCCTGTCTGCTCAGTGTTTGTGGAAAGACAGGCAGCCTCCCAGGTTTTGGTGCGTAACAGAAGAGCCAATCAACTATTTGAAGAGTTGAAACCAGGTGAGAACTGATCTCTGATTGGCTGTTGAAAACCAATCTTACTTCAACCAGTATAAATATCATGTTATATATATATATATATATATAGATATATATATATATATATATATATATATATATATATATATATATATATATATATATATCATATTAGTATGTGTATGTATTCGTATTAGTATGTGTATTTTTTCTTATTAGCATGTTTAATTTTAATGTAACTGTTTCACCAGGTAATCTGGAGAGGGAATGTTTAGAGGAAATATGTGACCACGAAGAGGCCAGGGAAGTGTTTGAACAGGCGGACAAGACGGTACGATCCTAGAACGCCTGTTACTAACTTTATAACAGTCGGTACGATCCTAGAACCGTCTGTTACTAACTTTATAACAGTCGGTACGATCCAGAACCGCCTGTTACTAACTTTATAACAGTCGGTACGATCCTAGAACCGCCTGTCACTAACTTTATAACAGTCGGTACGATCCTAGAACCGTCTGTTACTAACTTTATAACAGTCGGTACGATCCTCCAGAACCGTCTGTTACTAACTTTATAACAGTCGGTACGATCCTAGAACCGCCTGTTACTAACTTTATAACAGTCGGTACGATCCTCCAGAACCGTCTGTTACTAACTTTATAACAGTCGGTACGATCCTAGAACCGTCTGTTACTAACTTTATAACAGTCGGTACGATCCTCCAGAACCATCTGTTACTAACTTTATAACAGTCGGTACGATCCTCCAGAACCGTCTGTTACTAACTTTAGAACAGTCGGTACGATCCTAGAACCGTCTGTTACTAACTTTATAACAGTCGGTACGATCCTCCAGAACCGTCTGTTACCAACTTTATAACAGTCGGTACGATCCTAGAACCGTCTGTTACTAACTTTAGAACAGTCGGTACGATCCTAGAACCGTCTGTTACTAACTTTAGAACAGTCGGTACGATCCTCTAGAACAGGGGTTCTCAAAGTTTTGACAACTGAGGGCCAATTTAGGAACCCAAAATTTGACTGAGGGCCGCCAAAGGAAAAAAAAAAATTGGCGGGAATCGCCGCCAGCATCCCAGTGGTAAAAAAGAACATTGCACCGTGGACCTCTGGGAGTGAGGTCAAGTGAGGTCTAAATCACGAAATTGAGGTTCAGCCTTTCAAAGTAATGTACAGTCGGATTAAAACTAACAAATGTAAAAGGATTTAAGATAGTTCTTATTGCTGTTCTACAGTAGTAGGGGATCGGTATGAGGTTAGTTCTTATTGCTGTTCTACAGTAGTAGGGGATCGGTATGAGGTTAGTTCTTATTGCTGTTCTACAGTAGGGGATCGGTATGGGGTTAGTTCGTATTGCTGTTCTACAGTAGGGGATCGGTATGAGGTTTGTTCTTATTGCTTTTCTACAGTAGGGGATCGGTATGAGGTTAGTTCTTATTGCTGTTCTACAGTAGTAGGGGATCGGTATGAGGTTAGTTCTTATTGCTGTTCTACAGTAGGGGATCGGTATGAGGTTAGTTCTTATTGCTGTTCTACAGTAGTAGGGGATCGGTATGAGGTTAGTTCTTATTGCTGTTCTACAGTAGTAGGGGATCGTATGAGGTTAGTTCTTATTGCTGTTCTACAGTAGTAGGGGATCGGTATTAGGTTAGTTCTTATTGCTGTTCTACAGTAGTAGGGGATCGGTATGAGGTTAGTCCTTATTGCTGTTCTACAGTAGTAGGGGATCGTATGAGGTTAGTTCTTATTGCTGTTCTACAGTAGTAGGGGATCGGTATGAGGTTAGTTCTTTTTGCTGTTCTACAGTAGTAGGGGATCGGTATGAGGTTAGTTCTTATTGCTGTTCTACAGTAGTAGGGGATCGGTATGAGGTTAGTTCTTATTGCTGTTCTACAGTAGTAGGGGATCGGCATGAGGTTAGTTCTTATTGCTGTTCTACAGTAGTAGGGGATCGGTATGAGGTTAGTTCTTATTGCTGTTCTACAGTAGGGGATCGGTAGGAGGTTAGTTCTTATTGCTGTTCTACAGTAGTAGGGGATCGGTATGAGGTTAGTTCTTATTGCTGTTCTACAGTAGTAGGGGATCAGTATGAGGTTAGTTCTTATTGCTGTTCTACAGTAGTAGGGGATCGGTATGAGGTTAGTTCTTATTGCTGTTCTACAGTAGTAGGGCATCGGTATGAGGTTAGTTCTTATTGCTGTTCTACAGTAGGGGATCGGTATGAGGTTAGTTCTTATTGCTGTTCTACAGTAGTAGGGGATCGGTATGAGGTTAGTTCTTATTGCTGTTCTACAGTAGTAGGGGATCGGTATGAGGTTAGTTCTTATTGCTGTTCTACAGTAGTAGGGGATCGGTATGAGGTTAGTTCTTATTGCTGTTCTACAGTAGTAGGGGATCGGTATTAGGTTAGTTCTTATTGCTGTTCTACAGTAGTAGGGGATCGGTATGAGGTTAGTTCTTATTGCTGTTCTATAGTAGTAGGGGATCGGTATGAGGTTAGTTCTTATTGCTGTTCTACAGTAGGGGATCGGTATGAGGTTAGTTCTTATTGCTGTTCTACAGTAGTAGGGGATCGGTATGAGGTTAGTTCTTATTGCTGTTCTACAGTAGTAGGGGATCGGTATGAGGTTTGTTCTTATTGCTTTTCTACAGTAGGGGATCGGTATGAGGTTAGTTCTTATTGCTGTTCTACAGTAGTAGGGGATCGGTATGAGGTTAGTTCTTATTGCTGTTCTACAGTGGTAGGGGATCGGTATGAGGTTAGTTCTTATTGCTGTTCTACAGTAGTAGGGGATCGGTATGAGGTTAGTTCTTATTGCTGTTC
>NC_044051.1:43306976-43311976 GCF_902167405.1 Gadus morhua
TTCCCGTCCACCGTGGCTCCGAGGACCGCCCCCCCTGCCGAGTGTTTGACCAATCAGGGGTTAGACTACAGCGGGGACGTGTCGGTGAGTCTGGGAGGCCACGCCTGCCTGGACTGGGCGTCGCCCCGTGCCCGCGCCCGCAGCGTGAAGATGCAGTTCATTCCAGAGGTCAGGTTGCCAGGCAACAAGT
This sequence comes from Gadus morhua, assembly GCF_902167405.1. NCBI lineage: Eukaryota > Metazoa > Chordata > Actinopteri > Gadiformes > Gadidae > Gadus > Gadus morhua. Next base: position 43,307,167 of record NC_044051.1, read on the forward strand.
GTCGAAACCCCGACGACGACCCCGAGGGACCGTGGTGCTTCGTAGAAGTTTATGGCAACGTGTCGGTTGACTACTGCGACCTGCAGCTGTGTGGTCAGTGCATCAGCCTGTCTGTCTGCCTACCTGTCTGTCTGTCTGCCTACCTGTCTGTCAGCCTGTCTGTCTGTCTGCCTACCTTTCTGTCTGCCTGTCTGTATACCTTTCTGTCTATCTAACTACCTTCCTCTCTGTCCGTCTACCTGCCTGTCTGTATACCTACCTACCTGTCTGTCCGTCTGTCTACCGACCTGTTTGTCCAACTGTCTGTCTACCTATCTACCTGTCTGTCTGTCTACCTGTGTCTACCTTTATGACTGCCTGTCTGTCTGTCTGTCTGTCTGTCTGTCTGTCTGTCTGTCTGTCCACCTGTCTGTCTACCTACCTTCCTGTCTGTCTGTACACCTACCTGTCTGTCTGCCTGCCTGCCTGTGGGTCTGCCTGTGTCTACCCTTATGACTGCCTGTCTGTCTGCCCGCCTGTCTGTCTGCCTGCCTGTCGGTCTACCTGTGTCTACCCTTATGTCTGCCTGTCTGTCTGCCTGCCTGTGTGACTACCTGTGTCTACCCTTATGACTGCCTGTCTGTCTGCCTGCCTGTCGGTCTACCTGTGTCTACCCTTATGACTGCCTGTCTGTCTGCCCGCCTGTCTGTCTGCCTGCCTGTCGGTCTACCTGTGTCTACCCTTATGTCTGCCTGTCTGTCTGCCTGCCTGTGTGACTACCTGTGTCTACCCTTATGACTGCCTGTCTGTCTGACTGCCTGTGTCTACCCTTATGACTGCCTGTCTGTCTGCCTGCCTGTCTGTCTGTCTCCCAGATGAGCCTCTCCAGAGCGCCATGGTGCAGTCAGAGGGACGTGAGCGCTCGGTCCTCGGAGACAAAACGGCCGCCTTCTTCTCAGTGTCAAGTTTTGGTAGCGGAGAGGAAGGTATGACCTCCTTACTGAGCTCCTCGGTAGCCACATGCTAACCCTATGTACTTATATGTATATATATCTATCAGGGTCCCTTAGCCACATGCTAACCGTATGTACCTATATATATTTATATATGTATCCGGGTCCGTTAGCCACATGCTAACCGTATGTAGTACCTATATGTATATAAATATATGTATCAGGGTCCGTTAGCCGCATGCTAACCGTGTGTACCTATATATATATATATATATATATATATATATATATTTCTATATGTATCAGGGTCCGTTAGCCGCATGCTAACCGTGTGTTCCTATATATATTTTTATATATATTTCTATATGTATCAGGGTCCGTTAGCCGCATGCTAACCATATGTTCCCATATATATTTTTATATATATTTATGGATGTATCAGGGTCCGTTGGCCACATGCTAACCGTGTGTACCTATATATATTTATAACAGGGTTTATTAACCTCATGATTACTCTATGTATGTATATTTTATGAAAATAGGGTCATGTAATGATCTTGGATCTTGTATCTTGCATGTAAATGTTGTGTAGTGAATGTTTGTTTAAATTTTGTGCAGTGAATGTTTGTGTAAATTTTGTGCAGTGAATGTTTGTGTAAATGTTTTTGTGATGATATTTTTCAGTGTGCGGAGAACGACCGCTCTTTGAGAAGGTAAAGAAAGTATTATAATATTTGATTGTATTATTATATAACTATATATATATACTATTTGATATACATTTCATTATATTTATGACATTTATGTGAATATTTTATGATATTATTATCTTACATGATGATACAATCTTTAATATTATTATTGTATAAATTGTTACAGTAATAATATTATAATATTAATAATGATCTATATATATATACATCTATCCCCATCAGGTCCAGAAGGAGGATGCCAAGGAGAGCGAGCTGCTCGAGTCGTACCAGGGGAGTCGGATCGTCGGGGGTGACGATGCTGAGGAGGCATCGTCTCCATGGTAACCAGACCCACTCTACCAGAAGGGTGTTTGTGTGGATGGGCTGTGTGCAGGAAGCATGACCATATTTGGTACCAACAGTATATATAAATGATATACTACATAGTGTATGCAACATATATTTATTTAAATGAAATAGTGTATACAGTACTTATGTTTGTCCAGGCAGGTATATAATTATATGTATAAATATCTATCTATATATATGTATCTGTATATATGTATGTATATCATCTCCGTCTCTCTCTCTCTCTCTCTCTCTCTCTCTCTCTCTCTCTATATATATATATATATATATATATATATACCTAATTTTATGTATATGTATGCTGTTCATAATTCTATATATTTATATCTATGTATATGTATATCTATACCCAGGCAGGTGATGCTGTCTATAGTTATATGTATATATGTCTAATTTGTCTATACCCAGGCAGGTGATGCTGTCTATATTTCTATGTATATATGTCTATGTCTATACCCAGGCAGGTGATGCTGTCTATAGTTCTATGTATATATGTCTATGTCTATACCAGGCAGGTGATGCTGTCTATATTTCTATGTATATATGTCTATGTCTATACCCAGGCAGGTGATGCTGTCTATAGTTCTATGTATATATGTCTATGTCTATACCAGGCAGGTGATGCTGTCTATAGTTCTATGTATATATGTCTATGTCTATGCCCAGGCAGGTGATGCTGTCTATAGTTCTATGTATATATGTCTATGTCTATACCAGGCAGGTGATGCTGTCTATAGTTCTATGTATATATGTATATATCTATACCCAGGCAGGTGATGCTGTCTATAGTTCTATGTATATATGTCTATATCTATACCCAGGCAGGTGATGCTGTCCATAGTTCTATGTATATATGTCTATATCTATACCAGGCAGGTGATGCTGTCCATAGTTCTATGTATATATGCCTACGTCTACACCCAGGCAGGTGATGCTGTCTATAGTTCTATGTATATATGTCTACGTCTACACCCAGGCAGGTGATGCTGTCCATAGTTCTATGTATATATGTATACGTCTACACCCAGGCAGGTGATGCTCTACAAGCGCCAGCCCCAGGAGCTGCTGTGTGGGGCCAGTCTGATCAGTGACCAGTGGGTCCTGACCGCGGCCCACTGCATCCTCTACCCTCCCTGGAACAAGAACTTCAGCCCCGGGCAGATCCTGGTCCGCCTGGGAAAACACAACCGGGCTCGGTGAGTCCGGGTTAGTTAACGAGAGTTACGTTAGTCTGGGTTAGTCAACTGGAGGCTAGGTTAGTCCGGGTTAGTTAACTAGATGATAGGTTAGTCATGGTTAGTTAACAAGAGGCTAGGTTAGTCTGGGTTAGTTAAATAGGGTTAGGTTAGTCTGGGTTAGTTAACTAGAGTTAGGTTAGTCATGGTTAGTGAACTAGAGTAGGTTAGTCTGGGTTAGTTAACTAGAGTTAGGTTAGTCATGGTTAGTTAACAAGAGGCTAGGTTAGTCTGGGTTAGTTAAATAGGGTTAGGTTAGTCATGGTTAGTTAATTAGGGTGAGGTTAATCTGGCTTATTTTACTAGAGGTTAGGTTAGTCTGGGTTACTTAACTAGAGGCTAGGTTAGTCCGGGTTAGTTAACTAGAGTTAGGTTATTCATGGTTAGTTAACTAGAGGCTAGGTTTGTCTGGGTTAGTTACCTAGAGGCTAGGTTAGTCTGGGTTAGTTGAATAGAGTGAGTTTAGTCTGGTTTAGTAACCTAGAGGCTAGGTTAATCTGGGTTAGTTAAATAGGGTTAGGTTAGTCTGGGTTAGTTAACTAGAGTTAGGTTAGTCATGGTTAGTGAACTAGAGTAGGTTAGTCTGGGTTAGTTAACTAGAGTTAGGTTAATCATGGTTAGTTAACAAGAGGCTAGCTTAGTCTGGGTTAGTTAAATAGGGTTAGGTTAGTCATGGTTAGTTAATTAGGGTGAGGTTAATCTGGCTAATTTTACTAGAGGTTAGGTTAGTCTGGGTTACTTAACTAGAGGCTAGGTTAGTCCGGGTTAGTTAACTAGAGTTGGGTTATTCATGGTTAGTTAACTAGAGGCTAGGTTAGTCTGGGTTAGTTACCTAGAGGCTAGGTTAGTCTGGGTTAGTTGAATAGAGTGAGTTTAGTCTGGTTTAGTAACCTAGAGGCTAGGTTAATCTGGGTTAGTTAAATAGGGTTAGGTTAGTCTGGGTTAGTTAACTAGAGTTAGGTTAGTCATGGTTAGTGAACTAGAGTAGGTTAGTCTGGGTTAGTTAACTAGAGTTAGGTTAGTCATGGTTAGTTAACAAGAGGCTAGGTTAGTCTGGGTTAGTTAAATAGGGTTAGGTTAGTCATGGTTAGTTAATTAGGGTGAGGTTAATCTGGCTAATTTTACTAGAGGTTAGGTTAATCTGGGTTACTTAACTAGAGGCTAGGTTAGTCCGGGTTAGTTAACTAGAGTTAGGTTATTCATGGTTAGTTAACTAGAGGCTAGGTTAGTCTGGGTTAGTTAACGAGTTGCTAGGTTAGTCGGAAGGTCAATAACCATGACCCTTCTTAACTAGGTATGAACAAGGTCAGGAGAAGATTGTTCCTATCGATGAAATCATCGTCCACCCGAAGTACAACTGGAAGGAGAACCTGAACCGTGACATCGCCCTTCTGCACCTCAAGAGGGCGGTGCAGTTTGACGACCGCATCCACCCCGTGTGTCTGCCGTCCAAGCAGGTCGCACAGAAGTATGACCACATACGCAACACGGCTACGACACACGGCTGGAACACGTGTTAGAACACGCCTGTGACACATGTTAGAACACGCCTGTATCACACGGTTAAAAAAACGCCTGTAAC
>NC_044051.1:43320501-43375501 GCF_902167405.1 Gadus morhua
ATAAACACTGTGACTATAAACAGACCATAGTAAACACTGACTATAAACAGACCATAATAAACACTTTGACTATAAACAGACCATAGTAAACACTACTACTATGAACAGACCATTATAAACAGTGCTATTATAAACAGACCATAATAAACACGGTGACTATAAACAGACCATAATAAACACTCCTATTATAAACAGACCATAATAAACATTGCTACTATGAACAGACCATAATAAAAATTCAAACGTGGGTGTGAGCATGAGGGGCTAACCTGCAGGTGGGTGTGGTTTAACCTGGCTGTGGGCGTGGTCTTACCTGCAGGTGGGTGTGGTTTAACCTGGCTGTGGGCGTGGTCTTACCTGCAGGTGGGTGTGGTTTAACCTGGCTGTGGGCATGGTCTTACCTGCAGGTGGGTGGGGTCTAACCTGGCTGTGGGCGTGTTCTTACCTGCAGGTGGGTGTGGTTTAACCTGGCTGTGGGCGTGGTCTTACCTGCAGGTGGGTGTGGTTTAACCTGGCTGTGGGCGTGGTCTTACCTGCAGGTGGGTGTGGTTTAACCTGGCTGTGGGCGTGGTCTTACCTGCAGGTGGGTGTGGTTTAACCTGGCTGTGGGCGTGGACTTACCTGCAGATGGGTGGGGTCTAACCTGGCTGTGGGCGTGTTCTTACCTGCAGGTGGGTGTGGTTTAACCTGGCTGTGGGCGTGGTCTTACCTGCAGGTGGGTGTGGTTTAACCTGGCTGTGGGCGTGGTCTTACCTGCAGGTGGGTGGGGTCTAACCTGGCTGTGGGCGGGTCTTACCTGCAGGTTGGCGAGTCCCGTCCACAGGTGTCCCGTGTCGGTGAACAGGGCGAGGTACTTATAGCTGAAGGAGACGGCGATGTGGACGAACACACCGTCCAGAGGGGACCCACCTGGCAGGACCTGGGACACAGGTACACTATAACACTGTCCTGAGGGACACACCTGGGACACAGGTACACTATAACACTGTCCTGAGGGGGACACCTGGGACATAGGTACACTATAACACTGTCCTGAGGGACACACCTGGGACACAGGTACACTATAACACTGTCCTGAAGGACCCACCTGGGACACAGGTACACTATAACACTGTCCTGAGGGACCCACCTGGGACACAGGTACACTATAACACTGTCCTGAGGGACACACCTGGGACACAGGTACACTATAACACTGTCCTGAGGGACACACCTGGGACACAGGTACACTATAACACTGTCCTGAGGGACCCACCTGGCAGGACCTGGGACACAGGTACACTATAACACTGTCCCTATATAATGTATACATAGAATACATATAGTATCGAAGGTATATAATGTGTACGTACCACGGAGGTACAGCAGGTGTTGTATAGTATGTGTATAGTATGTGTATAGTATGCGTATAATGTGTATAGTGTGTATAATGTGTACGTACCACGGAGGTGCAGCAGGTGTTGTATAGTATATGTATAGTATGTGTATAATGTGTATAGTATGTGTATAGTATGTGTATAGTATGTGTATAATGTGTATAGTATGTGTATAGTGTGTATAATGTGTACGTACCACGGAGGTGCAGCAGGTGTTGTATAGTATATGTATAGTATGTGTATAGTGTGTATAATGTGTATAGTATGTGTATAGTATGTGTATAATGTGTACGTACCACGGAGGTGCAGCAGGTGTTGTCCAGCAGGTAGAGCTCCGGGCCGTTGGCCAGCAGGACTTTGGTCTGTCTGTCCTGATTCAGGACCGCCCAGCAGGACGGAGCACCCTGCAGACCTGAGAGACACACTGCTCACCCTCTCACCTCCTCACCCTCTCACCCTCTCACCTCCTCACCCTCTGGCCTCCTCACCCTCTCATCCCCTCACCCTCTCACCCCCTCACCCTCTCACCTCCTCACCCTCTCACCTCCTCACCCTCTCACCTCCTCACCCTCTCACCCTCTCACCTCCTCACCCTCTCACCTCCTCACCCTCTCACCTCCTCACCCTCTCACCCTCTCACCTCCTCACCCTCTCACCTCCTCACCCTCTGGCCTCCTCACCCTCTCACCTCCTCACCCTCTGGCCTCCTCACCCTCTCATCCCCTCACCCTCTGGCCTCCTCACCCTCTCATCCCCTCACCCTCTCACCCCCTCACCTCCTCACCTCCTCACCCCTAACCTCCTCACCCTCTCACCTCCCCACCCTCTCACCTCCTCACCCTCTCACCCTCTCACCTCCTCACCCTCTCACCCTCTCACCTCCTCACCCCTCACCCTCTCACCTCCTCACCTCCTCACCCCTAACCTCCTCACCCTCTCACCTCCCCACCCTCTCACCTCCTCACCCTCTCACCCTCTCACCTCCTCACCCTCTCACCTCCTCACCCTCTCACCTCCTCACCCTCTCACCCTCTCACCTCCTCACCCTCTCACCCTCTCACCTCCTCACCCCTCACCCTCTCACCTTCTCACCTCCTCACCCCTAACCTCCTCACCCTCTCACCTCCTCACCCTCTCACCTCCTCACCCTCTCACCTCCTCACCCTCTCACCTCCTCACCCCCTCAACTCCTCACCCTCTCACCTCCTCACCTCCTCACCCTCTCACCTCCTCACCCCTCACCCTCTCACCTCCTCACCCTCTCACCTCCTCACCCTCTCACCCTCTCACCTCCTCACCCTCTCACCTCCTCACCCCTCGCCCTCTCACCTCCTCACCCCTAACCTCCTCACCCTCTCACCTCCTCACCCTCTCACCTCCTCACCCTCTCACCTTCTCACCCTCTCACCCTCTCACCTCCTCACCCTCTCACCTCCTCACCCTCTCACCTCCTCACCCTCTCACCTCCTCACCCTCTCCCCTCCTCACCCCCTCAACTCCTCAACCTCTCACCTCCTCACCCTCTCACCCCTCACCTCCTCACCTCCTCACCCTCTCACCTCCTCACCCTCTCACCCCTCACCTCCTCACCTCCTCACCTCTCATCTCCTCACCCTCTGGCCTCCTCACCCCTCACCTCCTCACCCTCTCACCTCCTCACCCTCTGGCCTCCTCACCCTCTGGCCTCCTCAACCTCTCACCTCCTCACCCTCTCACCTCCTCACCCTCTCACCCTCTGGCCTCCTCAACCTCTCACCTCCTCACCTCCTCACCCTCTCACCCCTCACCCTCTCACCCCCCCAGTACCTGGGACCTCAGGCAGTCTCCTCACCCTCTCACCTCCTCACCCTCTCACCCCCCAGTACCTGGGACCTCAGGCAGTCTCCTCACCCCCTCACCCCTCACCCTCTCACCTCTCACCCTCTCACCCCCCAGTACCTGGGACCTCAGGCAGTCTCCTCAGCTTGAGGTCATCGATGTTGGTTGCCAAGGTGAAGCGGGAGGAGCCGGTCACTATGGCAACGCCCGTCCCGTACGGTGAGTGGAAGATTTTAGCCTCCGAGACGTGAGACTGGACGACCTCCTGGAAGGACAGACAGACAGACAGACAGACAGACAGACAGACAGACAGACAGACAGGCAGACAGGCAGACAGACAGGCAGGCAGTCTTTAAAACCACTTAAATATCACATGACATGTACTAAGACTGACTCTGTGTGTATGTATGTTTGTCTCTGTAAGTGTGTCTCTGTATTTCTCTGTGTGTCTGTGTGTGCGTGTGCGTGTGTGTGTGTGTCTGTGTGTCTGTGTGTGTGTGCTTGTGTGTCTGTGTGTGTGTCTCTGTGTGTGTGTGTCTGTGTGTGTGTGTGTGTGTGTGTGTGTGTGTGTGTGTGTGTGTGTGTGTGTCTGTGTGTGTGTGTGTGTGTGTGTGTGTGTGTCTGTGTGTGTGTCAGTACCTGTCCCATGCTGAAGTGCCACTGGAAGGCCCCGTGTGTGTGTGTCTGTGTGTGTGTGTGTGTGTCTGTCTGTGGGTGTGTGTGTGTCCGTCTCTGTGTGTGTGTGTGTGTGTGTGTGTGTGTGTGTGTGTGTGTGTGTGTGTGTGTGTGTGTGTGTGTGTCTGTGTCTGTGTGTCTGTGTCTGTGTGTCTGTCTGTGTGTGGGTGTGTGTGTGTGTCCGTCTCTGTGTGTGTGTGTGTGTGTGTGTGTGTGTGTGTGTGTGTGTGTGTGTGTGTGTGTGTGTCTGTGTGTGTCTGTGTCTGTGTGTGTGTGTGTGTGTGTGTGTCAGTACCTGTCCCATGCTGAAGTGCCTCAGGAAGGCCCCCGTCAGATCGTAGATCAGCACCGTCCCGTCCTGCTGCACACAGAGCAGCTCCTCGCTGACCGACCAGCCCAGCTGCACCACCGGGCCGCTCTTCCACTGGGGGGGGGGGGGGGGGGGTGAGTATGGCTGCATGGGGGGGGGGGGGGGGCGTGTGTATGTATGTATGTGTGTGCTTACCGGGAAGGTTGCCATGGTAACACCTGATGCTGTGTAGATATCCAGCTGAGGACGAACACTGGGAGAGAGACACTGGGACTCCTTCATCACCGCTGAGAGAGAGAGAGAGAGAGAGAGAGAGAGAGAGAGAGAGAGAGAGAGAGAGAGAGAGAGAGAGAGAGAGAGAGAGAGAGAGAGAGAGAGAGAGAGAGAGAGAGAGAGAGAGAGAGAGACTTAACCATCTGAAACCTAGTCCCTTGGCTTAACTAACCTTCTTTCTATTCAGGGGTCAGAGTGACCTATAGGTCAGAGGTCAGACTAACCTATAGGTCAGAGGTCAGACTAACCTATAGGTCAGAGGTTTGACACTAACGGTTGCCCGCTTGCCCGGGGCAACTAAAAGTAATATTTGGGCAAGTTGAGATGACTTCTGGTTTCCCGAAGAGAGTGCTACCAACTGATAATGACCAACTGATAATTATTTCAGGTGGAAATGTAATCTTCAACTTATGCTGTGTTCCAGCTGTGTCCACTTTAACCAAGTATTATCCACATTGAATATTTCACTTGTACAACTATTTTTCTATTGGCACAAAGATGACATATTATAGTCCTTGCAGTTGTGGAGATATACTCTATTTACTTTGGGTACGTTCTTTTCTGAAAAAGACTATCCCCTGATGGTGAAAATGTTATAGAATATCGATATTTTTCCAGGTATAGTATCGAAGTTAAAAAATCCAGTATTGTGACTGAAAACACTACGAGAAACGCGATTGTGACTATTCAGTCCTTGTTAGGGTCAGAGGTCAGACTAACCTATAGGTTAGGGTCAGAGTTCAGAGTAACCTATAGGTCAGAGGTCAGACTAACCTATAGGTTAGGGTCAGAGGTCAGACTAACCCATATGTTAAAGGTCAGACCGACCTATAGGTCAGAGGTCAGACTAACCTATAGGTCAGAGGTCAGAATAACCTATAGGTTAGGTTCAGAGTAGCCTATAGGTCAGACTAACCTATGGGTCCTCCGTATGGAGCAGCAGCGACCAGAGAGTCTCTCAGTCCGTCCCGCAGAACCCAGGACATCTGGTACAGCTCCACCTTCCTGTTATAGACAACAGACATTATATACATTATACACTATATATACACTATAGACCCAGGACATCTCGTACAGCTCCACCTTCCTGTTATAGACAACAGACATTATATACATTATACACTATATATACACTATAGACCCAGGACATCTGGTACAGCTCCACCTTCCTGTTATAGACAACAGACATTATATACATTATACACTATAGACCCAGGACATCTCGTACAGCTCCACCTTCCTGATATAGACAACATACATTATACACATTATATACACTGGACACTAACCCAGGACATATAGTACATATACAATATATATAACATACATTATATATACACTATCGACACAGGACATATATATATATATATATATGGATATTTAGATCTATAGTTCTAGATATGTCTATATATATTTATAGTGATATAGATTGATCTATATTATCTATTGATCTATATATATATATATATATATATATATATATATATATATATATATATATATATATATACATACATATCTATATAGTTATAGATCTATATAGATATGTATATCTCTCTCTCTAAATATAGACATATATATATGTCTATATACCAATAGATAGATAGATAGATAGATAGATAGATCGATTTTTTGATCACCATCGACACAATAAGAGAGGACCACACACACACACACACACACACGCACACGCACACACACACACAGCAGGGTGCGTCTGACTCATGTGACGTGATTCACGTGACGGTCGCATAAATCATGTCTTCAAATGTCCGTGGTGTCACGTGAGCCCCTACCTGTAGAAGGCCTCCCCGAGGGGGTTCCAGTTGGCCGTGATGAAGGCCATACTGCCCGCGGAGTCTTCCTCCGAGTTTGAGTAGGAGGAGGATGTTGTTGTTGTTGTTGTTGTTCTGTCGGCCAGCGTCTGACTGCTGCCCCACGTCCGGGTTTCTTCTTCGGTGGTTCGTAGAGGGGCGGACCCTCCGGAGGCTACTGCAGCCTCATTGGTAACATAATATAATATATTAGTGGCCTATATGCAACGGGTTAACCTCCTAAAATGGCGCAATTTGATTGGTGCACTATCTCGGGATATTTAACAATTATTGAATTGAATAGTGGGCAATATCTAATAATAGGCTGAGGTGAATAATTGTTTATACTACACGTGAACACTCCTAAAATAATCAAGGTAACACCTTTTGCCAGGATTTATTTGTTTTAATTTGCGGTTTATTTGTTTTTATTACGAGACGAGCCGGGCGTCACGCTTTGAGATCCCCATCATAGGATATAGTGGCCTCTTCCGGGAGAGCCAATGGGTTTCAATGTTTCAATGGAGAGATAGTAATTATTTTCTGGTCCCAGTCTTTATATGCCCCGGATTACATATATATTGTTTGAGGATTTAAATGATAATTTTTCTTTTCAAGAGTTTGACCGTTTATTATTCAATTGTTCAGTTAAAGGCTGTAGAGAAAACACAATGAGAAAGACTACATGTCTCGTACGTGACGTCACGCTCCCTGCGACTGGCGTGGACGAGACCGACAATCTCCCCATCGGTATAACTGAAACTCCACATGCCTCGACTTATAATAGTTTTCAACCGCTTTCGATGCTTTTATCCTCCCCTTGGAAAAAAGCGGTGAAGTTCGCCATGTCTGTACCAGAGTTCCAAGTGCGGGTGGTGACGTATATACATTCGCGTCGAGAGCAACGAGGAGCTGTAGCTGTAGCTCACACAAAACCTAACATTATCAAACTTCTTCGCGAATTTTCTTTGCATGAAAAATTATAATTTAAATCCACAAACATGTGTGTAATCCAGGGCATATAAAGACTGGGACCAGAAAATAATAAATTTCTCTCCATTGAAACCCATTCACATTTTTCGATCTCATAGGTCCCATGGGCTCTACCGTAAGGGGCGTGACTTCGCCACTCGGCCGCTGCCAACAGAGCCCATCCCGCCACCTCAAAAACCTCTTTTGCATTGGTAGCTCCAAGCCCCCCAGCCCCCAGGAAGATGGGAAGATTAACCATCCACTGATGGTTAAACCCACCAAGGTACTGATAAAATGTGCTGGTTGATGCCTTTTTCTAATGTGCAAAATTAGTTACATCATAGCGCTGGTTCTTGTTTGTATGATATGATATTTATGTTTTACATGGATGGCATACTACCTCAAGTTCTATGTTTATTCTGGTTTTATATATTATGTTGATCTTGTATGTTTGATCCAAAATAAAGTGCAACACTGCATTTTCTCACAGATTGTGAGCATGAATCATAATCTTATCTAATCATACCGTGCTTTTCCATGTGGGTAAGGTTGCATTCCTAAGACATTCAAACTATACAGTACTATTCCAGAGACAGATGTTGTATCAAAAGATAAAACAAATAATATGGAAATACAGATCAAAACCCCGTCAGCAACTGCTAATGAGGTACTGTAACTGGGTCTTGGAGGGTTGTCCCATTTCGTAGGGGTAGGGTCGAGGGGTAAGGGGTAGGGTTTAGGTGGAGGTTTTGGTAGAGCAATGGGATTATTAGTCCAACCCTAACCCGGGGGTTAAGGCCCGATCCCGTCCCTACACGGGGTAGCGTTAGTCCAACCCTAACCCGGGGGTTTAGGCTAGAGCCCGATATCGGCCGATATTAGCCATTTTTCAAACTATTCGGTATCGGCATTTATAATGGCCGATAAATGAATATTAAAAAAAAAAATAAACAAAAGTTTGTCCACTAGAGGGCGCTCTAACGCCCCAAACCAGCTGACTCAGCCAGAGTTAGGCAGATCGACGGAGATGTTCATGTGTGCAAGTGTGTTCATGGTAAGTTGGCAACTGTCACGAGACATACATTGCTTGAATAACAATTAAAAGAACATCCCCATCAATTCTCTAAAGTCGATAAGCATGACTTAATTCATGACTACCGTGTCCAGTTTTGCTGTTGTTACGTGTTAGCTGAGAGTGAAAAGGATTTAAAGGATAACTACAAATAACCAATGTTAGGGAAATGTGTTTGTTTTGTTGCGCGTTTCTGGATTTTTTTTTAATATATATATATCGGCCGATATATCGGCATATCAGATTTTTAAATCACGAAATATTCGTATCGGTATCGGCCTTAAAAATTCTATATCGGTCAGGCTCTAGTTTAGGCTAACCTTAACTCTCAGCCTTTATGTACTGTTCACGTCCTGGTTGAAGGTGTCAGGGTATCCACCCGATAACCGGTACAACTAAGTACGTAAAGTAATGAAGTGACGCGTTTCATAGAAAAGCCCTTTAATCCCAGTGAGGCCTGTAGCCTCAGGCATAGTACTGCAGGTTGGCCTTCTTCTTGGCCTGGACCTCCAGGATCCCCTCCATGTAGTCCTCAGGCGTAGTACTGCAGGTTGGCCTTCTTCTTGGCCTGGACCTCCAGGATGCCCTCCATGTAGTCCTCGTGGTTGAGCTCCGTGGCTCCGCGCCGCAACGCGATCATCCCCTGACCGAGGGAATCACACGGTTGGCACGGACTGACACACACAAATATATATATATACACAGCTAAAAGTACGGGTCGGTTAGGGCTAGGGCTAGGTCGGGTTAGTTCTGGTTAGGGTAAGGGTTAGGTAGGGTAGGGGTTAGGTAGGGTTAGGTAGGGTAAGGGTTAAGTAGGGTATGGGTTAGGTAGGGTATGGGTTAGGTAGGGTATGGGTTAGGTAGGGTTAGGATTAGGGTTAGGTAGGCTAGGTGCTCACCGCCTCCACACACACAGCTTTACACTGGGCTCCATTGAAGTCGTCGGTGCAGCGAGCCAACTCCTCATAGTTCACATCCGGACTGTGGATCGATAAACAACAGATCGATAAAAAACCGATCGATAAAAACAATGGATCAATAAACACAACGGATCAATAAACAACACATCAATAAACACAACAGATCAATAAACACAACAGATCAATAAACAACAGATCGATAAACAACAGATCAATAAACAACAGATCGATAAACACAACGGATCGATAAACAACGGATCAATAAACAACGGATCAATAAACACAATGGATCAATAAACAACGGATCGATAAACAACAGATCGATAAACACAACGGATCGATAAACAACAGATCGATAAACAACGGATCAATAAACACAATGGATCAATTAACAACGGATCGATAAACAACAGATCGATAAACAACAGATCGATAAACAACGGATCAATGAACAACGGATCAATAAACAACAGATCAATAAATACAATGGCTAGTGTTAGTGCTAGTGGTTAGTGGTTAGTGCTAGTTGTTAGTGCTAGTGGTTAGTGTTAGTGGTTAGTATTAGTGGTTAGTGTTAGTGCTAGTGGTTAGTACTAGTGGTTAGTGTTAGTGGTTAGTGCTGCTGGTTAGTGCTAGTGGTTAGTGCTGCTGGTTAGTGCTGCTGGTTAGTGCTAGTGGTTAGTGCTAGTGGTTAGTGCTGCTGGTTAGTGCTAGTGGTTAGTGCTGCTGGTTAGTGCTAGTGGTTAGTGCTGCTGGTTAGTGCTAGTGATTAGTGCTAGTGGTTAGTGCTAGTGGTTAGTGCTATTGGTTAGTGCTGCTGGTTAGTGCTGGTGGTTAGTGCTGCTGGTTAGTGCTGCTGGTTAGTGCTGCTGGTTAGTGCTAGTGGTTAGTGCTGCTGGTTAGTGCTGCTGGTTAGTGCTGGTTAGTGCTGGTTACCTGACGTTCATCTTCCTGGAGTGGATCTGCATGATGCGGGCGCGGGCCTCCTCGTTGGGCGCCGGGAACTCGATCTTCCGGTCGAGGCGTCCGGATCGCAGCAGCGCCGGGTCCAGGATGTCCACGCGATTGGTCGCTGCGATCACCTAGGCAACCACCACACCAGCGCTAAGTCATCGCTAGGCAACCACCACACCAGCGCCAAGTCATCGCTAGGTAACCAAATAGATATTAGACTCATAGAGATACGGTGGTAGATATTACACTCATAGAGATATGGTGGTAGATATTACACTCATAGAGATATGGTGGTAGATATTACACTCATAGAGATACGGTGGTAGATATTAGACTCAGAGATACGGTGGTAGATATTACACTCATAGAGATACGGTGGTAGATATTAGACTCATAGAGATACGGTGGTAGATATTAGACTCAGAGATACGGTGGTAGATATTACACTCATAGAGATACGGTGGTAGATATTACACTCATAGAGATACGGTGGTAGATATTAGACTCAGAGATATGGTGGTAGATATTACACTCATAGAGATACGGTGGTAGATATTAGACTCATAGAGATACGGTGGTAGATATTACACTCATAGAGATATGGTGGTAGATATTAGACTCATAGAGATACGGTGGTAGATATTACACTCATAGAGATACGGTGGTAGATATTAGACTCATAGAGATACGGTGGTAGATATTACACTCATAGAGATACGGTGGTAGATATTACACTCATAGAGATACGGTGGTAGATATTACACTCATAGAGATACGGTGGTAGATATTACACTCATAGAGATACGGTGGTAGATATTACACTCATAGAGATACGGTGGTAGATATTACACTCATAGAGATACGGTGGTAGATATTAGACTCAGAGATACGGTGGTAGATATTACACTCATAGAGATATGGTGGTAGATATTAGACTCATAGAGATACGGTGGTAGATATTACACTCATAGAGATACGGTGGTAGATATTACACTCATAGAGATACGGTGGTAGATATTAGACTCATAGAGATACGGTGGTAGATATTAGACTCATAGAGATATGGTGGTAGATATTAGACTCATAGAGATATATGGTATTAATTAGGGCTGTCAAGCGATTAAAATATTTAATCACGATTAATCGCATGAATGCCATAGTTAACTCACGATTAATCGTATTTCTTTTTCTATGCTAAATATCCCTTGAATTCTTTGTCCCATTAATTTTTCTAATTGTAATGCTCTTATCAACATGGAGAAGTGCATCGGCTTGCCTTGTGCAAATGTTTTTTCATTGATAACAACATTGGCATATACTGATCAAAACAGGACGGTACAAAAAAAATGCCTATAATGTAATTAAACGATGAACATACAAAGATACGCCTTGAACATAGCAGTCAGGCTACTGCTTCTTTGTTTTGAGCCCAAAAAAAAAAAAAAAGTATTTATTTTTAAAAAAATAATAATTTGCGTTAATCACGCGTTAAAAAGTTTAACGCCGTTAAAATTGGTTTGCGTTAACGCCGTTAATAACGCGTTTAACTGACAGCTCTAGTATTAATATAACTGATGAACCTTGACCTGCATATTGGTCGTCATATCAATAACAATAGTTATAGTTAGTAAGTTAGTTGGTTAAGCCTCACCTTGACCTGCATGTTGGGCTGGAATCCATCCAGCTGGTTGAGGAGTTCCAGCATCGTCCTCTGAACCTCTCGGTCTCCGGCCTTCTCACTGTCGAACCTACAGGAGAGTGTTCATATAAAGGGTTAGCATAGTGTTCATATAAAGGGTTAGCATAGTGTTCATATAAAGGGTTAGTATAGTGTTTATAGTGTTAATACAAAGGGTAAGCATAGTGTTTATAGTGTTAATATAAAGGGTTAGCATAGTGTTCATATAAAGGGTTAGCATAGTGTTCATATAAAGGGTTAGCATAGTGTTCATATAAAGGGTTAGTATAGTGTTTATAGTGTTAATACAAAGGGTAAGCATAGTGTTTATAGTGTTAATATAAAGGGTTAGCATAGTGTTCATATAAAGGGTTAGCATAGTGTTCATATAAAGGGTTAGCATAGTGTTCATATAAAGGGTTAGCATAGTGTTCATATAAAGGGTTAGCATAGTGTTCATAGTGTTCATATAAAGGGTTAGGATAGTGTTCATATAAAGGGTTAGCATAGTGTTCATATAAAGGGTTAGTATAGTGTTTATAGTGTTTAATATAAAGGGTTAGTATAGTGTTTATAGTGTTTATACAAAGGGTTAGGATAGTGTTTAATATAAAGGGTTAGGATAGTGTTTAATATAAAGGGTTAGCATAGTGTTTAATATAAAGGGTTAGTATAGTGTTTATAGTGTTTAATATAAAGGGTTAGCATAGTGTTTAATATAAAGGGTTAGTATAGTGTTTAATATAAAGGGTTAGGATTGTGTTTAATATAAAGGGTTAGCATAGTGTTTAATATAAAGGGTTAGCATAGTGTTTAATATAAAGGGTTAGTATAGTGTTTAATATAAAGGGTTAGCATAGTGTTTAATATAAAGGGTTAGGATAGTGTTTAATATAAAGGGTTAGCATAGTGTTTAATATAAAGGGTTAGTATAGTGTTTAATATAAAGGGTTAGCATAGTGTTTAATATAAAGGGTTAGTATAGTGTTTAATATAAAGGGTTAGGATAGTGTTTAATATAAAGGGTTAGCATAGTGTTTAATATAAAGGGTTAGTATAGTGTTTAATATAAAGGGTTAGTATAGTGTTTATAGTGTTTAATATAAAGGGTTAGTAATAGTGTTTAATATAAAGGGTTAGTATAGTGTTTAATATAAAGGGTTAGCATAGTGTTTAATATAAAGGGTTAGTATAGTGTTTAATATAAAGGGTTTGTATAGTGTTTAATATAAAGGGTTAGTATAGTGTTTAATATAAAGGGTTAGTATAGTGTTTAATATAAAGGGTTAGTATAGTGTTTAATATAAAGGGTTAGTATAGTGTTTAATATAAAGGGTTAGTATAGTGTTTAATATAAAGGGTTAGCATAGTGTTTAATATAAAGGGTTAGTATAGTGTTTAATATAAAGGGTTAGCATAGTGTTTAATATAAAGGGTTAGTATAGTGTTTAATATAAAGGGTTAGTAATAGTGTTTAATATAAAGGGTTAGTATAGTGTTTAATATAAAGGGTTAGTATAGTGTTTAATATAAAGGGTTAGGATAGTGTTTAATATAAAGGGTTAGTATAGTGTTTAATATAAAGGGTTAGTATAGTGTTTAATATAAAGGGTTAGTATAGTGTTTAATAGAAAGGGTTAGTAATAGTGTTTAATATAAAGGGTTAGTATAGTGTTTAATATAAAGGGTTAGTAATAGTGTTTAATATAAAGGGTTAGTATAGTGTTTAATATAAAGGGTTAGGATAGTGTTTATAGTGTTTAATATAAAGGGTTAGTATAGTGTTTAATATAAAGGGTTAGGGTCGAGGTTAGGGTTACCGTTTGGTGCCGATGGCGTCCAGCTCGTCGATGAAGATGATGGACGGAGCTTTCTCCTTAGCCAGAGCGAAGGCGTCCCTCACCAGCTTGGCTCCGTCTCCAATAAACATCTGCACTAGCTGAGGACCAGCTAGCTTCAGGAATGTAGCCTAACCAACCAGAGACACGTAGACTAGCTTAGCCTAGCCAACCAGAGACACGTAGACTAGCTTAGCCTAGCCAACCAGAGACACGTAGCCTAGCTTAGCCTAGCCAACCAGAGACATGTAGACTAGCTTAGCCTAGCCAACCAGAGACACGTAGACTAGCTTAGCCTAGCCAACCAGAGACACGTAGACTAGCTTAGCCTAGCCAACCAGAGACATGTGGACTAGCTTAGCCTAGCCAACCAGAGACATGTAGACTAGCTTAGCCTAGCCAACCAGGGTTAGAGGTCATGCATAGGGTCCAGAGGTCACAGGTCGGGGTACCTTGGTCTGCGCAGCGCAGGCTCTGGCCAGCAGGGTCTTCCCCGTGCCTGGGGGTCCGTACATCAGGACTCCTTTGGGTGGCTGGATCCCCAAGTTCTCAAACTTCTCCTTATGGTTCATGGGCAGAACGATGGCTTCGACCAGCTGCAGCACCAGGAGACCAACGTACGGGTTAGTTAGGGTCAGGGTCAGGGTGAGGGGTCAGGGTCAAGGGTCGGGGCTCAGGGTCAAAGGTCAGGATGAGGGTAAAGGTCAGGGGTCAGGGTGAAGGTCAGGGTCAAGGGTCAGGATGAGGGTAAAGGTCAGGGGTCAGGATGAGGGTGAAGGTCAAGGGTCAGGATGAGGGTAAAGGTCAGGGGTCAGGGTCAAGGTTCAGGATGAGGGTAAAGGTCAGGGGTCAAGGGTCAGGATGAGGGTGAAGGTCAGGGGTCAGGGTCAAGGGTCAGGGAACATGTCCTTATTGGTTAGGGTTCATCATTAGACAGGCGGACAGCCCTACCTCCTGTATCTGCTTGTCCAGGCCCCCTATGTCGCTGTACTGCTCCGTGGGCCTCTCGTCCACCTCCATGGCTTTGACCCGGGAGTCGTACTCAGTGGGCAGCGTCTCCAGGACCAGGTACGAGTCTTTGTTCACGCCCTGACGGTCACAGGGATCAGTTAACATGTTCATATCTAACCGCTCATAGGGATCATAGGTAACATGTTGACAGGGTTAGGGTTAACTAACCACTCATAGGGATCAGTTAACATGTTCATATCTTAGTGTTAGGGTTAACTAACCACTCATAGAGATCATAGTTAACAGGTTCATATCTGAGTGTTAGGGTTAACTAACCACTCATAGAGATCATAGGTAACATCTTCATACCTTAGTGTTAGGGTTAACTAACCACTCATAGGGATCATAGGTAACATGTTGACAGGGTGAGGGTTAACTAACCACTCATAGGGATCATAGTTAACAGGTTCATATCTTAGTGTTAGGGTTAACTAACCACTCATAGAGATCATAGTTAACATGTTCATACCTTAGTGTTAGGGTTAACTAACCACTCATAGGGATCATAGTTAACATGTTCATACCTTAGTGTTAGGGTTAACTAACCACTCATAGGGATCATAGTTAACAGGTTCATATCTTAGTGTTAGGGTTAACTAACCGCTCATAGGGATCATAGTTAACAGGTTCATATCTTAGTGTTAGGGTTAACTAACCACTCATAGAGATCATAGTTAACATGTTCATACCTTAGTGTTAGGGTTAACTAACCACTCATAGAGATCATAGTTAACATGTTTGTGTCACAGCCACATAACTTTATAAGTGTTTGAATAATGGTACAGTTACAGTTAACATAATGTTTTAAATCCTTGCAAGGTTAATAATGTTTTGGGCTACTTGTTAATTGGTTTTGTGTGTGTTTGCCGATGTCTAAAAGCCCTATGATGCAGGCTACATGTGATTTTGCCGTTATGACAAAAGGGTTACTGGGACTTTAAGCTTGGTGACCTCAGAGGGCAAGGGGAGGAGTCACGGACAGGAACCAGGAAGCAGGTGAGCAAAGGGGAGGAGTTACGGACAGGAACCAGGAAGCAGGTGAGCAAAGGAGAAATGTTTGGTGTGGACCAGGAGAGGTGGGTGGTGAGTTTGGGAATGCAGTGATGCTGGAATCATAAAACCCCACGCTATCCAGACGAACCTTAAGAGATCGACCTTGGAGTGAAAGTAATTACTTAATGGAGAAAATCTTGATGGAGTATGTTTGTTTGAGCCTGCCTTGCCAGTGAGATCCCTCCATTTTCTACTGTTTTTGTGCAATGCATTGCTAGTGGACTATTTTTGCGTGTTTTTGGCGGAATACTTTTTGGTGTTTTTGGACTTTGGACTATTGGGGGAAGGGTAAAGGGAAAAAAACGTATGGTGTAAGAAAGCTGTGTTTGGTTTGAAGTTACTGATACAATTATCAAATGAATACAAAAGCTTTTGAGAAACAGTTTGTTTATAGGTTGTTTTCTTTGGAATATACATGATTGCTGATGGGAATGTGATTGATTGGTGTATTTTGGGAGTAAGATGAGTGTACATACGTAACTTAAGTATATTATGTAGTTTCCAAACAAAAAAGTGAATATCTACTTGAAAGAGAATCAGGGTGATTGTTACATGTTCATATCTTACCACCAGATCTCCTGGTTTCAGTTTCTCTGCGTCGACCAGACCGATAACAGGCAGGAAGTAGGTCTGAAACAGACAGGAAGTGAAACTTACCATGGCGCTAAGACTGGTAGCGTAGTGCTACTTTACCATGACGCTAACACAGTGGTAGCATAGTGCTACTTTACCATGACGCTAACACAGTGGTAGCAAAGTGCTACTTTACCATGACGCTAACACAGTGGTAGCATAGTGCTACTTTACCATGATGCGAACACAGTGGTAGCATAGTGCTACTTTACCAGGATAGCAGTGTTTTACCACGATGCTAACAGTGTAATAGTGTTTTACCAGGATGCTAACAGAGGCTAACAGTGTAGCAGTGTTTTACCAGGATGCTAACAGAGGCTAACAGTGTTGAGGTGTTTTAGCAGGATGCTAACAGAGGCTAACAGTGTAGCACTGTTTTACCAGGATGCTAACAGGGGCTAACAGCGTAGCAGTGTTTTAGCAGGATGCTAACAGAGGCTAACGGTGTAGTAGTGTTTTACCAGGAAGCTAACTTAGGCTAACAGTGTAGCACTGTTTTACCAGGATGCTAACAGAGGCTAACAGCGTAGCAGTGCTTTACCAGGAAGCTAACAGTGTAGCGGTGTTTCGGTAGGATGCTAGTTAATAGCGTAATGCTACCTGGCGGGTGGAGGTCTTGATGACTGCACACTTCCCTTTCCTCTGGGCGTCCAGGTCGATGTTGGCCCCGTCCTCCTCCATGTCGTTAGGGTCCACGTCCAACAGCTAGTTAGGAGGTCACACGGGTAGGTTAGGGTCTAGTTAACATGTGGAGGTTAGGGTGGAGGTCACATGTGTAAGGTAGGGTGTAGTTAACATGTATAGTACAGGTTAGTTATAGTATTTGTTAGGGGATAGTAAGTACAGGTTAGTAGTACTAGTTATAGTTAGTTTACCTCAATGACGTTGGACACCAGGTAGGGCAGCGTCTTGTTCACTTTGATCTTTTCTGTGTTTTCTTTGATTTTGTCCTTCATGGCCTGGAGCTCATGAGTCACTCTAAGTACCTCACTCTTCATGATCTGGAACCAGGAACACAGGTTATCACACATAAAACACGCGTCTCACACGTTAAACGCACGTTATCACACGTTAAACACACGTTATCGCACGTTAAACACACGTTATCACACGTAAAACACACGTCTCACATGTTAAACACACGTTATCACACGTTAAACGCACGTTATCACACGTTAAACACACGTCTCACACATAAAACACACGTCTCACACGTTAAACACACGTTATCACACATAAAACACGCGTCTCACACGTTAAACACGCATCATCACACTTAAAACACAACCAGTGTTTCTGAGTGCCTCTCTACTCACACTAAAGCTGTGGTGGGTCTAATGGCATCTAGGGACTTATATAAGTATAATCGTATATTCCTAAATTTGTTCTAATAAGACTGGAATCCCATGACAACATGTGCGTCCAAACTGTCCATACTTAACAATTAATCTGCGAAGGCTGTGTGAATAGTGGGGCCGACGGTCTCGGGGCCGTTCCCCACTATTCACGGAGCCTGAGGTGAATAGTGGGGCCGACGGTCTCGGGGCGTTCCCCACTATTCACGGAGCCTGAGGTGAATAGTGGGGCCGACGGTCTCGGGGCGTTCCCCACTATTCACGGAGCCTGAGGTGAATTATTGTTTTAGTATATACTACACGTGAACACTACAAAAATAAACAAGATAACACTTTTTGCCGGGATTTATTTTGTTTTTATTAGCTGTTTATTTGGTTTCAGTAGCGTGACGAGACGACGATCAAAACAATATCCCGAGTTTGAGATCTCAATCATGGGATATTATATCCCGAGATAGCGAACTAATCAAATTGCGTCATCTTAGGAGGTTCATGTGTAGCATATACTAATAGTGTATATTATTTCAGCAGAACTCTAAGAAAGAGGTCTAGTGTAATACTATCTATCCATCAGTTCATATTTAGAGGAGACATTATGATGGAGAAAACATCAGAAAACCCACGAACCATCAGGTTTAAATAGAGTATATATAAACCTACCTTTAAGACGAAATAGAGTTATTAGTAATCAAACAATGTTGCATGTAGATAGAACAAGTATTTAAGAGATTAGAAACCTTTATCTCGCTGTCCAGCAAACGCGATCGCTGAACGACTTCTTCAGTCGACATTTTCAAAACATCCTCTCCTATTCCATCCTGGAGCACAGAAAGTAATATTAGACATATGTAACAATATTAAATGGAACAAGATAAATCCTGTCATAACAGTTGTATACAATACATCTTAAAAACATTCTCAACTATACCATAATAAAACAAATGAAACAATTTTACAAATGTTACAAATATAACCACGAATGTGGTCAAAAACACTGTATAAAATAATAAAATGAAATAGGGTAAAGCCCCAACTCATCTAAAAACAACTGATACTTCCAGATTCATCTGATATATTCATATTATGAATGTTACGTTGATGGTTTAACACGACGTGAAATATAAAAAGAGAGCTTTTTAAGCAACTTAAGAAGGACTTACGTTACTTTATTGGTCTTAATGACGTTTAAGAATGATAACTCTTTAATCTGATCATTAATGATGTTTAAAAATGATAACTTTAATCTGATCATTAATGACGTTTAAGAATCATAACTCTTTAATCATATCGTCATTAATGATGTTTAAGAATCATGACTCTTTAATCATATCATTAATGATGTTTAAGAATGATAACTCTTTAATCCGATCATCATTAATGCTGTTTCAGAATTATAACCCCTCACCCTATAATTAGGAACAACATTTATGTTTTACCTTCAGTTGGTTATATTTAGTAAAGGCAATATGATGATGTTATGGTTACATGATATATAATAGATATATCGTATTATCTTCCCTCCCCCTCGTTATAAACAGGGTTAGTTAGGGTTAATAAAGATAGTATTGTGATGCCAAATAAGATGAGATGATGATGTATTTAAGATATATAGTATTATCTTTAGTTAGGGATAATAAAGACAGTAGTAATGATGTGTAATAATGGTTACATGATATTTAGGGTTATTAGTTTTATCTTACTTCAATCTCGTTATGTCTAATAATCAGGGTTAGTTCGGGTTAATAAAGACAGTGGTATGATGTTTGCTAAGATTCGATGATATTTGGGTTATTATTTTAATCCTACCTCTACTTCGTCCCAAACCGACTTGTCATGGAGAGACGCCATCTTGCTTTACTTCTCTCCTTCGTTTTTTCTTTGAGGGATGAAATCCACCTCCGCGTCCGGCAGCGAAACTAGCGGCCGGAACCAGTATTACACACTATACGCCACCAAAAACACGATAGAACTAGAACCACACCCTATACACCACCTAAAACACGATAGAACCAGAACTACACCACCTAAAACATGATACAACCAGAACTACACCCTCTACACCACCTAAAATTTGAAAAAAAATGAGAAAGCCAAACAGCAAAAATAAATGTAACATCCCCACACTACATCCAGCTAATAATGCAGAAGTGTCGCTTGCGGCAAATAGCCAGCAGGGGGAGCAGCCATTTTTGTCTCAACAGGTCATGTAACCATGGCAATGATTTCTAAACTGTTTTATGAAGTTCCCAAAAAATGAAAATACATACAAATAAAGTTTAGCCATTTATACACTAAAATCCCAAATAGGGAGCCTAGTGTCCGTCCTCAAGTGATGTGTGCCTTATTGTACTTGCTTGTGGCCTTTTTGAGGCCTTGTTTGCGTCTGGGGAGGCTCCCACTTGAAGCAGGCTCCAGGCCCGCCATCTTGACGGTCTCTAGAAACCTTTGGCTGCGACCAGAGCCCTGGTGGAGAACATGTGACAGCTGTCTCATTGGTTCCTGTTCTGAACATTCACAGTCCGTTCCCAGTGTGAACATTCAACTGATTGATCACAGTGGTGTTTGTCAATCTAAGATTAAACTAAGCATAGAACCAGAACTACGCCCTCTACACCACCTAAAACATGACAGAACCAGAAATACACCATCTAAAACATGATAGAACTAGAACTACACCACCTAAAACAGGATAGAACCAGAACTACACCACCTAAAACAGGATAGAACCAGAACTACACCCTCTACATCACCTAAAACATGATAGAACCAGAACTACACCACCTAAAACATGACAGAACCAGAACTACACCACCTAAAACATGTCAGAACCAGAAATACACCATCTAAAACAGGATAGAACCAGAACTACACCCTCTACATCACCTAAAACATGATAGAACCAGAACTACACCACCTAAAACATGACAGAAACAGAAATACACCACCTAAAACAGGATAGAACCAGAACTACACACTCTACACCACCTAAAACATGACAGAACCAGAACTACACCCTCTACATCACCTAAAACATGATAGAACCAGAACTACACCCTCTACACCACCTTAAACAGGATAGAACCAGAACTACACCCTCTACACCACCTTAAACAGGATAGAACCAGAACTACACCACCTAAAACATGATAGAACCAGGACTACTGCACCTTAAACCTGACAGAACCAGAACTACACCCTCTACACCCCCTAAAACACGATGGAACCAGAACTACACCACCTAAAACAGGATAGAACCAGAACTACACCACCTGAAACAGGATAGAACCAGAACTACACCACCTAAAACATGATAGAACCAGAAGTTAGTTATTAGAGTTAGGGTTAGTGACTAGTTGTTGGGTTAGGGTTAGTTATCAGGGTTAGGGTTGACTAGTGGTTGGCTGCTCTCTGTTCTTTGTTCCAGCGGTTCAGAGCTCTCTGTTGTTCCTCTCGTCTCCTCTGTCTCTGGCTCCGCCCCCTCCTCTATCTGATGAGCGGAGACTGAGGTTCTGTTGTCGTGGCGACCCTGCTGAGGACAGGGTGGGAGGAGCCTATGACATCATCGAGGACATTGTCCTCCTCAGATCAGTGAACCCTTCTAACAAGGTTATCATGAAGACACACACACGCGCATACACACACACACACACTCGTACACACACGTACACACACACACACAAACGCGTACACACACACACAAACACACACTAAACACACACAAACACACGTACACCAAACACACACCAAACACACACGTACACACACAAAGACACACACGTACACACACAAACACACACACACAAACACGTACACAGCCACAAACACACGTGCACGAAACACACGGGTCAGGGTTAGGGTCAGGGTCAGGGTGAGGGTTAGGGTCAAGGTTAGGGTCAGGGTCAGGGTTTTACTGTGGAGAGGTCGATGGTCACCAAGGAGTGTTCATTGGTCAGGTTCTTGGACACCCTTGCTCGCTCTCTTTATGCTCCTCCCACCCCCTCTCCCCTCCCTCCCCCCTCCCTCCTCCCTCCCCCCTCCCCGTCCCCCCTGCTCCTGTGTGTAGGGGTGGATGGGCAGTGAGGACTACTGTCAGTGAGGACTGTCGTTCCCTCAGGCTCCAGTTCTCTGCCCTCTCTCCGTCTGTTGGTGAGTTCTTACTAACATCTCAACCGACAGCAGCCTGAGTGTGAGGTGTGTCCGAGGCCAGAGGGCGAGGTGTGTCTGGCCAGAGGGCGAGGTGTGTCTGGCCAGAGGGCGAGGTGTGTCTGGCCAGAGGGCGAGGTGTGTCTGGCCAGAGGGCGAGGTGTGTCCGAGGCCAGAGGGCGAGGTGTGTCTGGCCAGGGGGCGAGGTGTGTCTGAGCCAGAGGGTGAGGTGTGTCCGAGGCCAGGGGGCGAGGTGTGTCTGGCCAGAGGGCGAGGTGTGTCTGGCCAGAGGGCGAGGTGTGTCTGGCCAGAGGGCGAGGTGTGTCTGGCCAGAGGGCGAGGTGTGTCCGAGGCCAGAGGGCGAGGTGTGTCTGGCCAGGGGGCGAGGTGTGTCCGAGGCCAGAGGGCGAGGTGTGTCTGGCCAGGGGGCGAGGTGTGTCTGAGCCAGAGGGTGAGGTGTGTCTGAGCCAGAGGGTGAGGTGTGTCCGAGGCCAGGGGGCGAGGTGTTTCTGGCCAGGGGGCGAGGTGTGTCCGAGGCCAGAGGGCGAGGTGGAGAATGGCTCCTCGCTTAAATGCTGGATATCGCAGTAATAGTAGTGGTGTGTGTGTGTGTTGGCTGATGTGTAGTGTGTGTGTTACCTGATGTGTAGTGTGTGGGTTTGCTGAAGTGTGTGTTCCTCTATTCAGTGTATGTTACTTGATGTGTGTAGTGTGTGTGTTCCTCTATTCAGTGTGTGTTACCTGATGTGTGTAGTGTGTGTGTTCCTCTATTCAGTGTGTGTTACCTGATGTGTGTAGTGTGTGTGTTCCTCTATTCAGTGTGTGTTACCTGATGTGTGTAGTGTGTGTTCCTCTATTCAGTGTGTGTTACCTGATGTGTGTAGTGTGTGTGTTCCTCTATTCAGTGTGTGAAGATGAATCGCACGGTCGGGATCTTTCTGCTGATCAGCTGCACTCTGGCTGGACTGGGTAGGTCAGATGAGTATAGTAGGGTTAGTATAGTAGGGCTAGGGTTAGTATGGTAGGTCAGATTAGTATAGTAGGGTTAGTATAGTACGTTAGACTAGTATAGTAGGGTTAGCATTGTAGGGTTAGGGATGGTATAGTACGTTAGATAAGTATAGTAGGGTTAGTGTAGTACGTTAGATTAGTATAGCAGGGTTAGGGTTAGTATAGTAGGTTAGTATAGTTAGTGTAGTACGTTAGGTTAGTATAGTAGGTTAGGATAGTATAGTTAGTGTAGTACGTCAGATTAGTATAGTAGGATTAAGGTTAGTATAGTAGGTTAGTATAGTAGGGTTAAAGTTAGTATAGTAGGTTAGTATAGTAGGGTTAGGGTTAGTATAGTAGGTTAGTATAGTTAGTGTAGTACGTTAGATTAGTATAGTAGGGTTAGTATAGTATGTTAGAATAGTATAGAGTGGTTGGTATAGTTTGTTCGATTAGTATAGTAGGGTTAGAATAGTAGAGTAGGAGAGTTAATTCGATTTAGTATAGTAAATAAGATTTAGTTTAGTATTTTAGATTTTGTAGAGTATGTTATATATAGTAAAGTTTTGATAGTATAACCGTAGTAATAATGTAGTTCTAACAGAAGTGTATTGATAGTATGACTGTAGTAATAATATAAGTATTGATAGTATAACTGTAGTAATAATAGAAGTGTATTGATAGTATGACTGTAGTAATAATAGAAGTGTATTGATAGTATGACTGTAGTAATAATAGAAGTGTATTGATAGTATAACTGTAGTAATAATAGAAGTGTATTGATAGTATGACTGTAGTAATAATAGAAGTGTATTGATAGTATGACTGTAGTAATAATATAAGTATTGATAGTATGACTGTAGTAGTAATAGAAGTGTATTGATAGTATGACTGTAGTAATAATAGAAGTGTATTGATAGTATGACTGTAGTAATAATATAAGTGTATTGATAGTATGACTGTAGTAATAATAGAAGTGTATTGATAGTATGACTGTAGTAATAATAGAAGTATTGATAGTATGACTGTAGTAATAATATAAGTGTATTGATAGTATGACTGTAGTAATAATATAAGTGTATTGATAGTATTTGTGTGTTTTCAGGTTCAGCTATTCGCTGCTACAGCTGTAAGGACTACACAGCCAGCTGCTCTAAACAACGAGACTGTAGCTATGACGACGCCTGTCTCACCCTCACCGAGAGAGGTATCTGTCTGTCTGTCTAGTTGGAGTACCGGTAAATCCATTGTAATTGGTTCTTATTATTTACTATATTGGAAGCCTTTCCATATTCTTATATTACGTGTCATTATATTCAGTACTCGTTGAAAACATACTCGTGCCTGTTAAAGATGAAATCAAAGTCAACTTAGAACAGGCATAAGTCCTTAACCCTTTGACACATGGTCAGCTAATCAAACCTTAACTAAAAGTTAAGGGTTATCCGTCGTAACATCTTTAAAAGGCTTGGTGCCGATAAATGGTGCTTGTGGCTTTAACATTATATTATACTAGTGTTATGTATTATTATATCATCTATTAGTATAATATGTGCTATTATACAGCTATATGGATATCGTTTATTCAGTTTCGGGATTTTTTTTCAGTTTCGGGATTTTTTTTCAATAATTCTTCATCTCGATCTCATTCTCCCTTCGTAGTCTTCGTTTATGCGCGCCACTCTCGAACTTTTTCTCTTTTTTTTGACACTTTGGCCACGGCAACCTTCACGCCAAAAAATTCGCATCAATTGATGGACAGAAAATTCAACAAATTACAAAGCATTGTGATTTTTGTTTGTATTTTCCTGCCTCATGATAGGCCTCTGATCTTTGTAGGCCCCAAACAAAATAACACGTTGTTTTGGGCCTACGCCCATCGGAGGACCTATCATGATTCAGAATAAAAAGATAAATACTACTGCAGCTCAGGCTAGCCCCTGATGGTCGTAGCCCCTCGGCTTCAGCCCAGGTACGCCCGGGCATTACGACGGCCTTGGTTACAGGGTTAGGGTTATTATCACGGGTCATCATATTGGTTGTCATATTTGTACATGTTTTGCATTATTATATTATGTGTTATTATGGATTATGTGTTCATTATTATGTGATATTATAATCTTATCTTCTTAAGGGGGTCAGACGTACCGGCAATGTCTCAAGTACTCAGACTGTGAATACAGTCGGCTGGGACAGATGTTCCCTCAGGTCAGTGTGCCCCTAACACTAAGACACATGTATAAAACCTCATTAATGTACTCTATAAAGCATTAAGACACATCTATAAAGCATTAAGACACATCTATAAAGCATGAAGACACATCTATAAAGCATGAAGACACATCTATAAAGCATTAAGACACATCTATAAAGCATGAAGACACATCTATAAAGACACATCTATAAAGCATTAGGACACATCTATAAAGCATGAAGACACATCTATAAAGCATTAAGACACATCTATAAAGCATGAAGACACATCTATAAAGACACATCTATAAAGCATTAAGACACATCTATAAAGCATGAAGACACATCTATAAAGACACATCTATAAAGCATTAAGACACATCTATAAAGCATGAAGACACATCTATAAAGACACATCTATAAAGCATTAAGACACATCTATAAAGCATGAAGACACATCTATAAAGCATTAAGACACATCTATAAAGCATGAAGACACATCTATAAAGCATGAAGACACATCTATAAAGACACATCTATAAAGCATGAAGACACATCTATAAAGCATTAAGACACATCTATAAAGCATGAAGACACATCTATAAAGCATGAAGACACATCTATAAAGCATTAAGACACATCTATAAAGCATGAAGACACATCTATAAAGACACATCTATAAAGCATGAAGACACATCTATAAAGCATGAATACACATCTATAAAGCATGAAGACACATCTATAAAGCATGAAGACACATCTATAAAGCATTAAGACACATCTATAAAGCATTAAGACACATCTATAAAGCATGAAGACACATCTATAAAGACACATCTATAAAGCATTAAGACACATCTATAAAGCATGAATACACATCTATAAAGTATTAAGACACATCTATAAAGCATGAAGACACTTATAGCATTAATAACACTTTATAAAGCATTAAGACACATCTATAAAGCATGCATACACATCTATAAAGCATTAAGACACATCTATAAAGCATTAGGACACATCTATAAAGCATGAAGACACATCTATAAAGCATGAAGACACATCTATAAAGCATGAAGACACATCTATAAAGCATTAAGACATATTATTTGTAATAATTATATATATTATATATGTGTTTATTATATATTATATATTTATTTACTATATATGTATTTATTATATATATTATATATGTATTTATTATATATGTATGTATTTATTATATATATATATTTATGTATTATATAAGTATTGATTAAGCTGATTTTGTGTTCAAGGTTTCCAGTTTCACCTTCAAGTGCTGCAACTCTGATTTGTGCAACTCCGCCCCCTCCTCTTCAGCGAGCTCTCTGATTGGTTTATTGGCCTCTCTGGCTGTGATCTGGTGGTGCATGCACTGAGAGATTAAACGACACAAACAAATACCAGTACAGACACACATTCACACAAACACACATCCACACACATTTACACAAACACACACCAGTATGAAACCATTCAAATGCACAGCTAACCAATAGAAATACAGCAATATCACACCTAGGGCAGGCTAACTAAGGGCTAGGGTTAGCCTTACCTCATCCTAGGGGCAGGCTAACTAAGGGCTAGGGTTAGTCTTACCTTATCCTAGGGGCAGGCTAACTAAGGGCTAGGGTTAGTCTTACCTTATCCTAGGGGCAGGCTAACTAAGGGCTAGGGTTAGCCTTGCCTTACCCTAGGGGGGGCTAACTAAGGGCTAGGGTTAGGCTTGCCTTACCCTAGGGGGTAAAGCCTTGACTTGGGGTGAGGCTAAGGGTTAGGGTAAGCCTTACCTTGGGGGGAGGCTCAACCTTAGAGGAGGCTAACCAAGGGTAAGCCTTGACCTGCGGGGATGCTAACCCGAGTGCTGAGCTAGCCCTGACCCATAAAGACATGCAGCGGACATAAGATCCATGCTAACACCAAGTTGTACTGAGTGCTCTAACCGCTTCCCCCTCCCCCTGTGGGCAGGTCTCGGAGGTCCTG
Source organism: Gadus morhua (assembly GCF_902167405.1). Taxonomy (NCBI): domain Eukaryota; kingdom Metazoa; phylum Chordata; class Actinopteri; order Gadiformes; family Gadidae; genus Gadus; species Gadus morhua. The sequence continues at coordinate 43,347,587 of NC_044051.1, forward strand.
AAAGTATTGATTGAGAAATGTATTGATTTAATCCATTTGATAAAGGGAGGATGGAGAACATGTGGAACTGTAACACAAAGCACCATTATTGATAACAGCATAATAAACATCACGTTAAGTGCAACTGGTAACCGCTTGTTCTGTCATAACAAAGTGGAAATATCATCTGGGCACCAGTTTGAGGAGCTGGTTTCAGTCCCCATGAACCAGTTTGAGGAGCTGGTTTTTGTCCCCATGAACCAGTTTGAGGAGCTGGTTTCAGTCCCCATGAACCAGTTTGAGGGGCTGGTTTCAGTCCCCATGAAATGATACAATTGTTTTTTTATGATTACTAAGATAAGTATTGTGTTACAGAAGGCCAGTTATCAACATTAAGATGTATGCACTGTTTAAATGAGGGCTTGTTATGATAATAAAGATTAATAATGTATCAAACAGGACTGCTTTGGATTATTATTTTGGATTATTATGATACATGATACATGTTAAGAATCACCCAGACCCCCTAACCTAGAGTAGGACCCCCTAAACCTAGAGTAGGACCCCATACACCTAGAGTAGGACCCCCTACACCTAGAGTCATGTGGTCGATAGGGTTTACATGTGGTCCATAGTGTTTTAGTGTGGGCGATAGTGTTTACATGTGGTCGATAGGGTTTACATGTGGTCCATAGTGTTTAAATATGGTCGATAGTGTTTGCATGTGGACTGTGGTCGATAGTGTTTAAATGTGATCGTTAGTGTTTAATTATGGTCGATAGTGTTTAAATGTTATTTTCCCTCTCTCCACCTCAACCCTCACTCTCCACCTCAAGCTGGTGTGTGGTGAGCGTTCTGGCGCCGATTGGCTGCCGTGCATCACCCAAAATGGGTGCTACATACTGGTGGTGGTTAGTGAGGTCGTCCCCCCCCCCCCCCCCCCCCCCATCACTGTAGGCGTCTTTGAGTGTCTAGAAAAGCGCTAAATAAATTCAATGAATTATTATTATTATTATTATTAGAGTAGGACCCCCTAACCTAGAGTAGGACCCCCTACACCTAGAGTAGGACCCCCTACACCCAGAGTAGGACCCCCTACACCCAGAGTAGGACCCCCTACACCTAGACTAGGACCCTCTAAACCTAGAGTAGGACCCCCTAAACCTAGAGTAGGACCCCCTACACCTAGAGTAGGACCCCCTAGAGTTAGGGTAGGGTTTAAGGGTAAGGGACTAGTTAGGGTAGGGGTTAAGGGTAAGGGACTATAGTTAGGGTACGGTTTAAGGGTAAGGGACTAGTTAGGGTAGGGGTTAAGGGTAAGGGACTAGAGTTAGGGTAGGGGTTAAGGGTAAGGGACTAGAGTTAGGGTAGGGTTAAGGGTAAGGGACTAGTTAGGGTAGGGGTTAAGGGGCTAGAGTTAGGGTAGGGATTACGGGTAAGGGACCACAGACTCCAGATTTTATTTGTATACATTTTTTATTTAAATATATATAACAAAACAACAAGACAAAAAACTGATTTCTGAAGGAAAATTTAAATCCACTCTGGATTTAAATAAAAAGAACAATGTGGACACACACACACATCTATCTCTTATATATATATAGATATATATATATATATATGATACGAACAGCAGACACACAGCCTGTATAATGTGTGAATAGTGCGTCTACACTGTCTCCGCGTTTCCTCTCCAGAGAAACTTAATCAAAGCTCAAAGTGATAACTAGATAAAGAAACTCAAAGTGTCCCAAATACCAAATACCTGGAGGTATATCTATATACACAGGCCCAAGCCAATCAGACCACCAGCCCCTTCAAAGTATCAAATAATACTCAGTATGAAGGTACTACCTACTACTAGTGCCGACTATGTAGTACATAGTACTCAGTCTAGTGTACAGTCGTATACTGTGCATTGCATACCCAGAGTTACCTCTCTGCTTGTAGTTACCATGACTACCATACTATCAATATGTCAACCTGTGGTAACCATGACATCCCCATCACCAATACGTCAACATGTCAGTGGTAACCATGACAACCCCATCACCAATACGTCAACATGTCAGAAGACCAGAAGCAAGAAGCGACGGAGAGCGAGACCAGGAGTTTGATAGGCCCACAGAGCTGTCCGTCAGGTGAGGGGCGGGGCTAAAGGACTAGACGTGGCGGGGGCACTGCGCCCCGTCCCCCAGGTTGATGCCTCTGAAGTCGCCATGGTCACCATCAGAGTCATCGTCGTTTAACCAAGACCTGTCATTGGTCGAACCCTGCTGGTGGAGGGGCCAAAAGAAGTGTCACGTCAAAGGTCAGCAATAAGGCAGCAGAAATTATTTATTACATTCTAATCCTTATCATATCGTTATAAGATCTCAATCGTTGCCATAATGATTAAGTCATAATCATATTATCATCGTTCTATAAAAAACGACTGATCTAATGACAGACTCACTGATCTAATGACAGACTCACTGATCTAATGACTCACTGATCTAATGACAGACTCACTGATCTAATGACAGACTCACTGATCCAATGACAGACTCACTGATCTAATGACAGACTCACTGATCTAATGACAGACTCACTGATCTAATGACTCACTGATCTAATGACAGACTCACTGATCTAATGACAGACTCACTGATCTAATGACAGACTCACTGATCTAATGACAGACTCACTGATCTAATGACAGACTCACTGATCTAATGACAGACTCACTGATCCAATGACAGACTCACTGATCTAATGACAGACTCACTGATCTAATGACAGACTCACTGATCTAATGACTCACTGATCTAATGACAGACTCACTGATCTAATGACAGACTCACTGATCTAATGACAGACTCACTGATCTAATGACAGACTCACTGATCTAATGACTCACTGATCTAATGACAGACTCACTGATCTAATGACAGACTCACTGATCTAATGACTCACTGATCTAATGACAGACTCACTGATCTAATGACTCACTGATCTAATGACAGACTCACTGATCTAATGACTCACTGATCTAATGACAGACTCACTGATCTAATGACAGACTCACTGATCTAATGACAGACTCACTGATCTAATGACAGACTCACTGATCTAATGACAGACTCATTGATCTAATGACAGACTCACTGATCTAATGACAGACACTGATCTAATGACAGACTCACTGATCTAACGACTGATCTAACGACAGACTCACCGATCTAACGACAGACTTCCTGAAGGGGGGACAGACCATGTGGAAGCGTGGAATCAAGACGTTGAAAACCTCCTCCTTATTGGCTGAAGACACAGTAGTATTAGTACTCTCAAACTAACAGTAGTATTAGTATTAGTACTGTAGTACTCTCCAAATAACAGTGGTATTAGCATTAGTACTATAGTACTCTCAAAACAACAGTAGTAATAGTTTTAGTAGTATTCTCAAAATAACAGTAGTATTAGCATTCTCAAAACAACAGTAGTATTAGCATTAGTACTGTAGTACTCTCAAAACAACAGTAGTATTAGTTTTAGTACTGTAGTATTCTCAAAATAACAGTAGTATTAGTACTGTAGCACTCTAAAGATAACAGCATTAGTCTGTATTACTGTATTGAACATTAGTTTGGTATGAGCTGAAGTATTAGTACTGAGTATTAGAACAGGGTTACCATTGGGGTTAATAGACATAGTATATTATGGGATGTTACCCAGTAAAGGGGTAGTGTATTATGGGATGTGACCCGGTAAAGGTGTAGTGTATTATGGGATGTTACCCAGTAAAGGGGTAGTGTATTATGGGAGGTGACCCGGTAAAGGTGTAGTGTATTATGGGATGTTACCCAGTAAAGGGGTAGTGTATTATGGGATGTTACCCAGTAAAGGGGTAGTGTATTATGGGATGTGACCCGGTAAAGGTGTAGTGTATTATGGGATGTTACCCAGTAAAGGTGTAGTGTATTATGGGATGTGACCCAGTAAAGGGGTAGTGTATTATGGGATGTGACCCGGTAAAGGTGTAGTGTATTATGGGATGTTACCCAGTAAAGGTGTAGTGTATTATGGGATGTTACCCAGTAAAGGGGTAGTATATTATGGGATGTGACCCAGTAAAGGTGTAGTGAATTATGGGATGTGACCCGGTAAAGGTGTAGTGTATTATGGGATGTTACCCAGTAAAGGTGTAGTGTATTATGGGATGTGACCCAGTAAAGGTGTAGTGTATTATGGGATGTTACCCAGTAAAGGGGTAGTGTATTATGGGATGTTACCCAGTAAAGGGGTAGTGTATTATGGGATGTTACCCAGTAAAGGGGTAGTGTGTTATGGGATGTGACCCGGTAAAGGTGTTGTGCATTATGGGATGTTACCCAGCAAAGGGGTAGTATATTATGGGATGTGACCCGGTAAAGGTGTAGTATATTATGGGATGTGACCCGGTAAAGGTGTAGTATATTATGGGATGTGACCCGGTAAAGGTGTAGTGTATTATGGGACGTGACCCAGTAAAGGTGTAGTGTATTATGGGATGTGACCCAGCCGGTGGAAGGTGTAGTGTATTATGGGATGTTACCCAGTAAAGGTGTAGCGTATTATGGGATGTGACCCGGTAAAGGTGTAGTGTATTATGGGATGTTACCCAGTAAAGGTGTAGTGTATTGTGGGATGTTACCCAGTAAAGGTGTAGTGTATTATGGGATGTTACCCAGTAAAGGTGTAGCGTATTATGGGATGTTACCCAGTAAAGGGGTAGTGTATTATGGGATGTTACCCAGTAAAGGGGTAGTGTATTATGGGATGTTACCCAGTAAAGGTGTAGTATATTATGGGATGTTACCCAGTAAAGGGGTAGTGTATTTTGGGATGTGACCCGGTAAAGGTGTAGTGTATTGTGGGATGTTACCCAGTAAAGGTGTAGTGTATTATGGGATGTTACCCAGTAAAGGTGTAGCGTATTATGGGATGTTACCCAGTAAAGGGGTAGTGTATTATGGGATGTGACCCGGTAAAGGTGTAGTGTATTATGGGATGTTACCCAGTAAAGGGGTAGTGTATTATGGGATGTGACCCGGTAAAGGTGTAGTGTATTATGGGATGTTACCCAGTAAAGGTGTAGTGTATTATGGGATGTTACCCAGTAAAGGTGTAGTGTATTATGGGATGTTACCCAGTAAAGGGGTAGTGTATTATGGGATGTTACCCAGTAAAGGTGTAGTGTATTGTGGGATGTTACCCAGTAAAGGTGTAGTGTATTATGGGATGTTACCCAGTAAAGGGGTAGCGTATTATGGGATGTTACCCAGTAAAGGGGTAGTGTATTATGGGATGTTACCCAGTAAAGGGGTAGTGTATTATGGGATGTGACCCAGTAAAGGTGTAGTGTATTATGGGATGTTACCCGGTAAAGGGGTAGTATATTATGGGATGTTACCCAGTAAAGGTGTTGTGTATTATGGGATGTTACCCAGTAAAGGGGTAGTGTATTATGGGATGTTACCCAGTAAAGGGGTAGTGTATTATGGGATGTGACCCAGCCGGTGGAAGGTGTAGTGTATTATGGGATGTTACCCAGTAAAGGTGTAGCGTATTATGGGATGTGACCCGGTAAAGGTGTAGTGTATTATGGGATGTGACCCAGCCGGTGGAAGGTGTAGTGTATTATGGGATGTTACCCAGCCGGTGGAAGGTGTAGTGTCCCTCCATGTGCTCTGAGGTGGTGCTGAAGGTGGTGCAGCTGGCGTACTCATGAACCTTTCCTGGCATCATCACAGGATATTCACCTGTACACACACACACACACACACACACACACACACACACACACACACACACACACACACACACACACACACACACACACACACACACACACACACACACACACACACACACACACACACACACGACTAGCTGGTATTCACTATAGTACTACTAACTGATAATGACAGTCAGTCAGTCAGTCAGACAGACGGTTGGTGTAGGTCACTAGGGGTTGGGTGTAGCTGGGCCCTGATAGGACGGTTGGTGTAGGTCACTAGGGGTTAGGTTGGGTGGTGCTGTGCCCTGATAGGACGGTTGGTGTAGGTCACTAGGGGTTGGGTGTAGCTGGGCCCTGATAGGACGGTTGGTGTAGGTCACTAGGGGTTAGGTTGGGTGGTGCTGTGCCCTGATAGGACGGTTGGTGTAGGTCACTAGGGGTTGGGTGTAGCTGTGCCCTGATAGGACGGTTGGTGTAGGTCACTAAGGGTTGGGTTGGGTGGTGCAGTCCTCACGTACCGACCACGCCCGGCCCGCGCACCTCCTCCTCCTCCCCGTTGCCCTTGGTGATCTTCCAGTAGCGGCTGTCCAGCTGACAGGCCGCGTCCGGGGACGCGCTGGACGACATCTCTATCCTATAGATATAGATACAGAGATATAGATAGAGAGATATAGATACATCTCTATCCTATAGATATAGATACATCTCTACCCTATAGATATAGATACAGAGATATAGATAGAGAGATATAGATACATCTCTATCCTATAGCTATAGATACATCTCTACCCTATAGATATAGATACAGAGATATAGATACAGAGATATAGATACATCTCTATCCTATAGATATAGATAGAGATATAGATACATAGAGAGATATAGATACATCTCTATCCTATAGATATAGATACAGAGAGAGATATAGGTACAGAGAGAGAGATATAGGTCCAACTCTATCCTATAGATATAGTGACAGAGATATAGATACATCTCTATCCTATAGATATAGATACAGAGATATAGATACAGAGAGCGATATAGGTACATCTCTATCCTATAGATATAGATACAGCGATATAGGTACAGAGAGAGAGATAGATACATCTCTATCCTATAGATATAGATAGAGATATAGATACAGAGAGAGATATAGGTACCACTCTATACTATAGATATAGATACAGAGATATAGATACAGAGAGAGAGAGAGAGAGATACATCTCTATCCTATAGATATCGATACAGAGATATAGATACAGAGAGAGAGAGATAGATACATCTCTATCCTATAGATATAGATACAGAGATATAGATACAGAGAGAGAGATATAGGTACATCTCTATCCTATAGATATAGGTACAGAGATATAGCTACATAGAGAGATATAGATACATCTCTATCCTATAGATATAGCTACAGAGATATAGAACAGAGAGAGAGAGATAGATACATCTCTATCCTATAGATATAGGTACAGAGATATAGCTACAGAGGGAGATATAGATACATCTCTATCCTATAGATATAGATACAGATATATAGATACAGAGAGAGATATAGATACATCTCTATCCTATAGATATAGATACAGAGATATAGATACATCTCTATCCTATAGATATATATATACAGAGAGAGATATAGATACATCTCTATCCTATAGATATAGATACAGAGATATAGCTACAGAGAGAGATATAGATACATCTCTATCCTACAGATATAGATACAGAGAGAGAGATACAGAGAGAGAGATATAGGTACATCTCTATCCTATAGATATAGATACAGAGATATAGATACAGAGAGAGATATAGCTACAGCTCTATCCTATAGATATAGAGATATAGATACATCTCTATCCTATAGGCACACATAGAGAGAGATATAGATGTGGAGTGAAACATATAGAGATATAGTTACACTGTATATAGAGATATAGATATACTGTATAGCGAGAGATGTAGATACATATAGAGATATACATATATATAGAGTGATACATATAGAGAGATATACATATAGAGATATAGGTACTAGTGCTGTCAGTTAAACGCGTTATTAACGGTGTTAACGCAAACCAATTTTAATGCCGTTAATCTTTTTATTGCGCGATTAACGCAATTTATTATAAAAAAAAAAAAACAGAACAAGGAAGTGTTGTGGTTGTTGTGAGTTGAAAAGTAAAGTAAAGTACGGCTTGAGAAAGTCAACCGACCGTCTCCCTGCCGTTTATAAAGAGTGATCCACCACCACATATCCAACCCTCACGCTACAATAATCCAACTCGAGTTTTGTTTTTGTGGTGGTGGGTACAAAATGATTCTTGACGAAAACTGGTGGGGGCGCGTCCAGCGTAGGTGAGGCCTATGCCCAGCTCCCAACCCAACTTTGAAAATAGATTAACGTCGATATTTTTTTTTATCGCACGATAAAAGTTTCACGTTAACGCAGCCGTTAACGCCGATAATGGCCCACCACTAATATATATATATATATATATATATATATATATATATATATATATATATATATACACATACATACAGGTGCTGGTCAAATTATTAGAATATCATGAAAAAGTTGATTTATTTCAGTAATTATATTCAGAACGTGAAACTTACATATTATATCAATTCATTACACACAGAGTGATATATTTGAAATGTTTATTTCTTTTAATTTGGATGATTAGTACTGACAATTACTGAAAATCCCAAATTCAGTATCTCAGAAAATTAGAATATTAGTTACGACTAGTACAAAAAATGATTTTTTAGAAATGTGGGCCAACTGAAAAGTATGAACATGGAAAGTTTCAGCATGTATGGCAATCAATACTTAGTTGCAGCTCCTTTTGCCTGAATTGCTGCAGCAATACGGCGTGGCATGGAGTCGACCAGTCTGTTGCACTCCTCAGGTGTTATGAGAGCCCAGGTTGCTTTAATAGTGGCCTTCAGCTCTTCAGCATTGTTGGGTCTGGCATCTCGCATCTTCCGCTTCACAATACCCCATAGGTTTTCTATGGGGTTAAGGTCAGGTGAGTTTGCAGGCCAATCAAGAAGAGGGATACCATGGTCCTTAAACCAGGTACTGGTAGATTTGGCACTGTGTGCAGGTGCCAAGTCATGTTGGAAAATGAAATCGTCACCTCCATAAAGTTGGTCCGCGGCAGGCAGCATAAAGTGTTCTAAAACTTCCTGGTAGACTGCTGCATTGACCCTGGACCTCAGGAAACACAGTGGACCAACAGCAGCAGATGACATGGCACCCCAGACCATTACTGACTGTGGAAATTTTACACTGGACTTCAGGCAACGTGGATTCTGTGCCTCTCCTGTCTTCCTCCAGACTCTGGGACCTTGATTTCCAAAGGAGATACAAAATTTACTTTCATCTGAAAAACATAACTTTGGACCACTCAGCAGCAGTCCAGTCCTTTTTGTCTTGAGCCCAGGCGAGACGCTTTTGACGTTGTCTCTTATTCAAGAGTGGCTTTACACGAGGAATGCGACAGCTGAAGCCCATATCTTGCATACGTCGGTGTGTGGTGCTTCTTGAAGCACTGACTCCAGCTACAGTCCACTCTTTGTGGATCTCCCCCACATTTTTGAATCGGTTTTGTTTGACAATCCTCTCCAGGGCGCGTTTATCCCTCTTGCTTGTACACTCTTTTCTACCACATCTTTTTCTTCCCTTCGCCTCTCTATTAATGTGCTCGACACAGAGCTCTGGGAACATCCAACCTCTTTGGCAATGACCTTTTGTGTCTTGCCCTCCTTCTTTAAAGTATCAATGGTCATCTTTTGGACAGTTGTCAAGTCAGCAGTCTTCCCCATGATTGTGTGTCATACAGAATCAAAACGAGAGACCATTTAAAGGCTTTTCCAGGTGTTTTGAGTTAGTTAGCTAATTAGAGTGTGGCACCAGGTGTCTTCAATATCTGACCTTTTCACCATATTCTAATTTTCTGAGATGTTGAATTTAGGGTTTTCATTGGTTGTCAGCTATAATCATCTTCTTTTTGGCAAAAAACACTTATAATGTATCAGTCTGTTTGGAATGAATGTATACATTCTACAGGTTTGACTTTCTAAATGGAATTAATGAAATAAATCAACTTTTTCATGATATTCTAATAATATGACCAGCACCTGTATACATACACAAGCTGTCCAGCTGACAGGCTGCCTTGGACGACATCTCTATCATATAGACAGAGATATATAGAGATATATATAGAGCATGTGTTGAGACAGACAGACAGACAGACAGACAGACAGACAGACAGACAGACAGACGACCTGATTCTGTAGGTGAAGAAGAAGTGCGGTGGATGGACCGACGACAGCTCTGGGAGGAAGGCGGTGGAGACGGTCACGCTCAGGTCCCCCGTGGTGGCCACGCACTGCTGCTCACGCACATACCTGCAGCCAATCAGAGCCTCAGGACACTAACACCATACCTTCAGCCAATCAGAGCCTCAGGACACTAACACCATACTGTCCTGCAGCCAATCAGAGCCTCAGGATACTAACACCATACCTGCAGCCAATCAGAGCCTCAGGACACTAACACCATACCTGCAGCCAATCAGAGCCTCAGGACACTAACACCATACCTGCAGCCAATCAGAGCCTCAGGACACTAACACCATACCGTCCTGCAGCCAATCAGAGCCTCAGGATACTAACACCATACCTGCAGCCAATCAGAGCCTCAGGACACTAACACCATACCTGCAGCCAATCAGAGCCTCAGGACACTAACACCATACCTGCAGCCAATCAGAGCCTCAGGACACTAACACCATACCTACAGCCAATCAGAGCCTCAGGACACTAACACCATGCCTGCAGCCAATCAGAGCCTCAGGACACTAACACCATACCTACAGCCAATCAGAACCTCAGGATGCTAACACCATACCTGCAGCCAATCAGAGCCTCAGGACACTAACACCATAACCTGCAGCCAATCAGAGCCTCAGGACACTAACACCATACCTGCAGCCAATCAGAGCCTCAGGACACTAACACCATACCTGCAGCCAATCAGAGCCTCAGGATACTAACACCATACCTACAGCCAATCAGAACCTCAGGATACTAACACCATACCTGCAGCTAATCAGAGCCTCAGGACACTAACACCATACCTGCAGCCAATCAGAGCCTCAGGACACTAACACCATACCTACAGCCAATCAGAACCTCAGGATGCTAACACCATACCTGACAGCCAATCAGAACCTCAGGATACTAACACCATACCTGCAGCCAATCAGAGCCTCAGGACACTAACACCATACCTGCAGCCAATCAGAGCCTCAGGAGCCTCAGGACACTAACACCATACCTGCAGCCAATCAGAGCCTCAGGATACTAACACCATACCTGCAGCCAATCAGAACCTCAGGATACTAACACCATACCGTCCTACAGCCAATCAGAACCTCAGGATACTAACACCATACCTGACAGCCAATCAGAACCTCAGGATACTAACACCATACCTACAGCCAATCAGAGCCTCAGGACACTAACACCATACCTGCAGCCAATCAGAGCCTCAGGACACTAACACCATACCTGCAGCCAATCAGAGCCTCAGGACACTAACACCATACCTACAGCCAATCAGACCCTCAGGATACTAACACCATACCGTCCTAGAGCCAATCAGTACCTCAGGATACTAACACCATACCAGCACGGCTGGTTAAGTTAAGGACACAAGGCTGCTAGTTAAGGTGAAGATGACCACAACGGTGTGTATGTTAAGGTGTGTAGGTTAAGGATGTAGGTTAAGGTTTCTATGTTAAGGTGTCTAGGTTAAGGTATGTATGTTAAGGTGTGTATGTTAAGGTGTGTGTGTGTTAAGGTGTCTAGGTTAAGGTGTCTAGGTTAAGGTGTCTAGGTTAAGGTTTCTATGTTAAGGTGTGTAGGTTAAGGTGTCTAGGTTAAGGTTTGTGGGTTAAGGTGTCTAGGTTAAGGTGTGTATGTTAAGGTGTGTAGGTTAAGGTGTCTAGGTTAAGGTGTGTGGGTTAAGGTGTGTCCGTAAGGTGTCTAGGTTAAGGTGTGTATGTTAAGGTGTGTAGGTTAATGATGTAGGTTAAGGTTTCTATGTTAAGGTGTCTAGGTTAAGGTGTGTAGGTTTCTATGTTAAGGTGTGTAGGTTAAGGTGTCTAGGTTAAGGTGTGTGTGTGTGTTAAGGTGTGTATGTTAAGGTGTCTGGGTTAAGGTGTGTAGGTTAAGGATGTAGGTTAAGGTTTCTAGATTAAGGTGTGTGGGTTAAGGTGTGTGGGTTAAGGTGTGTATGTTAAGGTGTGTGTGTTAAGGTGTGTAGGTTTCTATGTTAAGGTGTGTAGGTTAAGGTGTCTAGGTTAAGGTGTGTGTGTGTTAAGGTGTGTAGGTTAAGGTGTGTGTGTTAAGGTGTGTGTGTTAAGGTGTCTAGGTTAAGGTGTCTAGGTTAAGGTGTGTAGGTTAAGGTGTGTAGGTTAAGATGTGTATGTTAAGGTGTGTAGGTTAAGGTGAGTAGGTTAAGGTGTTTCGGTTAAGGTGTGTATGTTAAGATGTCTAGGTTAAGGTGTGTACATTAAGGTGTGTATGTTAAGATGTCTAGGTTAAGTTAAGGTGTGTAGGTTAAGGGGTCTACCTGAATATCTGGTCTCTGATGATGGGGTATTCTCCAGTCACAACATTATTGACGTAAGTAGTAAACCAGTCTGAGAAACTGGTGCCTGCAGACAGACAGACAGACAGACAGACAGAGGCATACCGCCAGTTCACTGATCAGGTACTTTTTAAAAAGATATGAAAACAATCAGATAGAATAATGTGATATTTCAGTAGAAATAAATGCAGTCGGATTAATAGATTATAGATCAATGTTCAGATTAGATGATAGATCACAAATAAAACGTGGTGAGATTAATAGATCACTGATTCAACATGGTCAGATTATTAGATTACAGATGATTTGTCACATTAACAGATTACAAATGTGATATACCTGTTATAAAGGCCACAGATTAGCCTGTACCCACCTGTTAAAAAAGGCCACAGATTAGCCTGTACCCACCTGTTATAAAGGCCACAGGTTAGCCTGTACCCACCTGTTATAAAGGCCACAGATTAGCCTGTACCCACCTGTTATAAAGGCCACAGATTAGCCTGTACCCACCCGTTATAAAAGGCCACAGGTTAGCCTGTACCCACCTGTTATAAAGGCCACAGATTAGCCTGTACCCACCTGTTATAAAGGCCACAGATTAGCCTGTACCCACCTGTTATAAAGGCCACAGATTAGCCTGTACCCACCTGTTATAAAAGGCCACAGATTAGTCTGTACCCACCTGTTATAAAGGCCACAGATTAGCCTGTACCCACCTGTTATAAAGGCCACAGGTTAGCCTGTACCCACCTGTTATAAAGGCCACAGATTAGCCTGTACCCACCTGTTATAAAGGCCACAGATTAGCCTGTACCCACCTGTTATAAAGGCCACAGATTAGCCTGTACCCACCTGTTATAAAAGGCCACAGATTAGCCTGTACCCACCTGTTATAAAGGCCACAGGTTAGCCAGTACCCACCTGCTATAAAGGCCACAGGTTAGCCTGTACCCACCTGTTATAAAGGCCACAGGTTAGCCTGTACCCACCTGTTATAAAGGCCACAGGTTAGCCTGTACCCACCTGTTATAAAGGCCACAGGTTAGCCTGTACCCACCTGTTATAAAGGCCACAGATTAGCCTGTACCCACCTGCTATAAAGGCCACAGATTAGCCTGTACCCACCTGTTATAAAGGCCACAGGTTAGCCTGTACCCACCTGTTATAAAGGCCACAGGTTAGCCTGTACCCACCTGTTATAAAGGCCACAGGTTAGCCTGTACCCACCTGTTATAAACATGTCGATGGCTGACGGGTCTTGGGCCAGCTGGTCCTGAAGAGAAGAGGATGACAATCCCTTAGTTGTGGGGCTAGGAGGTCGTGGTTAGGGTTAGGGTCTGGGGTTAGGAGGTCGTGGTTAGGGTTAGGGTTAGGGTCTGGGGTTAGGAGGTCGTGGTTAGGGTTAAGGTTAGGGTCTGGGGTTAGGAGGTCGTGGTTAGGGTTAGGGTTAGGAGGTCGTGGTTAGGAGGTCGTGGTTAGGGTTAGGGTCTGGGGTTAGGAGGTCGTGGTTAGGGTTAGGGTCTGGGGTTAGGAGGTCGTGGTTAGGGTTAGGGTCTGGGGTTAGGAGGTCGTGGTTAGGGTTAAGGTTAGGGTCTGGGGTTAGGAGGTCGTGGTTAGGGTTAAGGTTAGGGTCTGGGGTTAGGAGGTCGTGGTTAGGGTTAGGGTCTGGGGTTAGGAGGTCGTGGTTAGGGTTAGGGTCTGGGGTTAGGAGGTCGTGGTTAGGGTTAGGGTCTGGGGTTAGGAGGTCGTGGTTAGGGTTAGGGTCTGGGGTTAGGAGGTCGTGGTTAGGGTTAGGGTCTGGGGTTAGGAGGTCGTGGTTAGGGTTAGGGTTAGGAGGTCGTGGTTAGGGTTAGGGTTAGGGTCTGGGGTTAGGAGGTCGTGGTTAGGGTTAGGGTCTGGGGTTAGGAGGTCGTGGTTAGGGTTAGGGTTAGGGGCTGGGGTCAGGAGGTCGTGGATACTAACAGGACAGTGGTAGAAGATGTCTGAGAGGTTGCGTCCCTCGGTGGCCTCCAGGGCCAGGTACTGACTGAGTCCGGTGTGGAAGCAGAAGGTGAGAGGGAGACACTGCCTCATGCCCTTCCTCTGCTGGAAGCCCCCCGCCGCCGTCTCCACGTCCAGGAGGTCTTCAGAGCGGTAGTGGTTGGACAGCGCCATGCTGCCCATCAGACTAGAGACAGAGACAGAAGGGTCCTCAGAGACAGAAGGGTCCTCAGAGACAGAAGGGTCCTCAGAGACAGAAGGGTCCTCAGAGACAGAGACAGAAGGGTCCTCAGAGACAGAAGGGTCCTCAGAGACAGAAGGGTCCTCAGAGACAGAAGGGTCCTCAGAGACAGAGACAGAGACAGAAGGGTCCTCAGAGACAGAAGGGTCCTCAGAGACAGAGACAGAGACAGAAGGGTCCTCAGAGACAGAAGGGTCCTCAGAGACAGAAGGGTCCTCAGAGACAGAGACAGAAGGGTCCTCAGAGACAGAAGGGTCCTCAGAGACAGAAGGGTCCTCAGAGACAGAGACAGAGACAGAAGGGTCCTCAGAGACAGAAGGGTCCTCAGAGACAGAAGGGTCCTCAGAGACAGAGGGGTCCTCAGAGACAGAAGGGTCCTCATAGACAGAAGGGTCCTCAGAGACAGAAGGGTCCTCAGAGACAGAAGGATCCTCAGAGACAGAAGGGTCCTCAGAGACACCATAGAGGTACCACTAGAACAGACAGACAGACAGGCAGACAGACAGACAGGTACTCACCCTGGTACCACTAGCTTCTGGCCGTTGTGCAGGCGGTAAGAACAGACAGACAGGCAGACAGACAGGTACTCACCCTGGTACCACTAGCTTCTGTCCATTGTGCAGGCGGTAAGAACAGACAGACAGGCAGACAGACAGACAGGTACTCACCCTGGTACCACTAGCTTCTGTCCATTGTGCAGGCGGTAAGAACAGACAGACAGGCAGACAGACAGACAGGTACTCACCCTGGTACCACTAGCTTCTGGCCGTTGTGCAGGCGGTAAGAACAGACAGACAGGCAGACAGACAGACAGGTACTCACCCTGGTACCACTAGCTTCTGGCCGTTGTGCAGGCGGTAAGAACAGACAGACAGGCAGACAGACAGACAGGTACTCACCCTGGTACCACTAGCTTCTGGCCGTTGTGCAGGCGGTAAGAACAGACAGACAGGCAGACAGACAGACAGGTACTCACCCTGGTACCACTAGCTTCTGGCCGTTGTGCAGGCGGTAAGAACAGCGGTAATCCTCCGGCAGCTTGAAGCCGATCTGAGTCTCGATGGAGTCAAGCTCCTCCTCCTTGGCTCCATCTGAAACCATGGCAACCACAAAGTCAACAGGAAGCAGGAGGCGGAACCAGGAGGAGGGACGCCATCATCAGGGGGAGGAGGAAGAGGAGGAGGAGGAGGAAGATGGTGGAGGAGGAGGAGGAAGTGGAGGAAGGTAGAGGAGGAGGAAGATGGAGGAGGAGGAAGATGGAGGAGGAGGAAGGTGGAGGAGGAGGAAGAGGAGGAGGAGGAAGAGGAGGAGTCACCTTTGAGAGAAGCGATCATGCGCGGACATCGCTGAGAGAGGAAGGTCTTCAGGGTCTCCCAGGAGGTCTTCAGGACGGCGTAGTGCCGGAGGTAACGGCCCCATTCCAGGTAGTACTGCCTGAACAGGGCCCGCCAGGAGGGGGCGCCGGCCCCCCGGTCAGCGCTGCAGACAGAACCAGGTTTATAGAGGGTACACACAGAACCAGGGTTATAGAGGGTACACACACAGAACCAGGGTTATAGAGGGTACACACACAGAACCAGGGTTATAGAGGGTACAGAACCAGGGTTATAGAGGGTACACAACAGAACCAGGGTTATAGAGGGTACACACAGAACCAGGGTTATAGAGGGTACACACAGAACCAGGGTTATAGAGGGTACACACACAGAACCAGGGTTATAGAGGGTACACACAGAACCAGGGTTATAGAGGGTACACACACAGAACCAGGGTTATAGAGGGTACACACACAGAACCAGGGTTATAGAGGGTACACACACAGAACCAGGGTTATAGAGTGTACACACACAGAACCAGGGTTATAGAGGGTACACACACAGAACCAGGGTTATAGAGGGTATACACACAGAACCAGGGTTATAGAGGGTACACACAGAACCAGGGTTATAGAGGGTACACACACAGAACCAGGGTTATAGTTAAGGGTCGGGGCTATATGGTTAGGGGTGTACTCACTCAGTCAATAGCCAGTAGCGGGAACACAAGCTCCTCCACAAAGGGTTGTGGCCGGACAGCTGGTTCAGCCTCCTGCTGACGAAGCTGCAGCTGTGGAGTCCGTCATAAGGGGCTTAGCTTAGCCCTGGTGGGTAAGGGGGCTTAGCTTAGCCCTAGTGGGTAAGGGGGCTTAGCTTAGCCCTGGTCACAGGGTTAGGGGGCTTAGCTTAGCCCTGGTCACAGCGTGAGGGGGCTTAGCTTAGCCCTGGTCACAGCATGAGGGGGCTTAGCTTAGCCCTGGTCACAGGGTAAGGGGGCTTAGCTTAGCCCTGGTGACAGCGTGAGGGGGCTTAGCTTAGCCCTGGTCACAGGGTAAGGGGGCTTAGCTTAGCCCTGGTCACAGCGTGAGGGGGCTTAGCTTAGCCCTGGTCACAGCGTGAGGGGGCTTAGCTTAGCCCTGGTCACAGCGTGAGGGGGCTTAGCTTAGCCCTGGTCACAGCGTGAGGGGGCTTAGCTTAGCCCTGGTGACAGGGTAAGGGGGCTTAGACTCTCTACCTAGGGGATATAGTCTTCCTTCTTAACTGTGATCCTATTGGGTTAGCCGTAACCCGTCTATGTAGTGTTAGGGTTAGGGATAACTAACTAACCCTAACCCATCAACGGAGGGTTAGGGCTAACTAACTGTTCTAACCCATCAACCTAGGGTTAGGACTAACTAACCCTAACCCATCAACGTAGGGTTTGGGCTAACTAACTAATCCTAACCCATCAACCTAGGGTTAGGGCTAACTAATTAACTAATCCTAACCCATCAACGTAGGGTTTGGGCTAACTAACTAACTAAATATTTATTTTTTTATTTTTTTCCACAATGTCTTGTTTTTTTAAACGATTTATGAGGACTATATGCTCTGTAAGATGACCTTGGGTGTCTTGAAAGGCGCCTCTAAATTAAATTTATTATTATTATTATTATTATTATTATTATTATTATTATTTATTATTATTATTAATCCTTACCCATCAACCTAGGGTTAGGGCTAACTAATTAACTAACCCTAACCCATTAGTGTAGGGTTAGGGTTAGGACTGCTTGTTCTGGCCACGTTGAGCGAGACTAGTTGAGACGCAAAGTATTATAGTATTGAATATTTCATAAACAACCCCGTACCAATGGCTAGCTTGCAATGCTACAGTAACTGTATGTTACACATCATAAAATAGTATGACTTCTGACTATTCTGGCTCCGCCCTTAATGCCATTCTGCTCTATTGATCCTGATACATAGTTATAATACAGTAATGATATATCCCCATGTATCAATGACATTCTGCTCTATTGATCCTGATACATAATTATAATAAAGTAATGATATATCCCCATGCATCAATGACATTCTGCTCTATTGATCCTGATACATAATTAAAATACAGTAATGATATATCCCCATGTATCAATGACATTCTGCTCTATTGATCCTGATACATAATTATAATACAGTAATGATATATCCCCATGTATCAATGACATTCTGCTCTATTGATCCTGATACATAGTTATAATACAGTAATGATATATTACCATACATAGAGTAAGTAATCTTATCATTAGATAGATATTTAATATATTACTTTTAGGCTGTTTGAGTTATCAATATAATATAGGAATATGCTGTTTGTTTTATGTGTTATTATACAACTATAAACAGGTATGTTAGATATAAATAATAATAATAATAATAAAATAGATTTATTTGATGATTTCTAGTAAGTCATGTTATATAGCTGCTATATACAAGTAATGTTAGATATAATAATAATAACAATAATAATAATGCATTGTATGGTTTCTAGTTAGTCATGTTGCTAGACAACTAGATACAGGTAATGTTAGGTACTACTACTACTAATAATAATAATAATAATAATAATAATAATAACAATAATAACATAACAATAATATAGATGCATTGTTAGCGATAACTTGTGTGTTGCTGCTCGTTTCCTCTGGATATAATAAGACCAAATAATGGTGATCCACTGAGATATATGCCAATGTTTGCCTCCTACTCGCTAAAGAGAGACTCGATACGTACTGGATGAGATCCCTGAAGTCGAGGAAGGAGAAGACGAGAAGCAGCGGGTCGGCGGGCAGCTGATCCAAGACGAGCCGCAGCTCCACGGGCGCCGCCATGTTGGTCTGCTTACCCTACGTCACTGTGCGTCGCCTTACGTCACTGTGCGTCACTTCGAGCGCGCCGATTTATAACGTGTGTCGGTTACTGGTGAACTAGTTGGGGTTGGTTACTGTAACTTACTGGTGAACTAGTTAGGTTCGGTAAATAATGCGGGAACAAATGATAAATACTAAAGATGCAGAAAGATCCGTTTTTAAGCAACCTGAACTCTGTACAAGATGGTCAACAGGAACTGGGACAGGTAACCAGCTAGGTACCTGTCCCAGATCCTGCTGACCAGGTAACGAGCTGGTCAGAGTAGAAATGTGTGTGTGTGTGTGTGTGTGTGTGTGTGTGTGTGTGTGTGTGTGTGTGTGTGTGTGTGTGTGTGTGTGTGTGTGTGTGTGTGTGTGTGTGTGTGTGTGTGTGTGTGTGTGTGTGTGTGTGTGTGTGTGTGTGTGTGTGTGTGTGTGTGTGTGTGTGTGTGTGTGTGTTGTAATATACAATTGTGAAGACGAGTTCGTTCGGAATCAGCTGTTTATCGCAGGTCGACTGACTCTATTTCCTTCTAATACATTCCCGTAGCGTCACAGTGCATTTGCCTGTTGAAGCTCAGCGTCCATCGACATCAATGGGGCTGTATAAAACAGCTGTTTTTCGTCCGTCTAAAATCGACGGTCATTGGATAATCCTGCGATTATGTCTCTCCCACGGACCCTCAGCGTCTCTGGGGGTGAATGGAGGAGTGGGCTGGCCTGGATGCTGGGCTTCTGCGTGATGATTGGAGGGTCTGCGAAAGACTGAGTTGCCGTTTGATTGACAGCAATTTTGAACCATAAAACGTCGCCGGAGCTCTTCTTAATCCTCAATCCCATCACGGATTTCGCAAGCGATGTGAAAGACAACTGAAACCTATTTCTTGATATTTGCTTGGCGAAATTGCCAGACAATTTTCATCGTACATTTCACACACTTATACACACAATTCCTTGTTTCAGTTTAACAGAATTCCCACATTTCCTTGTTCGAGTTTAATGTCACTTTGGTAGTTGGCCATCACTTTGACTCAGGGAGCCTTAGGTCTGCCCTTCAAGGCCTGTATTCAGATCAGGACCTGCAGGGTGACAGATGAAACTGTGATTCCTTGGTGTTCCTTGAAGACATGGAGTTGGGCAGTGCAATGCCTCAGCTTTACAGAGTGTTCTCATTAGTGGCAACAATTGGGGCTACATCTGCAGGTGTAGAAAGGAGCTTCTGTTTAAAGCGGCTCTAGTCCTACACCCGTAACACAATGGGCCAAGGCTGTTCAAGCAGCCAGCTCTCCTGGCCATTGAGGGGACACTGGTCAAGTCACTGGAAAAGACAGCTAGTTGGTATGACAGGGTCACAGCGCATTCCCCTGAAAAGGAACAGAGAGAAGAATTTACATATGAATAAATTGACAATTTATATGATGTAGGCCGAAAAAGAGCTTCCCCTCTTTGAGAGTCCAGCAGCTGCCACTGGTGAATACGTGTGTGTATCTATGTGTGTGCGCTGGCATCATGGACTTTTGTTCAGTTCTGACCTTAAAAAAACAAACACTCAGAGTCCCATACATACTAGTCTCGTCTGTGTGTGTGTGTGTGTGTGTGTGTGTGTGTGTGTGTGTGTGTGTGTGTGTGTGGACTTTAGACTCTCAGACAGTGTCATAGTAAATATTTGGTCATCATTTTGCCTTGTCAGTAAAAGTCCAAATCAATACGATTGAACTAAACGCCGTCAGGGTTTTCATGTCTCGGGTTCAGAGAAACGTTTTAAAGTGAGTAAAAGATCATTTCAGCGTAATAAATAAATGACCAATCAATTAATATAAACTATACTGAGAAGGGAACAAAATCAAACCTTTAAAAGTTAGGGCAGAGAGAGAGAGAGACAGAGAGAGAGAGAGAGATAGAGAGAGAGAGAGAGAGAGAGAGAGAGAGAGAGAGAGAGAGAGAGAGAGAGAGAGAGAGAGAGAGAGAGAGAGAGAGAGAGAGAGAGAGAGAGAGAGAGAGAGAGAGAGACAGAGAGAGAGAGACAGAGAGAGAGAGCAGAGAGGTTTAGAGAGGGGGGGAGGGAGGCAGAGAGAGAGAGAGACAGAGCAGGGTAGAAGTTGAGAGAGAGGGTTAACGGGAGCAGACGGAGACGATGTGGCTCAAGGTGACAGCGCTTCTGCTCGCACTACAGGGCTGCGTGGCCGGTAAGACATATTCATAACTCCATTATCATCACCGAGATATTCATAACTCTGTTAACATCACCGAGATATTCATAACTCCATTAACATCACCGAGATATTCATAACTCTATTTACATCACTGAGATATAACTCTATTACAAGGGTTAGGTTATGTTAGTACTAGGTTATGTTAGTACTAGGGTTAGGTGGGTTAGGTGATGTTGGTACCAGGGTTAGGTGATGTTAGAGATAGGGTAGGATTATATATATAATTATCTGTCTGTATCTGTCCGTCTGCCTGTCTGTCTGTGTGTCGCTGTCTGCCTGTCTGCTCAGTGTTTGTGGAAAGACAGGCAGCCTCCCAGGTTTTGGTGCGTAACAGAAGAGCCAATCAACTATTTGAAGAGTTGAAACCAGGTGAGAACTGATCTCTGATTGGCTGTTGAAAACCAATCTTACTTCAACCAGTATAAATATCATGTTGTATATATATATATATATATCATATTAGTATGTGTATGTATTCGTATTAGTATGTGTATTTTTTCTTATTAGCATGTTTAATTTTAATGTAACTGTTTCACCAGGTAATCTGGAGAGGGAATGTTTAGAGGAAATATGTGACCACGAAGAGGCCAGGGAAGTGTTTGAACAGGCGGACAAGACGGTACGATCCTAGAACGCCTGTTACTAACTTTATAACAGTCGGTACGATCCTAGAACCGTCTGTTACTAACTTTATAACAGTCGGTACGATCCAGAACCGCCTGTTACTAACTTTATAACAGTCGGTACGATCCTAGAACCGCCTGTCACTAACTTTATAACAGTCGGTACGATCCTAGAACCGTCTGTTACTAACTTTATAACAGTCGGTACGATCCTCCAGAACCGTCTGTTACTAACTTTATAACAGTCGGTACGATCCTAGAACCGTCTGTTACTAACTTTATAACAGTCGGTACGATCCTAGAACCGTCTGTTACTAACTTTATAACAGTCGGTACGATCCTCCAGAACCATCTGTTACTAACTTTATAACAGTCGGTACGATCCTCCAGAACCGTCTGTTACTAACTTTAGAACAGTCGGTACGATCCTAGAACCGTCTGTTACTAACTTTATAACAGTCGGTACGATCCTCCAGAACCGTCTGTTACCAACTTTATAACAGTCGGTACGATCCTAGAACCGTCTGTTACTAACTTTAGAACAGTCGGTACGATCCTAGAACCGTCTGTTACTAACTTTAGAACAGTCGGTACGATCCTAGAACCGTCTGTTACTAACTTTAGAACAGTCGGTACGATCCTCTAGAACAGGGGTTCTCAAAGTTTTGACAACTGAGGGCCAATTTAGGAACCCAAAATTTGACTGAGGGCCGCCAAAGGAAAAAAAAAATTGGCGGGAATCGCCGCCAGCATCCCAGTGGTAAAAAAGAACATTGCACCGTGGACCTCTGGGAGTGAGGTCAAGTGAGGTCTAAATCACGAAATTGAGGTTCAGCCTTTCAAAGTAATGTACAGTCGGATTAAAACTAACAAATGTAAAAGGATTTAAGATAGTTCTTATTGCTGTTCTACAGTAGTAGGGGATCGGTATGAGGTTAGTTCTTATTGCTGTTCTACAGTAGTAGGGGATCGGTATGAGGTTAGTTCTTATTGCTGTTCTACAGTAGGGGATCGGTATGAGGTTAGTTCTTATTGCTGTTCTACAGTAGTAGGGGATCGGTATGAGGTTAGTTCTTATTGCTGTTCTACAGTAGGGGATCGGTATGAGGTTAGTTCTTATTGCTGTTCTACAGTAGGGGATCGGTATGAGGTTTGTTCTTATTGCTTTTCTACAGTAGGGGATCGGTATGAGGTTAGTTCTTATTGCTGTTCTACAGTAGTAGGGGATCGGTATGAGGTTAGTTCTTATTGCTGTTCTACAGTAGGGGATCGGTATGAGGTTAGTTCTTATTGCTGTTCTACAGTAGTAGGGGATCGGTATGAGGTTAGTTCTTATTGCTGTTCTACAGTAGGGGATCGGTATGAGGTTAGTTCTTATTGCTGTTCTACAGTAGGGGATCGGTATGAGGTTAGTTCTTATTGCTGTTCTACAGTAGGGGATCGGTATGAGGTTAGTTCTTATTGCTGTTCTACAGTAGTAGGGGATCGTATGAGGTTAGTTCTTATTGCTGTTCTACAGTAGTAGGGGATCGGTATGAGGTTAGTTCTTATTGCTGTTCTACAGTAGTAGGGGATCGGTACGAGGTTAGTTCTTATTGCTGTTCTACAGTAGGGGATCGGTATGAGGTTAGTTCTTATTGCTGTTCTACAGTAGTAGGGGATCGGTATGAGGTTAGTTCTTATTGCTGTTCTACAGTAGTAGGGGATCGGCATGATGTTAGTTCTTATTGCTGTTCTACAGTAGTAGGGGATCGGTATGAGGTTAGTTCTTATTGCTGTTCTACAGTAGGGGATCGGTAGGAGGTTAGTTCTTATTGCTGTTCTACAGTAGTAGGGGATCGGTATGAGGTTAGTTCTTATTGCTGTTCTACAGTAGGGGATCGGTATGAGGTTAGTTCTTTATGCTGTTCTACAGTAGGGGATCGGTATGAGGTTAGTTCTTATTGCTGTTCTACAGTAGTAGGGGATCGGTATGAGGTTAGTTCTTATTGCTGTTCTACAGTAGGGGATCGGTATGAGGTTAGTTCTTATTGCTGTTCTACAGTAGTAGGGGATCGGTATGAGGTTAGTTCTTATTGCTGTTCTACAGTAGGGGATCGGTATGAGGTTAGTTCTTATTGCTGTTCTACAGTAGTAGGGGATCGGTATGAGGTTAGTTCTTATTGCTGTTCTACAGTAGGGGATCGGTATGAGGTTAGTTCTTATTGCTGTTCTACAGTAGGGGATCGGTATGAGGTTTGTTCTTATTGCTTTTCTACAGTAGGGGATCGGTATGAGGTTAGTTCTTATTGCTGTTCTACAGTAGTAGGGGATCGGTATGAGGTTAGTTCTTATTGCTGTTCTACAGTAGGGGATCGGTATGAGGTTAGTTCTTATTGCTGTTCTACAGTAGTAGGGGATCGTATGAGGTTAGTTCTTATTGCTGTTCTACAGTAGTAGGGGATCGGTATGAGGTTAGTTCTTATTGCTGTTCTACAGTAGGGGATCGGTATGAGGTTAGTTCTTATTGCTGTTCTACAGTAGGGGATCGGTATGAGGTTTGTTCTTATTGCTTTTCTACAGTAGGGGATCGGTATGAGGTTAGTTCTTATTGCTGTTCTACAGTAGTAGGGGATCGGTATGAGGTTAGTTCTTATTGCTGTTCTACAGTAGGGGATCGGTATGAGGTTAGTTCTTATTGCTGTTCTACAGTAGTAGGGGATCGTATGAGGTTAGTTCTTATTGCTGTTCTACAGTAGTAGGGGATCGGTATGAGGTTAGTTCTTATTGCTGTTCTACAGTAGTAGGGGATCGGTATGAGGTTAGTTCTTATTGCTGTTCTACAGTAGTAGGGGATCGGTATGAGGTTAGTTCTTATTGCTGTTCTACAGTAGTAGGGGATCGGCATGATGTTAGTTCTTATTGCTGTTCTACAGTAGTAGGGGATCGGTATGAGGTTAGTTCTTATTGCTGTTCTACAGTAGGGGATCGGTAGGAGGTTAGTTCTTATTGCTGTTCTACAGTAGTAGGGGATCGGTATGAGGTTAGTTCTTATTGCTGTTCTACAGTAGGGGATCGGTATGAGGTTAGTTCTTTATGCTGTTCTACAGTAGGGGATCGGTATGAGGTTAGTTCTTATTGCTGTTCTACAGTAGTAGGGGATCGGTATGAGGTTAGTTCTTATTGCTGTTCTACAGTAGGGGATCGGTATGAGGTTAGTTCTTATTGCTGTTCTACAGTAGTAGGGGATCGGTATGAGGTTAGTTCTTATTGCTGTTCTACAGTAGGGGATCGGTATGAGGTTAGTTCTTATTGCTGTTCTACAGTAGTAGGGGATCGGTATGAGGTTAGTTCTTATTGCTGTTCTACAGTAGGGGATCGGTATGAGGTTAGTTCTTATTGCTGTTCTACAGTAGGGGATCGGTATGAGGTTTGTTCTTATTGCTTTTCTACAGTAGGGGATCGGTATGAGGTTAGTTCTTATTGCTGTTCTACAGTAGTAGGGGATCGGTATGAGGTTAGTTCTTATTGCTGTTCTACAGTAGGGGATCGGTATGAGGTTAGTTCTTATTGCTGTTCTACAGTAGTAGGGGATCGTATGAGGTTAGTTCTTATTGCTGTTCTACAGTAGTAGGGGATCGGTATGAGGTTAGTTCTTATTGCTGTTCTACAGTAGTAGGGGATCGGTATGAGGTTAGTTCTTATTGCTGTTCTACAGTAGTAGGGGATCGGTATGAGGTTAGTTCTTATTGCTGTTCTACAGTAGGGGATCGGTAGGAGGTTAGTTCTTATTGCTGTTCTACAGTAGTAGGGGATCGGTATGAGGTTAGTTCTTATTGCTGTTCTACAGTAGGGGATCGGTATGAGGTTAGTTCTTTATGCTGTTCTACAGTAGGGGATCGGTATGAGGTTAGTTCTTATTGCTGTTCTACAGTAGTAGGGGATCGGTATGAGGTTAGTTCTTATTGCTGTTCTACAGTAGGGGATCGGTATTAGGTTAGTTCTTATGGCTGTTCTACAGTAGTAGGGGATCGTATGAGGTTAGTTCTTATTGCTGTTCTACAGTAGTAGGGGATCGGTATGAGGTTAGTTCTTATTGCTGTTCTACAGTAGTAGGGGATCGGTATGAGGTTAGTTCTTATTGCTGTTCTACAGTAGTAGGGGATCGGTATGAGGTTAGTTCTTATTGCTGTTCTACAGTAGTAGGGGATCGGTATGAGGTTAGTTCTTATTGCTGTTCTACAGTAGGGGATCGGTATGAGGTTAGTTCTTATTGCTGTTCTACAGTAGTAGGGGATCGGTATGAGGTTAGTTCTTATTGCTGTTCTACAGTAGTAGGGGATCGGTATTAGGTTAGTTCTTATTGCTGTTCTACAGTAGTAGGGGATCGGTATGAGGTTAGTTCTCATTGCTGTTCTACAGTAGGGGATCGGTATGAGGTTAGTTCTTATTGCTGTTCTACAGTAGGGGATCGGTATGAGGTTAGTTCTTATTGCTGTTCTACAGTAGGGGATCGGTATGAGGTTAGTTCTTATTGCTGTTCTACAGTAGGGGATCGGTATGAGGTTTGTTCTTATTGCTGTTCTACAGTAGGGGATCGGTATGAGGTTAGTTCTTATTGCTGTTCTACAGTAGTAGGGGATCGGTATGAGGTTAGTTCTTATTGCTGTTCTACAGTAGTAGGGGATCGGTATGAGGTTAGTTCTTATTGCTGTTCTACAGTAGGGGATCGGTATGAGGTTAGTTCTTATTGCTGTTCTACAGTAGGGGATCGGTATGAGGTTTGTTCTTATTGCTGTTCTACAGTAGGGGATCGGTATGAGGTTAGTTCTTATTGCTGTTCTACAGTAGTAGGGGATCGGTATGAGGTTAGTTCTTATTGCTGTTCTACAGTAGGGGATCGGTATGAGGTTAGTTCTTATTGCTGTTCTACAGTAGTAGGGGATCGGTATGAGGTTAGTTCTTATTGCTGTTCTACAGTAGTAGGGGATCGGTATTAGGTTAGTTCTTATTGCTGTTCTACAGTAGTAGGGGATCGGTATGAGGTTAGTTCTTATTGCTGTTCTACAGTAGTAGGGGATCGGTATGAGTTTAGTTCTTATTGCTGTTCTACAGTAGTAGGGGATCAGTATGAGGTTAGTTCTTATTGCTGTTCTACAGTAGTAGGGGATCGGTATGAGGTTAGTTCTTATTGCTGTTCTACAGTAGTAGGGCATCGGTATGAGGTTAGTTCTTATTGCAGTTCTACAGTAGTAGGGGATCGGTATGAGGTTAGTTCTTATTGCTGTTCTACAGTAGTAGGGGATCGGTATGAGGTTAGTTCTTATTGCTGTTCTACAGTAGGGGATCGGTATGAGGTTAGTTCTTATTGCTGTTCTACAGTAGGGGATCGGTATGAGGTTAGTTCTTATTGCTGTTCTACAGTAGTAGGGGATCGGTATGAGGTTAGTTCTTATTGCTGTTCTACAGTAGTAGGGGATCGGTATGAGGTTAGTTCTTATTGCTGTTCTACAGTAGTAGGGGATCGGTATGAGGTTAGTTCTTATTGCTGTTCTACAGTAGGGGATCGGTAGGAGGTTGGTTCTTATTGCTGTTCTACAGTAGTAGGGGATCGGTATGAGGTTAGTTCTTATTGCTGTTCTACAGTAGGGGATCGGTATGAGGTTAGTTCTTTATGCTGTTCTACAGTAGGGGATCGGTATGAGGTTAGTTCTTATTGCTGTTCTACAGTAGTAGGGGATCGGTATGAGGTTAGTTCTTATTGCTGTTCTACAGTGGTAGGGGATCGGTATGAGGTTAGTTCTTATTGCTGTTCTACAGTAGTAGGGGATCGGTATGAGGTTAGTTCTTATTGCTGTTCTACAGTAGTAGGGGATCGGTATGAGGTTAGTTCTTATTGCTGTTCTACAGTAGTAGGGGATCGGTATGAGGTTAGTTCTTATTGCTGTTCTACAGTAGGGGATCGGTATGAGGTTAGTTCTTATTGCTGTTCTACAGTAGTAGGGGATCGGTATGAGGTTAGTTCTTATTGCTGTTCTACAGTAGTAGGGGATCGGTATTAGGTTAGTTCTTATTGCTGTTCTACAGTAGTAGGGGATCGGTATGAGGTTAGTTCTTATTGCTGTTCTACAGTAGGGGATCGGTATGAGGTTAGTTCTTATTGCTGTTCTACAGTAGGGGATCGGTATGAGGTTAGTTCTTATTGCTGTTCTACAGTAGTAGGGGATCGGTATGAGGTTAGTTCTTATTGCTG
>NC_044051.1:43380501-43385501 GCF_902167405.1 Gadus morhua
TACTATAACTCTTCTACTAGATATTGTAACTAGTATAACTAGCCTTCCTGCTCACCAGGCGAGGCGGGCTACTTCCCGTCCACCGTGGCTCCGAGGACCGCCCCCCCTGCCGAGTGTTTGACCAATCAGGGGTTAGACTACAGCGGGGACGTGTCGGTGAGTCTGGGAGGCCATGCCTGCCTGGACTGGGCGTCGCCCCGTGCCCGCGCCCGCAGCGTGAAGATGCAGTTCATTCCAGAGGTCAGGTTGCCAGGCAACAAGTGTCGAAACCCCGACGACGACCCCGAGGGACCGTGGTGCTTCGTAGAAGTTTATGGCAACGTGTCGGTTGACTACTGCGACCTGCAGCTGTGTGGTCAGTGCATCAGCCTGTCTGTCTGCCTACCTGTCTGTCTGTCTGCCTACCTGTCTGTCAGCCTGTCTGTCTGTCTGCCTACCTTTCTGTCTGCCTGTCTGTATACCTTTCTGTCTATCTAACTACCTTCCTCTCTGTCCGTCTACCTGCCTGTCTGTATACCTACCTACCTGTCTGTCCGTCTGTCTACTGACCTGTTTGTCCACCTGTCTGTCTACCTATCTACCTGTCTGTCTGTCTACCTGTGTCTACCTTTATGACTGCCTGTCTGTCTGTCTGTCTGTCTGTCTGTCCACCTGTCTGTCTACCTACCTTCCTGTCTGTCTGTACACCTACCTGTCTGTCTGCCTGCCTGCCTGTGGGTCTGCCTGTGTCTACCCTTATGACTGCCTGTCTGTCTGCCCGCCTGTCTGTCTGCCTGCCTGTCGGTCTACCTGTGTCTACCCTTATGTCTGCCTGTCTGTCTGCCTGCCTGTGTGACTACCTGTGTCTACCCTTATGACTGCCTGTCTGTCTGCCTGCCTGTCGGTCTACCTGTGTCTACCCTTATGACTGCCTGTCTGTCTGCCCGCCTGTCTGTCTGCCTGCCTGTCGGTCTACCTGTGTCTACCCTTATGTCTGCCTGTCTGTCTGCCTCCCTGTGTGACTACCTGTGTCTACCCTTATGACTGCCTGTCTGTCTGACTGCCTGTGTCTACCCTTATGACTGCCTGTCTGTCTGCCTGCCTGTCTGTCTGTCTCCCAGATGAGCCTCTCCAGAGCGCCATGGTGCAGTCAGAGGGACGTGAGCGCTCGGTCCTCGGAGACAAAACGGCCGCCTTCTTCTCAGTGTCAAGTTTTGGTAGCGGAGAGGAAGGTATGACCTCCTTACTGAGCTCCTCGGTAGCCACATGCTAACCCTATGTACTTATATATATATATATCTATCAGGGTCCCTTAGCCACATGCTAACCGTATGTACCTATATATATTTATATATGTATCCGGGTCCGTTAGCCACATGCTAACCGTATGTACCTATATGTATACAAATATATGTATCAGGGTCCGTTAGCCGCATGCTAACCGTGTGTACCTATATATATATATATATATTTCTATATGTATCAGGGTCCGTTAGCCGCATGCTAACCGTGTGTTCCTATATATATTTTTATATATATTTCTATATGCATCAGGGTCCGTTAGCCGCATGCTAACCATATGTTCCCATATATATTTTTATATATATTTATGGATGTATCAGGGTCCGTTGGCCACATGCTAACCGTGTGTACCTATATATATTTATAACAGGGTTTATTAACCTCATGATTACTCTATGTATGTATATTTTATGAAAATAGGGTCATGTAATGATCTTGGATCTTGTATCTTGCATGTAAATGTTGTGTAGTGAATGTTTGTTTAAATTTTGTGCAGTGAATGTTTGTGTAAATTTTGTGCAGTGAATGTTTGTGTAAATGTTTTTGTGATGATATTTTTCAGTGTGCGGAGAACGACCGCTCTTTGAGAAGGTAAAGAAAGTATTATAATATTTGATTGTATTATTATATAACTATATATATACTATTTGATATACATTTCATTATATTTATGACATTTATGTGAATATTTTATGATATTATTATCTTACATGATGATACAATCTTTAATATTATTATTGTATAAATTGTTACAGTAATAATATTATAATATTAATAATGATCTATATATATATACATCTATCCCCATCAGGTCCAGAAGGAGGATGCCAAGGAGAGCGAGCTGCTCGAGTCGTACCAGGGGAGTCGGATCGTCGGGGGTGACGATGCTGAGGAGGCATCGTCTCCATGGTAACCAGACCCACTCTACCAGAAGGGTGTTTGTGTGGATGGGCTGTGTGCAGGAAGCATGACCATATTTGGTACCAACAGTATATATAAATGATATACTACATAGTGTATGCAACATATATTTATTTAAATGAAATAGTGTATACAGTACTTATGTTTGTCCAGGCAGGTATATAATTATATGTATAAATATCTATCTATATATATGTATCTGTATATATTTATGTATATCATCTCCGTCTCTCTCTCTCTCTCTCTCTCTCTCTCTCTCTCTCTCTCTCTCTCTCTCTCTCTCTCTCTCTCTCTCTCTCTCTCTCTCTCTCTATATATATATATATATATATATATATATATATATATATATATATACCTAATTTTATGTATATGTATGCTGTTCATAATTCTATATATTTATATCTATGTATATGTATATCTATACCCAGGCAGGTGATGCTGTCTATAGTTATATGTATATATGTCTAATTTGTCTATACCCAGGCAGGTGATGCTGTCTATATTTCTATGTATATATGTCTATGTCTATACCCAGGCAGGTGATGCTGTCTATAGTTCTATGTATATATGTCTATGTCTATACCAGGCAGGTGATGCTGTCTATATTTCTATGTATATATGTCTATGTCTATACCCAGGCAGGTGATGCTGTCTATAGTTCTATGTATATATGTCTATGTCTATACCAGGCAGGTGATGCTGTCTATAGTTCTATGTATATATGTCTATGTCTATGCCCAGGCAGGTGATGCTGTCTATAGTTCTATGTATATATGTCTATATCTATACCCAGGCAGGTGATGCTGTCTATAGTTCTATGTATATATGTCTATGTCTATACCAGGCAGGTGATGCTGTCTATAGTTCTATGTATATATGTCTATATCTATACCCAGGCAGGTGATGCTGTCTATAGTTCTATGTATATATGTCTATATCTATACCCAGGCAGGTGATGCTGTCCATAGTTCTATGTATATATGTCTATATCTATACCAGGCAGGTGATGCTGTCCATAGTTCTATGTATATATGCCTACGTCTACACCCAGGCAGGTGATGCTGTCTATAGTTCTATGTATATATGTCTACGTCTACACCCAGGCAGGTGATGCTGTCCATAGTTCTATGTATATATGTCTACGTCTACACCCAGGCAGGTGATGCTCTACAAGCGCCAGCCCCAGGAGCTGCTGTGTGGGGCCAGTCTGATCAGTGACCAGTGGGTCCTGACCGCAGCCCACTGCATCCTCTACCCTCCCTGGAACAAGAACTTCAGCCCCGGGCAGATCCTGGTCCGCCTGGGAAAACACAACCGGGCTCGGTGAGTCCGGGTTAGTTAACGAGAGTTACGTTAGTCTGGGTTAGTCAACTGGAGGCTAGGTTAGTCCGGGTTAGTTAACTAGATGATAGGTTAGTCATGGTTAGTTAACAAGAGGCTAGGTTAGTCTGGGTTAGTTAAATAGGGTTAGGTTAGTCTGGGTTAGTTAACTAGAGTTAGGTTAGTCATGGTTAGTGAACTAGAGTAGGTTAGTCTGGGTTAGTTAACTAGAGTTAGGTTAGTCATGGTTAGTTAACAAGAGGCTAGGTTAGTCTGGGTTAGTTAAATAGGGTTAGGTTAGTCATGGTTAGTTAATTAGGGTGAGGTTAATCTGGCTTATTTTACTAGAGGTTAGGTTAGTCTGGGTTACTTAACTAGAGGCTAGGTTAGTCCGGGTTAGTTAACTAGAGTTAGGTTATTCATGGTTAGTTAACTAGAGGCTAGGTTAGTCTGGGTTAGTTACCTAGAGGCTAGGTTAGTCTGGGTTAGTTGAATAGAGTGAGTTTAGTCTGGTTTAGTAACCTAGAGGCTAGGTTAATCTGGGTTAGTTAAATAGGGTTAGGTTAGTCTGGGTTAGTTAACTAGAGTCAGGTTAGTCATGGTTAGTGAACTAGAGTAGGTTAGTCTGGGTTAGTTAACTAGAGTTAGGTTAATCATGGTTAGTTAACAAGAGGCTAGGTTAGTCTGGGTTAGTTAAATAGGGTTAGGTTAGTCATGGTTAGTTAATTAGGGTGAGGTTAATCTGGCTAATTTTACTAGAGGTTAGGTTAGCCTGGGTTACTTAACTAGAGGCTAGGTTAGTCCGGGTTAGTTAACTAGAGTTGGGTTATTCATGGTTAGTTAACTAGAGGCTAGGTTAGTCTGGGTTAGTTACCTAGAGGCTAGGTTAGTCTGGGTTAGTTGAATAGAGTGAGTTTAGTCTGGTTTAGTAACCTAGAGGCTAGGTTAATCTGGGTTAGTTAAATAGGGTTAGGTTAGTCTGGGTTAGTTAACTAGAGTTAGGTTAGTCATGGTTAGTGAACTAGAGTAGGTTAGTCTGGGTTAGTTAACTAGAGTTAGGTTAGTCATGGTTAGTTAACAAGAGGCTAGGTTAGTCTGGGTTAGTTAAATAGGGTTAGGTTAGTCATGGTTAGTTAATTAGGGTGAGGTTAATCTGGCTAATTTTACTAGAGGTTAGGTTAGTCTGGGTTACTTAACTAGAGGCTAGGTTAGTCCGGGTTAGTTAACTAGAGTTAGGTTATTCATGGTTAGTTAACTAGAGGCTAGGTTAGTCTGGGTTAGTTAACGAGTTGCTAGGTTAGTCGGAAGGTCAATAACCATGACCCTTCTTAACTAGGTATGAACAAGGTCAGGAGAAGATTGTTCCTATCGATGAAATCATCGTCCACCCGAAGTACAACTGGAAGGAGAACCTGAACCGTGACATCGCCCTTCTGCACCTCAAGAGGGCGGTGCAGTTTGACGACCGCATCCAC
>NC_044051.1:43390501-43398001 GCF_902167405.1 Gadus morhua
TTGTGTGTGTGTGTGTGTGTGTGTGTGTGTGTGTGTGTGTGTGTGTGTGTGTGTGTGTGTGTGTGTGTGTGTGTGTGTGTGTGTGTGTGTGTGTGTGTGTGTGTGTGTGTGTGTGTGTGTGTGTGTGTGTGTCTTCAGGGCGATGCAGATTCCTTGTGTCTGATTTGTCACAAGGAGTTCAGTCAGGGAGACGATGGAATACAAGCACTACCATGTTCACACACCTTCCACAAGCAGGTAAAACACACACACACGCGCACACGCACACAGACACACACAAACACACTCACACACACCAAAACACACGCACACACCAAAACACACTCACACACACCAAAACACACGCACACACCAAAACACACACACACACACACACACACACACACACACACACACGCACACATACACACATACACACCAAACGAAAAAAGGAAACACCAACAAGCAACAAGAAACAACCACAAATAACACGATACCCCTCTCCTCTCTCTAATGTACCAACCCCTCCTTTCTCCAGTGTACTAACCCCTCTCTCCAGTGTACTAACCCCTCTCCTCTCTCTAATGTACCAACCCCTCCTCTCTCCAGTGTACTAACCCCTCTCCTCTCTCCAGTGTACTAACCCCTCCTCTCTCCAGTGTACTAACCCCTCTCTCCAGTGTACTAACCCCTCTCCTCTCTCTAATGTACCAACCCCTCCTCTCTCCAGTGTACTAACCCCTCTCTCCAGTGTACTAACCCCTCTCCTCTCTCCAGTGTACTAACCCCTCTCCTCTCTCCAGTCTACTAACCCCTCTCTCCAGTGTACTAACCCCTCTCCTCTCTCCAGTGTACTAACCCCTCTCTCCAGTGTACTAACCCCTCTCCTCTCTCCAGTGTACTAACCCCTCTCCTCTCTCCAGTGTACCAACCCCTCCTCTCTCCAGTGTACTAACCCCTCTCTCCAGTGTACCAACCCCTCCTCTCTCCAGTGTACTAACCCCTCTCCTCTCTCCAGTGTACTAACCCCTCTCCTCTCTCCAGTGTACTAACCCCTCTCTCCAGTGTACTAACCCCTCTCCTCTCTCCAGTGTACTAACCCCTCTCCTCTCTCCAGTGTACTAACCCCTCTCCTCTCTCCAGTGTACTAACCCCTCTCCTCTCTCCAGTGTACTAATCCCTCTCCTCTCTCCAGTGTACTAACCCCTCTCTCCAGTGTACTAACCCCTCTCCTCTCTCCAGTGTACTAACTCCTCTCCTCTCTCCAGTGTACTAACCCCTCTCCTCTCTCCAGTGTACTAACCCCTCTCCTCTCTCCAGTGTACTAACCCCTCTCCTCTCTCCAGTGTACTAACCCCTCTCCTCTCTCCAGTGTACTAACCCCTCTCCTCTCACCAGTGTAATAACCCCTCTCCTCTCTCCAGTGTACTAACCCCTCTCTCCAGTGTACTAACCCCTCTCCTCTCTCCAGTGTACTAACCCCTCTCCTCTCTCCAGTGTACTAACCCCTCTCTCCAGTGTACTAACCCCTCTCCTCTCTCCAGTGTACTAACCCCTCTCCTCTCTCCAGTGTACTAACCCCTCTCTCCAGTGTACTAACCCCTCTCCTCTCTCTAATGTACCAACCCCTCCTCTCTCCAGTGTACTAACCCCTCTCTCCAGTGTACTAACCCCTCTCCTCTCTCTAATGTACCAACCCCTCCTCTCTCCAGTGTACTAACCCCTCTCTCCAGTGTACTAACCCCTCCCCTCTCTCCAGTGTACTAACCCCTCTCCTCTCTCCAGTGTACTAACCCCTCTCTCCAGTGTACTAACCCCTCTCTCAAGTGTACTAGCCCCTCTCCTCTCTCCATTGTACTAACCCCTCTCTCCAGTGTACTAACCCCTCTCTCCAGTGTACTAACCCCTCTCTCCAGTGTACTAACCCCTCTCTCCAGTGTACTAACCCCTCTCTCCAGTGTACTAACCCCTCTCCTCTCTCCAGTGTACTAACCCCTCTCCTCTCTCCAGTGTACTAACCCCTCTCCTCTCTCCAGTGTACTAACCCCTCTCCTCTCTCCAGTGTACTAACCCCTCTCCTCTCTCCAGTGTACTAACCCCTCTCTCCAGTGTACTAACCCCTCTCCTCTCTCCAGTGTACTAACCCCTCTCCTCTTTCCAGTGTACTAACCCCTCTCTCCAGTGTACTAACCCCTCTCCAGTGTACTAACCCCTCTCTCCTCTCTCTAATGTACCAACCCCTCCTCTCTCCAGTGTACTAGCCCTCTCTCCAGTGTACTAACCCCTCCCCTCTCTCCAGTGTACTAACCCCTCTCTCCAGTGTACTAACCCCTCTCTCCAGTGTACTAACCCCTCTCCTCTCTCCAGTGTACTAACCCCTCTCCTCTCTCCAGTGTACTAACCCCTCTCTCCAGTGTACTAACCCCTCTCCTCTCTCCAGGGTACTAACCCCTCTCCTCTCTCCAGTGTACTAACCCCTCTCTCCAGTGTAATAACCTCTCTCCTCTCTCCAGTGTACTAACCCCTCTCCTCTCTCCAGTGTACTAACCCCTCTCCTCTCACCAGTTTAATAACCCCTCTTCTCTCTCCAGTGTACTAACCCCTCTCCTCTCTCTAGTGTACTAACCCCTCTCCTCTCTCCAGTGTAATAACCCCTCTCTCCAGTGTACTAACCCCTCTCCTCTCACCAGTGTACTAACCCCTCTCCTCTCTCCAGTGTACTAACCCCTCTCTCCAGTGTACTATCCCCTCTCCTCTCTCTAATGTACCAACCCCTCCTCTCTCCAGTGTACTAACCCTCTCTCCAGTGTACTAACCCCTCCCCTCTCTCCAGTGTACTAACCCCTCTCTCCAGTGTACTAACCCCTCTCTCCAGTGTACTAACCCCTCTCTCCAGTGTACTAACCCCTCTCCTCTCTCCAGTGTACTAACCCCTCTCCTCTCTCCAGTGTACTAACCCCTCTCTCCAGTGTACTAACCCCTCTCCTCTCTCCAGTGTACTAACCCCTCTCCTCTCTCCAGTGTACTAACCCCTCTCTCCAGTGTACTAACCCCTCTCTCAAGTGTACTAACCCCTCTCCTCTCTCCAGTGTACTAACCCCTCTCTCCAGTGTACTAACCCCTCTCTCCAGTGTACTAACCCCTCTCTCCAGTGTACTAACCCCTCTCTCCAGTGTACTAACCCCTCTCCTCTCTCCAGTGTACTAACCCCTCTCTCCAGTGTACTAACCCCTCTCCTCTCTCCAGTGTACTAACCCCTCTCTCCAGTGTACTAACCCCTCTCCTCTCTCCAGTGTACTAACCCCTCTCCTCTCTCCAGTGTACTAACCCCTCTCCTCTCTCCAGTGTACTAACCCCTCTCTCCAGTGTACTAACCCCTCTCCTCTCTCCAGTGTACTAACCCCTCTCCTCTCTCCAGTGTACTTACCCCTCTCCTCTCTCCAGTGTACTAACCCCTCTCTCCAGTGTACTAACCCCTCTCCTCTCTCCAGTGTACTAACCCCTCTCCTCTCTCCAGTGTACTAACCACTCTCCTCTCTCCAGTGTACTAACCCCTCTCTCCAGTGTACTAACCCCTCTCTCCAGTGTACTAACCCCTCTCCTCTCTCCAGTGTACTAACCCCTCTCTCCAGTGTACTAACCCCTCTCCTCTCTCCAGTGTACTAACCCCTCTCTCCAGTGTACTAACCCCTCTCCTCTCTCCAATGTACTAACCCCTCTCCTCTCTCCAGTGTACTAACCCCTCTCTCCAGTGTACTAACCCCTCTCCTCTCTCCAGTGTACTAACCCCTCTCCTCTCTCCAGTGTACTTACCCCTCTCCTCTCTCCAGTGTACTAACCCCTCTCTCCAGTGTACTAACCCCTCTCCTCTCTCCAGTGTACTAACCCCTCTCTCCAGTGTACTAACCCCTCTCCTC
Source organism: Gadus morhua (assembly GCF_902167405.1). Lineage (NCBI taxonomy): Eukaryota > Metazoa > Chordata > Actinopteri > Gadiformes > Gadidae > Gadus > Gadus morhua. The sequence continues at coordinate 43,394,398 of NC_044051.1, forward strand.
TCTCCAATGTACTAACCCCTCTCCTCTCTCCAGTGTACTAACCCCTCTCTCCAGTGTACTAACCCCTCTCCTCTCTCCAGTGTACTAACCCCTCTCCTCTCTCCAGTGTACTTACCCCTCTCCTCTCTCCAGTGTACTAACTCCTCTCCTCTCACCAGTGTACTAACCCCTCTCCTCTCTCCAGTGTACTAACCCCTCTCCTCTCTCCAGTGTACTAACCCCTCTCCTCTCTCCAGTGTACTAACCCCTCCCCTCTCTCCAGTGTACTAACCCCTCTCTCCAGTGTACTAACCCCTCTCTCCAGTGTACTAACCCCTCTCCTCTCTCCAGTGTACTAACCCCTCTCTCCAGTGTACCAACCCCTCTCCTCTCTCCAGTGTACTAACCCCTCTCCTCTCTCCAGTGTACTAACCCCTCTCCTCTCTCCAGTGTACTAACCCCTCTCTCCAGTGTACTAACCCCTCTCCTCTCTCCAGTGTACTAACCCCTCTCCTCTCTCCAGTGTACTAACCCCTCCCCTCTCTCCAGTGTACTAACCCCTCTCTCCAGTGTACTAACCCCTCTCCTCTCTCCAGTGTACTAACCCCTCTCCTCTCTCCAGTGTACTAACCCCTCTCCTCTCTCCATTGTACTAACCCCTCTCCTCTCTCCAGTGTACTAACCCCTCCCCTCTCTCCAGTGTACTAACCCCTCTCTCCAGTGTACTAACCCCTCTCCTCTCTCCAGTGTACTAACCCCTCCCCTCTCTCCAGTGTACTAACCCCTCTCTCCAGTGTACTAACCCCTCTCCTCTCTCCAGTGTACTAACCCCTCTCCTCTCTCCAGTGTACTAACCCCTCCCCTCTCTCCAGTGTACTAACCCCTCTCTCCAGTGTACTAACCCCTCTCCTCTCTCCAGTGTACTAACCCCTCTCCTCTCTCCAGTGTACTTACCCCTCTCCTCTCTCCAGTGTACTAACCCCTCTCTCCAGTGTACTAACCCCTCTCCTCTCACCAGTGTACTAACCCCTCTCCTCTCTCCAGTGTACTAACCCCTCTCCTCTCTCCAGTGTACTAACCCCTCTCCTCTCTCCAGTGTACTAACCCCTCTCCTCTCTCCAGTGTACTAACCCCTCTCCTCTCACCAGTGTAATAACCCCTCTCCTCTCTCCAGTGTACTAACCCCTCTCTCCAGTGTACTAACCCCTCTCCTCTCTCCAGTGTACTAACCCCTCTCCTCTCTCCAGTGTACTAACCCCTCTCTCCAGTGTACTAACCCCTCTCCTCTCTCCAGTGTACTAACCCCTCTCCTCTCTCCAGTGTACTAACCCCTCTCTCCAGTGTACTAACCCCTCTCCTCTCTCTAATGTACCAACCCCTCCTCTCTCCAGTGTACTAACCCCTCTCTCCAGTGTACTAACCCCTCTCCTCTCTCTAATGTACCAACCCCTCCTCTCTCCAGTGTACTAACCCCTCTCTCCAGTGTACTAACCCCTCCCCTCTCTCCAGTGTACTAACCCCTCTCCTCTCTCCAGTGTACTAACCCCTCTCTCCAGTGTACTAACCCCTCTCTCAAGTGTACTAGCCCCTCTCCTCTCTCCATTGTACTAACCCCTCTCTCCAGTGTACTAACCCCTCTCTCCAGTGTACTAACCCCTCTCTCCAGTGTACTAACCCCTCTCTCCAGTGTACTAACCCCTCTCTCCAGTGTACTAACCCCTCTCCTCTCTCCAGTGTACTAACCCCTCTCCTCTCTCCAGTGTACTAACCCCTCTCCTCTCTCCAGTGTACTAACCCCTCTCCTCTCTCCAGTGTACTAACCCCTCTCCTCTCTCCAGTGTACTAACCCCTCTCTCCAGTGTACTAACCCCTCTCCTCTCTCCAGTGTACTAACCCCTCTCCTCTTTCCAGTGTACTAACCCCTCTCTCCAGTGTACTAACCCCTCTCCAGTGTACTAACCCCTCTCTCCTCTCTCTAATGTACCAACCCCTCCTCTCTCCAGTGTACTAGCCCTCTCTCCAGTGTACTAACCCCTCCCCTCTCTCCAGTGTACTAACCCCTCTCTCCAGTGTACTAACCCCTCTCTCCAGTGTACTAACCCCTCTCCTCTCTCCAGTGTACTAACCCCTCTCCTCTCTCCAGTGTACTAACCCCTCTCTCCAGTGTACTAACCCCTCTCCTCTCTCCAGGGTACTAACCCCTCTCCTCTCTCCAGTGTACTAACCCCTCTCTCCAGTGTAATAACCTCTCTCCTCTCTCCAGTGTACTAACCCCTCTCCTCTCTCCAGTGTACTAACCCCTCTCCTCTCACCAGTTTAATAACCCCTCTTCTCTCTCCAGTGTACTAACCCCTCTCCTCTCTCTAGTGTACTAACCCCTCTCCTCTCTCCAGTGTAATAACCCCTCTCTCCAGTGTACTAACCCCTCTCCTCTCACCAGTGTACTAACCCCTCTCCTCTCTCCAGTGTACTAACCCCTCTCTCCAGTGTACTATCCCCTCTCCTCTCTCTAATGTACCAACCCCTCCTCTCTCCAGTGTACTAACCCTCTCTCCAGTGTACTAACCCCTCCCCTCTCTCCAGTGTACTAACCCCTCTCTCCAGTGTACTAACCCCTCTCTCCAGTGTACTAACCCCTCTCTCCAGTGTACTAACCCCTCTCCTCTCTCCAGTGTACTAACCCCTCTCCTCTCTCCAGTGTACTAACCCCTCTCTCCAGTGTACTAACCCCTCTCCTCTCTCCAGTGTACTAACCCCTCTCCTCTCTCCAGTGTACTAACCCCTCTCTCCAGTGTACTAACCCCTCTCTCAAGTGTACTAACCCCTCTCCTCTCTCCAGTGTACTAACCCCTCTCTCCAGTGTACTAACCCCTCTCTCCAGTGTACTAACCCCTCTCTCCAGTGTACTAACCCCTCTCTCCAGTGTACTAACCCCTCTCCTCTCTCCAGTGTACTAACCCCTCTCTCCAGTGTACTAACCCCTCTCCTCTCTCCAGTGTACTAACCCCTCTCTCCAGTGTACTAACCCCTCTCCTCTCTCCAGTGTACTAACCCCTCTCCTCTCTCCAGTGTACTAACCCCTCTCCTCTCTCCAGTGTACTAACCCCTCTCTCCAGTGTACTAACCCCTCTCCTCTCTCCAGTGTACTAACCCCTCTCCTCTCTCCAGTGTACTTACCCCTCTCCTCTCTCCAGTGTACTAACCCCTCTCTCCAGTGTACTAACCCCTCTCCTCTCTCCAGTGTACTAACCCCTCTCCTCTCTCCAGTGTACTAACCCCTCTCCTCTCTCCAGTGTACTAACCCCTCTCTCCAGTGTACTAACCCCTCTCTCCAGTGTACTAACCCCTCTCCTCTCTCCAGTGTACTAACCCCTCTCTCCAGTGTACTAACCCCTCTCCTCTCTCCAGTGTACTAACCCCTCTCTCCAGTGTACTAACCCCTCTCCTCTCTCCAATGTACTAACCCCTCTCCTCTCTCCAGTGTACTAACCCCTCTCTCCAGTGTACTAACCCCTCTCCTCTCTCCAGTGTACTAACCCCTCTCCTCTCTCCAGTGTACTTACCCCTCTCCTCTCTCCAGTGTACTAACCCCTCTCTCCAGTGTACTAACCCCTCTCCTCTCTCC